>NC_064836.1:77360793-77668774 GCF_024166365.1 Elephas maximus indicus | reverse complement strand
TGCCTGTTCCTGCATATCTAACTGTATTTACTAACTTTGGTGAAGTTCCAGAAATTTCCCCAGCAAAATCTTCTAAAGTAATATCCTGATACCTGACTATCAATGTCTGATATTCAGAATTCAGTCAGAAGAATTTTACATAGAGGAACTCATGCAATTAAGTCTAAAACCCAGAGATATATGACTGAAGGCTTCTTTCTGATCCCTGAAGCTGCTCAGTTTCCGCTGCCATCTTGATCCCCCTCTCCTTTTCAGTTGCTCAGCTGCAAATTCGGTGAGTAAGTGATCTGGGTTAAATGCAACCCAGCCATGCAATTTGTTCTCTGTCACGACCTACGACATAGAAAACAATTTTCTTTGTATTTATTTCTAAGCTAGTTGTCTTGTAATTTTGACAAATGCCCTATGCCTGTCCTTGTAAGAGAAAAGACCGTGTGGCAGTTTTCCTAATGAGAGTCCCTGTTTGTATCATCTTCACAGTTCAGAGGATTGTAACAACAGTTGATTGACAGAAGAGAAATAGAGTATATAAAATGTTTATTTCACAAAATAAAACCATTGATGAGGCCCTGAACTAGACTGTGAGTGGGGATAGAAAAGAAGACATTTAAGACTTGAAGAAAAGGAAAAACTGACAAGGTTTAAGAATTTACTGGCTTTCAGGGGCAAGGAAGGGTACAGGGAAAGGGAGGAGTCAAAGGTAATTAAGGTTTTGAGTAAGCTTGAAAGAAATGAGGTTTAAAAATGTTTATTTGTTACTTGTTTGTTTTTTCTGAATCCAGTGGGACTTTGAAAGATGAACAAAGTTTTGATAAACACTATTGTCACAACATGGAAACCACATACACGAACAAAACAGACGTCAAATTTACCATGCTAGACTTGTTGAAAATAGTAAGAAAAGATAGTGTAATTTCTCATAGAAACATCTTATATTTGCTATATTGTTATGCTGGCAACTAGAGGAAATAAACCATTTCAGTTTTTTCTATATGATTTAAACAAAGAACCATATTTTAATAAAGAGGTAGCCAAACAACAGCCCATGAAACAAATCTGATCTGTCTCCTGCTTTTGAATAGTCTCCAAGCTAAGAATGGTGTTTGTATTTTTAAATGATTTAAAAAAAAAATTTAAGAATAATATTTTGTGACACATGAAAATTACATGAGCTTCAAATTAAAGTTTTATTGGAATACAGCCATGCTTATTTGCTCGTTGACTGTTTACAGCTGCTCACGCTACAGTGGCAGAGTTGAGTAGTTGCAACACAGGAGAAAGGGCTCATGAAGCCTAAAGTAATTACTATCTGACCCTTTACAGAAAACATTTGCTACCCCTGCCTTACTATAAACTATAGACC
This sequence comes from Elephas maximus indicus, assembly GCF_024166365.1. Classification (NCBI taxonomy): domain Eukaryota; kingdom Metazoa; phylum Chordata; class Mammalia; order Proboscidea; family Elephantidae; genus Elephas; species Elephas maximus. Next base: position 77,667,411 of record NC_064836.1, on the reverse strand, counting down.
TGGATAAGTCAGGGAAGAAAGATAATTAAAATTTAAAGCATGACTAGAAAAAATAGTGGCTTAATTTTTAACCTTTTTTTTTTTTTTTTATCGTTGTTGTATCGCTGTTGTCTACCATTACTCATTCGATAAGTATCTGGAGCACCTACAACCTGTCAGTCACTATGTGAGGTGCTACAAATACAAAAACAAACAAATATAAACATGAGCCCACTTCTTATGAATGAAACAGTCTGAAAATAACTCCTCCTTTCAGTTAGTTCTGGTAAGAGAATGGTAAAGAGAAGCACTGCAGTCAGAATAAAAGGCTTCTTCTTAACACTCAACCTAACTTGCCAGAATTAGAGTACTGGCAAAATGAGGGGGAGGGATGTGTAGCAAGTCCAACTCCCAAATTCACAGATGGTTTTGGACTTGTACTCAACAACAGCAGGCAGCAGCTTTGAAGAATCTATTTCCAGTACTTTCCCAGTATTTATTTAGTTATTTCTAATCCTCAAAACATTTCAGCACAGTAGGTACAAATTCCATTTTACATATGAGAAAACAGACTGTGGGAATAAGTTGCCCATGTTTTCAACTCACCCAAGGAGCGGCTGGTGGATGCAAACTGCTGAACTGCTGACTTTTTGGTTAGCAGTCTGAGCACTTAACCACTGTCCCACCAGCACTTCTTTCAAAATAGTGTACTTAGAATATAATGTCTATGTTCTAACATTGGAAACCCTGGTGGCGTAGTGGTTAAGTGCTACAGCTGGTAACCAAAGAGTCGGCAGTTCAAATCTGCCAGGTGCTCCTTGGAAACTCTAATGGTCAGTTCTACTCTATCCTACAGGGTTGCTATGAGTCGGAATAGAACCTAAACGTATTCAGATTACACCATTTTGGAAAACTTGGAAAAATTACATACAAAGAATCAGTTTCTTTATATGTAAAATGGGTATGCTACCTATGCTGAAAGGAGTCCTGGAGGCACAATGTTTAAACACTTGACTGATAACTGAAAGACTGGTGGTTCCAACCCACCCAGCAATCTGTGAAAGAAAGACTTGCCTACCTGCTCTTATAAAGATTACAGTCTAGAAAATCCTATGGGGCAGTCCTACTCTGTCCCATGGGGTTTCTATCAGTCAAAATAGACTTGATGGCACAAAACAGTAACAACCTATGCTGACAAATTGTTTTATGAGTTGAAAGAGAGAAAGAACAAAAGAAAGAAAAATCAATACTTAATCAGTCCTGGCAATACCTTAATTTCTACCTATTTCCTAAATCAACAAAACAAAGGATCTTCTGGATTGACGCTACTCTGAAGGCTGTAAAAGGTGGTGAAAGAAATTACAAATGGCTGCACAATTAAATTTCATTTTTTATCATACAAGAAAACAACAGGACAGGATTAAAATCCAGGTGTACCTACTTCATTTTCATGAGGCCAATAGCTTTACACTCAATTCTTCAGAACCTGGGGGTCCAGCAGTGGTAATTTAAGAGGTTTCACAAATATTTTATTAAAATATATATATATACATATACAGTTATACCAAAAAAAAAAAAGATGATCAAGCTTTCAGTTAAACAGATAGGTTGTCCATATATATTTATCTTCATTCTGTAACAAAACCATTTTAAAAAAATAGTAGAAGGATTTTAAAACATCAACTCACAAAGACAAACAGAAGTTTAAAACAAACAGTTTAGGAATGACTTTTTGGAATATGAAATCTACTAGAATAAATGCTAACTGATATAACTGATATAGAAGTCCCAAATATACTGAAACCTAATCTAGAGTGGGCAAAACCAAGAAACAATCTATTTGTTGCTCGTATTTCCTAAAAGGCTCAGAAAAGGCAACAACATATATATCCTGAGGTTAGGGTAAAGGTGTGACTAAAAAAAAAAAAAACAGGGATTTCATAAAACTTCACTTGAAAACAGAAGTCCAGATCCAAACCAACATCTCAGCAGAAGACTGGAGGTTTATTCTCTGGAGAGAGAAAAATGAAAATTCCCTGGATGTCTCAGTAGGCAAAGTTGTGGGAAGGGCACTATACCCAAAACAGGGGAAGCCAATGAAAGTTTGTATGCGTTACTGGTAATGTCCAGGTCTCTTTCACTACTCAGTTCCCTGACAGCCAGCTTATATCTTGACACAAAACTATTCTAGCAATATGACTAGACCAAAAGAAAAGATAGTGTCCCTGAGTTTTTCTAATAAAAGATCACAACCAGGTCACTCAATGTTAAAGCCCAAATTCAACAAACTTTTTTTTTTTATAGCTTCCCAACAATTCTTAGTGCCCTACTTATAACAGAAACAGACAACAAAAGATCAATACACACCTGATTAAAGCCTCTAAATGCATGATAGAACCAAAACATGCAAACAGCAAAAAAGAACTAGGAGGAAGCAGACTCTCCAATGAGATGAAAACTTCAAAAACATATGTATTAATAATCCCAGAGACATAAAAAGTGACATTGTATTCATGAAACAAGAATAGAATAGTATTATATATGTGCATATATATGTGTGGTTGGAATCCACCAGCAGCTTCATGGAAGAAAGATGTGTCAGTCTGCTTCCATAAAGATTTACAGCCCTAGATATCCATCTGCAAAAAAATGAAACAAGACCCATACCTCACACCATGCACAAAGATTTACAGCCCTAGATATCCATCTGCAAAAAAATGAAACAAGACCCATACCTCACACCATGCACAAAAACTAACTCAAAAGGGATCAAAGACCTAAATATAAAATCTAAAACGATAAAGACCATGGAAGAAAAAATAGGAACAAAACTAGGAGCCCTAATACATGGCATAAACAGTATACAAAACATTACTAACAATGCACAAACACCAGAAGAGAAATTAGGTAACTGGGAGCTCCTAAAAATCAAACAGCTGTGCTCAGCCAAAGACTTCACCAGAAGAGTAAAAAGATTACCTACAGACTGAGAAAAAGTTTTTGGCTGTGACATTTCTGATCAGCATCTGATCTCTAAATCTACATGATACTGCAAAAAATCAACAACAAAAAGACAAATAACCCAGTTAAAAAATGGGCAAAGGATATGAACAGATACTTCACCAAAGAAGACATTCAGGCAGCTAACAGATACAGAAACACTCACGATCATTACCCATTAGGGAAATGCAAATCAAAACTACAATGAGATACCATCTCACTCCAACAAGGCTGCCTTTAATCAAAACAAACACAAAATAATCAATGTTGGAGAGGTTGTAGAGAGACTGGAACACTTATACACTGCTAGTGGGAATGTAAAATGGTACAACCACTTTGGATATCGATTTGGGACTTCCATAAAAAGCTAAAAATAGAACAACCATACGATCCAGCAATTCCACTCCTTGGAATAAATCCTAGAGAAATAAGAGCCTTCCCACGAATAGATATATGCACACACATGTTCTTTGCAGCACTGTTTATGATAGCAAAAAGATGGAAGCAACCAGGGTGCCCGTCAATGGATGAATGGATAAATAAATTATGGTATATTCACATAATGGAATACTACACAATGATTAAGAACAATGATGAATCTGTGAAATATAACAGAGGAATCTGGAAGGCATTAGGCTGAGTGAAATTAGTCAGTTGCAAAAGGACAAATATTGTATGAGACCACTATTATAAGAACTCAAGATATAGTTTAAACACAGAAGAAAATATTCTTTTATAGTGGGGAGGGAGGGAGAGGGGTATTCACTAATTAGATAGTAGACAAGAACTATTTTAGGTGAAGGGGAAGCCAACACACAATACAGGATAGGTCAGCACAACTGGACTAAACCAAAAGCAAAGAAGTTTCCTGAATACTGCCCAACACTTCGAAGGATAGAGTAGCAGGGATGGGGGTTTAGGGACGATGGTTTCAGGGGACATGTAGGTCAACTGGCATAACAAAATGTATCAAGAAAATGTTCTGCATTCCACTTTGGTAAAAGGCGTTTGGGGTGTTAAACACTAGCAAGTGGCCATCTAAGATGCATCAGTTGGTCTCAAACCACCTGGAGCAGCAAAGAAGAATGAAGAACACCAAAGACATAAGGTAACGATGAGCCCAAGAGACAGAAAGGGCCACATAAACCACAGACTACATCAGACTGGGACTGGAAGAACTAGATGGTGCCCAGCTACCACCTATCACTGCCCTGACAGGAAACACAACAGAGAATCCCTGATGGAGCAGGAGAACAGTAGGATGCAGATCTCAAATTCTCATAAAAAGACCAGTTTTAATGGTCTGACTGAGACTAGAGGGACCCTGGAGGTCATAGTCCCCGGACGCTTTGTTAGCCCAAGACTGGAGCCATTCCCAAAGCCAGCTCTTCAGACAGGGACTGGACTGGACTATAAGACAGAAAAAGATACTGGTGAGGGGTGAGCTTCTTGGCCCAAGCAGACACAGGAGACTAAGTGGGCAGCTCCTGTCTGGAGGGGAGATGAGAAGGCAGAGGGGGACAGAAGCTGGTTGAATGGACCCGGGGAATACAGGGTGGAGAGAAGGAGTGTGCTGTCTCATTAGGGAGAGAGCAGCTAGGAGGACATAGCAAGGTGCGTATAAGTTTTGTATGAGATACTGACTTGATTTGTAAAGTTTCACTTAAAGCACAACAAATTAAAAAAAAAAAAGATTTACAGTCTTGCAAACCCCTATGGGGGTAGTTCTCTTCTATCCTGTGAGGTCCCTATGAGTAGGAACCAACTTGACAGCAGTGTTTTTTTATATATGTATATATATGTACATGTATACATATACATGTATATATGTATGTATGTGTGTTTGTGTGTGTGTATATATAGTGTGTGTACTCGGAGAAAATTAAAAATATGGTAGCAAAAAAAAAATCTCATTGCAATATTTGAAAGATAAAATCAAAGGAATCTCCCAGAAAGTAAAGCTACAAAATAAGACTAAATGGGAAAAAAAAAAAAGATACAAAAATTTAAAAATCAATCCAAAAGAGATAGCATTCAAATAACAGGAGTTCTATGAAGAAAGAACGGAAAAAACAAAGTATGGGAAATTATGAAGTAAATAATCAAGAAAGTTTCCCTGAACTAAAGCATATGAATTCCAAGATTAAGAGTGGTCATTAAGTGCTCACTGAAAGGATATCATATATCCACTCCAGAGCACTTAGGAGTGAAAATTCAGGACTACGGGATAAATAGAAGTTTCTAAAGCTTCCAGAGAGCTAAAATAGGAACAGTCAAAGGGCAGGAAAGAGAATGATTTGGACATCTCAAGAGCAGTGCTGTAAGCTGAAAGACAAAGAAGAAATCATTTTAAAACTCTGAAATGAAATGATTTTGATTCTAGTTTTCTATTTTTGCCAAACTAAGAAATCAAGGGTAAGGACACACTGAAGACATTTTCAAACGGTCAGGTGTTGCAAAACTTCACTTCCCGCACATCCTTTCCTAGGAAGATTTTGAAGGAGTATATCACTAAATCAAAGGAGTAACCAAGAAAGAGGAAGATACGAAATCCAGAATATAGGATATTCTTTTCCTTAAGAAAGAGGCAAAGACCATCTCCCGAATGAATACGAAGGAAGATTCTAGGAATGCAACAATTTACCAGACAGAAAGAGCAAATCAGTCCAGACTGGAGCAGTTTGGAAGTTCCAGGAATGATAGTCTCTAAAAAAATGAAAGTGATAGCATAGCTGATAGATAGATGATAGAGAATTATATAATACCTCTCTGTTGGGAGAGTTTGGGTACCTTTCAGTGATCAGTACACAGAAAATAAAGCCGATAACAAAATAACACAATTATCGACTACAGAGAAAGTAAAAAGTTGCTTAAGAAAGGAATCAGTCGATACAGAGCTCAGCTGTGAGTAGCGCTTGCTAGGCGTAATAACGTACCCTGCATGACCCTAATTAAGGGCGTGCAATAACCCTTTTGGAGGAAAGAGGACCTGTTCTCTGCCTAATATCTGAGCCTTGGTGAGTGAAAGAGGGCCAAATGCTCATGTTCCTTTGTGGGAAGTCATAGTACACAAAATGTAAAGATCAACAAATAGCATTTTTATTCTGTGTAGTGGAGGAAAAATTCCAAAAGTAACAGCTAAAAGGGTTAAAAGAAGGTTGCCGCTGAGAAAATAAAAATGACGGGGAGGGGAAGGAAATATTTTTCTCAACAAGAATTGTAGAACCACTTGATTCCTTCAAATGCGTGCAAGAAATAACTCAATCATCAAAATCAAGTTTAAGAGAATGGTTCCCTTAAAACATGTTCATTTTTAACAATCAGAAACTGATTCATTGACTTACGCAGGTAACTGATTTTTATAGAAATTTCATGATACAGCTTCTCTTAAAATATCTGGTCTTTAATTGAAAGACTGTAGCTTGGTGCTAGTATTAGTATCATTATTATTAATGATGCTATTATCAAACTCAGGCATACGTATGTCCACACTTCTCAATTTTATAATCGGTTGCCTATTGACACTTAGGCGTGTGAGACAGGCTTTTCACTAATAAACCCCACTGTCGTAGAGTTGATTCTGACTTACATCAACCCTGTAAGACAGAGTAGAACTGCCCCTTTGGGTTCCCAAGGCTGTAAGCTTTACCAAAAGCACACTGCCACATCTTTCTCCTGCTCAGCAGCTGGTGGATTTGAACTGCTGACTTGGCATTAGCCACTAAGTGTTTTAATAAATGTGCCTCCAGGCCTCCTCCATACAAACTAATAGCTAAATATAAAGGTTGTATAAAAGAGAGCAAAAATGTGAATGCAGAGGAGGATATAACGGTGCCACTGGCATTCATAATCTTTGATTTCAGATGTTTGTATTTATTAAAATAACTGTTGAAAATACAGAATCATAGAATGCTAAAACTCATTGGGAATTATGGACTTTGAGGTCCAAGAGGAAAAGTGTCTGGCCCACACTGTCACAGCTATGGAAAATACAACTATGAGAAACCCACTATTTCTCTGTTAGCAGTGTGAATATAGGACGATCATACTATCTAGGACCAGCACAGTTTTTAAAAGAATTGATTTTCTTTTGCTATTGTTGTTGTTGAGAATATACACAACAAAAACATACAGCAATTCAAGTTTCTACATGTACAATCCGGCAACATTGATTACATTCTTTGAGTTGTGCAACCATTCCCACCCTCTTTTTCTGAGTTGTTCCTCCCCCATTAACATACACTCACTGTCCTCTAAGGTTCCTATCTGATCTTTTGAGTTGCTGATGTCAGTTTGATTCTGTAAGATAAGATAAACCTTAAAACAGCATATTGCTCAAGGCAGACATTCTTTACTAGTGAAGCTAAACTATTTTGGTTTCATGAAGCCTTCGGAGGATATTTTTGGTTTAAGTTTTAAAGATTATCTTAGGACAATAGTTTCAGGGCTTCATCCAGTCTCCATGGCTCCAGAAAATCTGGATTCCATGAGAATTTGAAATTCTGTTCTGCATTTTACCCCTTTGGACCAGGATTCTCTGTAGAATTTTGGATCAAAATGTTTAGTAATGGTAGCCAGGCACCAGCCAGTTCTTCGCGGCTCATGGCAAAGGAGGACTCGTTCATGCAAACAGTTAGCCACAGATTCCATTTTTTCCTCCTGTTCTTGAGTCTCCCTTTCCTCGGTTGCTCCAGTTGAATAAAGACCAATTTTTGTGCCCCAAAGTGCCACTTGCCAGCTTTTAAGATCCCAGGCACTACTCAACAAACTAAGAAGTAGAACAGAAACACTAAGCACATTTTAAGTCCAATTAACTGGGATGTTCCATGAAAGAGCAGTGAAACTTGAATGGAAGTATTTAAGCCAGTTTTCAGCAGTCCCAAGTGGACTATAAATAACCAGCAATGAAGGTCCCAAGGAGCCTAGATGACTCAAAGGTTTGAGATCAGCTGCAAGCCCAAGGTTGGTAGTTTCCCAGCAATCTGCTTCCGTGAAGACCACCACAAAGAAAACCCTACGGAGCAGTTCTACTTTGTTACACGTGAGGTTACGACAAAGTTGACTTAACAGCAAATAAAAACAACACTGAAGATTTGAAGACATGATGATTAGTAGATAAAGCAAATATTGGGGTCAATCCGAGCAGAAAGTGATTTACCTCCAATCCGATTCTCCCTGTTCAACAAAAAGTTTGTGTGCTACCTTACCTCTCTGAAGATTAATATCAGCAGAATTTTTGGAAGGTGCGTGTGATCACAAAGGGAAGTTTGTACAACAAGAACTGGCGCATGATGCTTGTATTTTCTTTGTCATATTTTTGTAATTTTTGCAAAATATACTTCATATCACTGGTTTTTTTTGTTTTTTTTTTTTTTGATCATAAGCAACAGAAACTGACATGAGATAACCCAAGCTCTTTACTGGATGGATACTAGGGATGCATAGTGTAGATAGGAAGGACATAGAACTAGACTTTGGACCTGGAGAACCAAGGAAATCCCAGAGGACTGGAAGCAGAAAGCACACACCTGGGCTGGTAATGAGAACATTCTGATTAGGGCAACACCTCTGTAAAGAGGCGACTCTAATCTGTTCGCTCTCGTACCACTTGTTCAAGATTCAGAGCACGCCAATACGGCTCAGCTGAATGAACTCAGGCCTTTTGCTCTCTCCTTGGCTTACTAAGGTGGTGAAAGGAAGGATCTGGCTCTCCGCTTCGTTGGTAAAAGACCAGCAGATCGACTTCTCAGCCACCAAGCTATACACACTGGAGAAGAGCCAGTAGGAAACGGGGACGCTATTAGAAATGCCAGAAAGTAGCAAATATCTACTATATCTTTCTCATTAAATATGCCTAAACCATCAAGTTTACTCAGTAATCTACTGAAACTGTTTTTAGTTATTTTTCAAGCAACTGGTTTAGAGTAATTGTATTTTTGATAAACTGAGAGTGAAAAACTTATCCAGGTGACGTAAGTCTGGCAAGGCCTAGCTGCTTTCTTTTTGTACATGGGAACACAAATGAAACGAAGGTAAAACTACTGGCTTAGATCAAGTGTAATATAGATATGTAGACTGCCAAGAGAAAAATGGAGCCTTTAGCCAATGGTCTATATGGCGAAATGTAAGAATTTCTTTGTATATAACTCTTTGTGTGTTTATGTAAATGTGTGTGTTTAACTTTTGTTGTTGTTATTATTGTTACAGTTAGGTGCCACTGAGTCATTTCCAACTCACAGGGACTCTATGTACAACAGAACGAAACACTGCCCGGGCCTGCACCATCCTCACAATCATTGTTATGTCTGAGCCCATTGTTGCATCCCCTGTGTCAATCTATCCCTTCCTGGGTCTTCCTCTTTTTCACTAACCCTCTACTTTACCAAGCATGATGTCTTTCTCCAGGGACTGGTCCCTCCTGATAAAATGTCCAAAGTATGTGAGATGAAGTCTCACCATTCTCACTTCCAAGGAACACTCTGGCTGTATTTCTTCCAAGACAGACTTATTTGTTTTTCTGGCAGTCCGTGGTATAGTCAATATTCTTTGCCAACACCATAATTCAAAGGCTTCAATTCTTCTTCAGTCTTCTTATTCGTTGTCCAGCTTTTGCATGCGTATGAGGTTGACTGAATACAGCAGGGCTTGGATCAGGCACAGCTTCGTCCTCAAAGGGACATCTTTGTTTTCAACATTGAAAGAGGTTTTTGCAGCAGATTTCCCCATTACAATATGTTTAGCTCAGAACTACAATCTCTTAGAAATTCTTCAATATATTGACATGATGGTAACAAGTTTGGCCTCTTTTAAAAGGTTCTCATTTATTATTGGTCTCCTGAATGCACTGTTCCTTTAAAGTGTTTGCTTTATTGTTTTTTATTTCATAGTAAAATAACAGGAGCAATAAGTCACCTCTTAATCAGAAAAAAAAACAAAGAAAATGGTGATTAGTACAATTAAATGAACTGCAATGCCTATGGGAAAACAGACAAGAAACCAAACATGTTGCAATCAAGTCGATTCTGACTCATATAGACCCTGTAGGACAGAGTAGAACTATCCCATAGGGTTTCCTAGGCTATAATCTTTATGCGGAGCCCAGGTGGTGCAGTGGTTAAGAGCTCAGCTGCTAACCAAAAGGTTGGCAGTTCGAATCTATCAGTGGCTCTTAGGAAACCCTGTAAGGGAGTTCTACTCTATCCTGTAGGGTCCCTGTGAGTCAGAATCAACTTGATGGCAGTGGGTTAGTTTGGTTAATCTTTAAGGGAGCAGATTGCTGGGTCTGTCTCCCAAAGGGTAGCTGGTGAGTTCATTAGTTCCAACCGCTGACCTTTCAGTCAGCAGCCAAGCACTTTGACCATTGCACCAGCAGGGCTCCTTGCCTAGAGAAGACCAGGAAATAAATACTAGAGAAGGCTGAGGAAGGGGGAAGAGTGAGGGAATAGACAAGTTACTTCTTTCAACTTTTCTGAAACAATACCTTGTACAACATTGTCTTTTAATAGTTCTGTGATCTTTTTTGTACTCCAGATTCTAGTAAGAAATTTACTGAAACAGCAAATCATCTCTACTACAAACCGAGTGTCAAAAAGCTCAGCGAAGTGTTTAGAAATAATAAAGCAAGTGATATAAGGAACTGATAACGAGTTGAAAAGAAAAAAATATATATATTTTCAAAGGAGCTTGAAAATCAAGAGAGGAGAATTTGAACTAGATCTTGAAATAAGCAAGGAGCAAGGGAAGTCGTTTAGGAAACTTGCAGCTAAACAGTTCATATATCTTATAGAAGTGAGCAATGTGACAGTGAGTGTCTGTAAGTTTGGTAAATATTGTTTGCAGTCAAACCTTCCGGTGAGGTGGGAAAATCTAATCACATTGTCACTTATTCCTCAGTCATTTCTCTGTACTGCAAATGAAGACCGCTGGCTTTTTCTCCTTTGTATGCAACATGAGCACATCCTGAGGTCACTGACAAAGTTAGGGATGCCCAAAACTTAATCTTAGTTGGCCTTTGGTATGACAGTTTTTCAATGCAATGGACTTGGAAAAATGCAATAAAACCCTCAGTCTATTTATGTTAGATAGACCATAGAAAACTTTTGAAAATAATTACATTAATTGTGTATTGCACAAAGACAAAAACATCCAATCAAAAATAAAACAAGATGTTTCTCAAATATAGATGAAAATACCCAAATTCATTTACATTTAGGGTTTGCAACAATAAGACAGATTGCAACTAAAGTGAACTCAGGTTAAAAGCTATAATAAAATTTAACTAGCATTAGCGAGCTAGGTTTTTGTTTTGTTTGTAATTGTTTTTATTTTCAACAAAGATGTGTCTGTGTGTGCATATGTGGTTTAGAGAGTCAAGCATTCCTGTAAGACTTACGAAAGGAGAGTCAATCATCTGCCCTTCCCCTATTCTCACGTTCCCCACACCACAGAGGCAACCACTCTCAACATTTGTGGATGTCTATTTATTTCTGCGTTGCCAGATAGCATTGTTATATTGGTATCTTTTAAATATTTTTAAATTTCAACTTGTTGACTTTTTATTGAGAAATGTGGATTTAGCATCATTTTCACTCTGTAACCCTCCTTACTGCACAAATTTCTCTATACAGTTATAACTTTAGTTGTATCAGTATTTAAGGTTTACATTATTTCATTTTTGTAAACACTGGCTGGGCTACATTTTACAATATGATTACTTTTCCTTTCTTGAACAACTTTTTGTATGCTTTGTTGGCCTGAAGGGCACTGCTTTATTGTTGACTTCTTCTCTGGGGAGTCCCTGGGTGGTGCAAACTGTTAACACTGTTGGCTGCTGATTGAAGGCTGGAGATTCAAGTCCACCCAGAGGCACCTCAGATGATCTGCTTCCCATTGACAGCCCTGTGCAGCATGGTTCCACTCTGGCATACATGGGTCACCATGAGTTGGCGTTCACTGAACAGCGACTGGTGGTTTTAACCTTCTCAGAGCTGTTCAAAATAGTTCAATCTGTTAAGACTGTATCAGGTTTTCCTTCTTGGAGCTAACTCTCTTGAGGCTTCTGGTTGGCCACAGCTGGAGTGTTTGGGTTCTGTTATGGATTGAACTGTGTCTCCCAAAAATGTGTATCAACTTGGCTAGGCCATGATTCCCAGTATTGTGTGGTTGCCTACCATTTTGTGGCCTGATGTGATTATTCTGTGTTGTAAATCCTAATTTCTTCCGGTGGTTAATGAAGCAAGATTAGGTTACGTTAAAGAGGATTAGGGTGGACTGCAACACCCTTACTCAGGTCATGCCCTGATCCAATGTAAGGCGAGTTTCCTTAGAATGTGGCCTGCTGAGTCATCTCTTGTCTTAGAAGAGATAAAAGAAGAGAAAAGTAAGCTGACCTTATTACCACCAAGCAAGAACAGCCAGGATCAGAGCTTGTCCTCTGAACCCAGAGTCCCTGTGCTGAGAACTTCCTAGATCAGGAGAATATTGACGACAAGGACCTTCCCCAGAGCTGACAGAGACAGAAGGCCTTCCCCTGGATCTTGTGCCCTGAATTTGAACTTCTGTCCTCCTAAACTGTAAGAGAATAAATTTCTCTTTGTTAAAGTCATCTACTTGTGGTATTACTATTATAGCAGCACTAGATAACTAAGACATACTCTATGCCTTGGAAGTGCCATGATCCTGAGATCTACCTTCAACCTCCACCTGGAGAGAAGCCTTCTTGAATTGGAGTTCCCATTTCCTGCATTCCTTATATTCCTCTTCATCCATTTACTCTCTCATTGGGAAGCAATTCTCTAGTAGTTTTGAGAGAAAAACTGGATGAGAAATAAACTGTTTGAGAGGCTACAAATCTGACAATATCTTGAGTCTGCCCTCACACTTGACCAATAGGTTTGTAGGATATAATGTTGTCAATTCAAAATATTTTTCTTTTCAAATTTTACAGTCATTTCTCCATTGTCTTCTACTTTTAAGAGATCAAAAACCTCTTCTAATTATTGACATACTTACCTTCTCTCTGGAAGCTTTTAGAATCTTCTTATCTCTGAAGTCCTGAAATTGCACAACTGTATGCCTTTATGTCATTGATTTTCAGCTATTGTGCTGTGCAAAGTCTGGAAACTCATATCCTTAAATAAAATTATTATTGATTTCCTACATCCAGTTTTTGTTTGTTTGTTTGCTTCAAAGGAGTGGGGTTGTATTTTGGTATTTTTTCATGTCTGCTGTTGAGTTGATTCGACTCATGGCAACCCCCTGTGTTACTATTCCCAGTTTTATGTTGTCTTTTTCTGGATTTCCTATTAGTTAGTCGTTGGACCTCTTAAAAGTCCTCTAATTTTCTTAGGTTTGTTTCTTTGTTTTTATTTTTATCTCTTAGGATTTTTTTGTTTGTTTGTTTTGTTGTTACTGTTACTATTTTTTAGTTTTGTTTGTTTTGCTCTACTTTCTCTGAAAATTTCTTTATCTTTCGAAACTTTTTCTGAAGTTTTTATTTCTGTTGCTTCTAATTTTTTTAAGAACAATTATTTTCTGTTTGGTTTATATTAAAAAAAAAAAACTCGCTGACATCAAGTGGATTCTGACTCACAGAAACTCTATAGAAAAGAATATAACTGTGCCTTAAGATTTCCAAGAAGCAGCTGTTGAATTCGAACTACTGACCCTTTGGTTAGCAGCTGAGCCCTGAATCACCTTGCCACCAGGGGTCCAGTAGCGTCCCATTATTTTTTTCATGGACACCGTTTTTTTTTTTTTTTTTTTTCTTAACTCTTAGTATACTACTAACATTTTATTTTAAAGTTTTCTCATCCTGCATAATACCTGCTTCCTCCAAGTTGCTTGTTCATTTTGTTCTCTGTTCACATTATAAGTGGTGCAGTAAAAGCTTTTTCGGAAACACATGAGGATAACTTTCCTATTGCAATCTTTGCAGTAGGAAGATCTGGCTGGACTCTTTTTACTGGGAGGCCCTGAATTTTAGTGTTTTAGATTTTCCCCTTGGTCAGTTCAAATTTCCCAGAGAAGAATCTACCAGACATATGTTTGTCTACCAACACTCTGGGAACTGAGTTGAGGCAGAGGGCTTAGTTTGTGCTTCCTTCTCTGTGCCTAATCTTCTCTTTTTATATCTCAAAGGTGGTTGGCTTAAAATACACTCTACACTAAGATGGTCTCACTAACAAAACAAAGAAAGTCCTTGTCCCAAAAGGGATTACATCCACAGATACAGGAGTTTAAGATTTACAACACATATTTTGGTGGACAACAATAATAATTATGTGAATATTCCCTCCTCCCCTAAACTGTGGCTGCTATCCTTCAGTTCAAAGACCCTCCCTTTCACTCTGTCATGTTTGGGGAGGGGTGACTGTTATTCTGGAGCCCTGGTGGCACAACTGTTAAAAGCTAGGCTGCTAACTGAAAGGTTGGTGGTTCAAAGTTCCTTGGGAGAGAGATCTGGCAATCTGCTTTCATAAAGATTATGGACTAGAAAATTCCATGGGGCAGTTCTACTCTGCCACTATGGGGTCACCATGAGTCAAAATTGACACAATGGCACCTAACAATTGTTATTCTGTGCAGAGTATGATTGGAGACCTAGGGATCTAGATGTTTCTTAAGCACACTATACAGATCCTCTTGTTTTTTATCCCCACATTCACCCCTGGCTACAGAGTTAGGAGGTGATGACAGTTTCCAAAACTATTAGGGATTCTATAATATAAATCATGGTGCTTCTTTGCTTTCTCCACTACTGGCTTAGAATTGAATTTTCTTACATTTACAAAATCAGTTACCACTCTTCTTTCAGCTTTCAAGTTTCAAAATTTTGTGCTCTCACAAGGATGATATAAAAATTATTTAATAATTGGTACTTTATGGAAGGAGTCCCCGGATGGTGTAATCAGTTAACACCCACGGCAGCTAATGGAAAGATAGGAGGTTCGCGTCCATCCAGAGAGGCACTTCAGAAGAAAGTCTTGATGGTTTACTTCTGAAAAATCAGCCACTGAAAACTCAGTGGAGCACAATTCTGTCTGACACACACAGGATCATCATGAGTCAACTCTACAGCAACTATGTTGTATGTCACGGGAGCCAACCTTTCAGAAAGGATACCTGAATGATCAGAATGGACTCCTACCAGTATGGCATACAGGTACCTACAGCTGAATGCTAGGTCTCTGTTGTTGTCTGCTTTCATCTTTTTCTCTATTTGTGGGTATATTCCTTTTCAAATAAAATCCCTTTACCTGTTATTTTATCACAGTTTCTAGAGGGAGAGCAGTCCAATATATGTGTTTAATATATTATCATTTGCCAGAAAATTTTTTTTTTTTTACAAATTTCCCAATTAATTGTAAAATATTACCTTAATTCTGCTTATTCCTGGCTAACTGTGAATTTGGAAATTTTTAAGCATTATCAATTCACCAGTTTTATTGGATAGCTTTCAGGAAAGTGTTTAAGAAAGGTTAAAGGGAGCAAATAAGCTGCCCCAGGTTTTATAGTCATCTTGCTGATCCCTCAAATCATGAAATATGATATAAAATAATCTTTTACTGTCATATACTCAATATTTTCATCAATGCATAAATCATTTTTAAAATAACCTCCACCTTCTATGGTGACCTTTCCAGTAATCCTTTACAATATTGATAATTTTCCCCACCTCTTGATTTCATATATATTTCTATTGTTGAACTTATTACTCTTCATTTATGGCACATATTATTAGTTTTGTGTTCAACATTCAGCCTTCATTCTTTCTTGCTAGGAGAACCTGGATTCTGTACGCTAAAAATTTGCTTTTCCAGAGTCTCTTGCAGCTAGATATGGCTGTGTGCACAGTTCCAGCAATGTGGTATAGCCGGGAGTCTGCTGGGATTTATGTAGACAACTAATGCTTTGGAATAAATGAGTAAATATTCCCAAGAAATGGTTTGATTCTGTTGAAAATATCTTAATTTGGAGACTCACACTTTTAAATCTTGTTAAATGATTCATTATTTCTATAAACGGAAGATTCTGATTTTTACATTTCTGGCTCTCCACGTTATTACCATGTGATTCTATGTCAGTGGTCAGCAAATTACAGTCTTTGGCCTATTTTTGCAAATAAAATTTTGTTGGCATACAGACATACCCATTTATTTATGCATTGTCTGAATATTTTCACACAACAATGGCCATAGTTGAGTAGCTGTGATAGAACCTTTATAGACCAAAAAACCTAAAATATTGACTACCTGGTACTTTATAGAAAACGGTGGAGCTTCTCTGAGGTCTCTTTTCTTTACTTTTAAACATTTAAGCTTTACAACTTTTCCTGAACTTTTTTTTTTTAATATTTTCTTATGTATTTCTTACAACTCAAAGCACTAGAAGAATAGTCAGAAAATGTGGGACAAAGAACTAGATTCGGCCCTTTGTCTCTGGTTTCTGAAAATAACCTAAGCAATCAAGGTGCCTTTGTTTTACAAAATAGCCAGACAAGTAAAGGGTACACAGGCTCCACACCTGGTGGAATAACTTTAGGAAGGGAGGAGGGCATGATGCCATCATACATATTCATTGCTTGGATTGATCATAACTAGGAATGCATTAAGGACCAGTCATGCATATTCATTGAGGCCTCAATGACTAAGGACCCTGGACTCGTTGGCATGAACATCCTGGGTTGGCAAGAACATCTATGCTTGGGAGAGGGTGTGGTATGTCCTTGGGGATAATGGAAGCTCTTGCTCTCAGGATTACTTCTAGTCCTTGCCTGATTTGTCTCTTCATTTGTATCCTTTCTGGTTATAATAAATAAGTAAAAAACCAAAAAAGTATAGGTAATAGTAATTGTGAATTTTTTGAGCCTTTATAGAGAGTTAATGAACCCATAGTGGACAATGAGCAAGCAGAGGCTGGCAGGACAGAGTCTTAACTTGTGAAAACGTCAGCTCTGGGTGGCTGGTGTTAGGGACAGGCTGCACAGACAGTCAATGAAGAAGGGCAAAGTCCTTCTAATTGTGACCTGGCTCCAGGGGTGTAGAGAGAGTGGGGAGGGTGGCTGGCTGACATGCAGGGAGTTGTACAGACTCCTGAGCCTCTGGGTGGTGCCTCATGACCTGGCCGCAGGTGGTCAGGAGTGAGATCTGACCTAGATCTTTTAGGGTTACAGAGGAAGTGCCACGTGAAGTAGCTGGCGACAAAGTAGTGATAAAGGTGGGGTTTGCCCATCTTTCCTAGCATTGCAGTAACCAATAAAGTTGTGAAAACATTGTACCTCTTCAAATATCTGTAGACCACAGAGTATGACCTCCCTAAATTATCTCTTCTTTAGGCTGAAATGTACCGGTTATCGGAAACCCTGGTGGCATAGTGGTTAAGTGCTACTGAGATAAGGAAGAAACAGTGACTGAGCCCCTAGGCAAGGACCCCTGCAACACCTACAACTTGCAACTTACTTACATAATTATGTGCTTGGCTAATGACATAAAGCCCCATCCTGGAATGTGCCATAAGGAAAGAACAAGCAATGTACTCCCTTGTAAGATGTTTTTCAGAAGGACCAACCCGATCTGGTCCCTGGAGCAAGCACAGACATCCACAAGGCGACTGACGCGTGACCTCTTCCTTATGCAAGTATGCCCGACAGGAATCGAACTGGTGCAGCAGGGGGATTGCGCAGGTGCTATACCCCATAATAAGTCCTGCCACCCAGACCCAGGAGCCTTTGCTACAGGTTCCATCTTGGATTCCAGATGTGGGCACAGCCTAATTTAGTATGCACCGCCATTCTAAGAAGTACCTGCCCCTTGAAAGAAACCTACTAAATATTCATTACCCTATTATCCTTGTAAAACTCATATAAGCCCCAGAAAAACCTTTGTTTGGGGGAGCAGAGGCTAGCGTTGCTTGGTCCCTCTTTGTTCTCCACTCACGACCCTTCACTTTCTTTCTGCCACTAATAAACCTCTGTTCATGTGGAACCTCTGAACCTTTCCTGGTCATTCTTGGTCAGTAGAAGGCAAGAACAAAACTCGTTGCCATTGAGTCAGTTCCAACTCATAGCGACCCTATAGGACAGAGTAGAAGGCAAGAACCCAGGCAGGGCTTAGTCCTGAGCTGGGAAGCCTTGCCCTGTAACACTACGGCTGCTAACCAAAAGGTAGTGGTTCAAATCCGCCAGGCACTCCTTGGAAGCTTTATGGGGCAGTTCTACTCTGACCTATAGGGTCACTATGAGTTGGAATTGACTCGACAGCAATGGGTTTTTTGTTGTTGTTGTTTGTTTATATCGGTTATCTGGCTATATCTCATATGGCAAAGTTTATCCCATTTTTTTAAGTATTTTATTTTTCAATGTCACCACTAAAATGTAGGACCCAGAACAGAAAACATTCCCAAAATATGATATGGCAAGCATAGAATAACAACTTCCAAAATGGGTCACTTTTTTGTAAATTAAATTCCTGTTAAAATTCTTCAAGATTATATTTTCTTCTTAACTGCTGTGTTTCCATATTGAGTTTTGGGGAATTAAAACTCCTGGATCTTTTTTACTGTCCCATTCAACTCAACGGCACTGGGTGGTGGGTATATTAATCATTTAAGTCTACATACAGGTCTTTCCATGTACCCCTATTAAATTTCATCTCAATGATTTTGCCTATCTGGTAAATTAATTGAAAACATTTATCTCGCCATTCATTATTTTGACTATTTCTCTGAACTTTGTGCAGCTGGTCATCAAGATATCATTCCCAAAGTAAAAACCGTCACACCTGGCCATCCCACCACTCTCAACCCAGCCAAATATGACATATCTCCTGAAACCCAGCAGACTCAAAGCAAGCAGCTGGCCATAAGATCCAGCTTAAGCCGGAGTATATTCTTCAGTACAGTGACCTCCACCGAGGGCTCATCGAAAACCCTGCACTGACTCATTGGACCTATGCGAGATCAGCAAATGTCTATCCCAATTTCGGGCCCATTCCCAGGAACTCACTTTTAGGAGCTGTTTTTGGCTTTGGGCCCCTGTTCTTCTGGTATTATGTTTTCAAAACTGACAGGAATAGGAAAGAAAAACCTATCTAGGAAGGGAAACTAAGTCAAACTTAACGTTTCATATTAACTCTAGGAATTATGACTGCAGTCATGTGCCACATAATGCCCGTTCAGGCAACATTCTATCGCATATACATCTGTGGTCCTTAAAAAAAATAAATAACCTTATATAGAGTTTTAAAAAAAAAAAAAAAATCCATTGCCTTCGAGTCAATTCTAACTCATAGCGACCCTGTAGGACAGAGTAGAACTGCCCCATAGGGTTTCCAAGGAGCGCCTGGTAGATTTGAACTGCCAGTCTTTTGGTCAGCAGCTGTAGCTCTTATCCACTATGCCATCAGGGTTTCCATAATAGAGTTAAGAAATCCCAACCAGAGAATGGGATGTAGCAGGCATAACATTTAAGAAACACTTCCAAACCACATAATGTTTTCATGAGCATCACAAAGTAGTGCATGTGTTTGTTATTACAAGCCATTGTAAGTATTTAGCTCAAAATTTTAATAGGCTTTATGACGGTCTGTCCTTAAGTACGAGTTGTCTGTAAGTCAGACATTCATAACCCGGGTACTGCCTGTATATAATATGGTGTTTGTACAGCGTCCAGATCACATAACATCCTATTTCACAGAACGTATCATGGACATTAAATGGCCCATGACTGTACATGTATTCTTGCTTAAATAAATAAATCTTCTATTACGGTGCGCCACTGAAAAACCTATATATGAGACCGAAAGGTCAGTGATAACTTTAAAGCTAAGACGAGCTGATAAGGGATCAAGGAAACTAGAGTACTGGAAACTGAACAACCAAAGCACAATTAAAAAGAATGCTGATACATTGTGAAAAGGGTCACTAATGCCACCGAGCAACATCTGTAGAAATTGTGAAATGGGAACCTAATTTGCTATGTAAACTTTCACTGAAAACACAATGAAATATTATTAAAATAAAATAAATCTTCTATTAATCATTAAAAATACCTGATGAGTAAATGACAACTTGTTGAAAAAGATCATACACAAGAGCAGAGTCATGTCATCATTATTCCCAGATGAACTATATAGAGTAACTCTATGTAGTTAGCGGAAACCCTGGTGGCGTAGTGGTTAAGAGCTATGGCTGTTAACTGTAAAGGTCGGTGGTTCGAATTCACCAGGGGCTCCTTGGAAACTCTATGGAGCAGTCAACTCAACGGCAATGGGTTTGGGGTTTGTTTTGGGTATATAGAAAGTACATCTAACTAAGGTTTACTGATTATTTTCTATGTATTAGACCTGTATTAAGCCTTTCGTGCATTATCTTCTTAAATCTTGATGAAAATTAGGATACTAGAGTATCCCTATTTTACAAATGAGAATCTGAGCCCCAAAGAGGCTAAATTCAAACTCAGGCAGTCTGGCTTCACAACTGGAGCTCTTTTCTACTAAGATAATTGGCTGCTACAGAGTCCCTGGGTGGCGCAAATGGTTAAGCACTCCTAGCGGAAAGGGTGGCAGTTTGAACTTACCTAGAGGTGCCAGGGAAGACAGACCTGGTGACCTTCTTTCAAAAGGTCACAGCCTTGAAAAGCCTATGGAGCAGTAGTTCTACCATGCATGTATGGGGTCGCAATGAGTCAGAATCAACTCAACAACAACAACATAACGCTAAAAAATATTTATTTTCAGAGTTCGATTTATTGTTTATTTAATTTGAAGAGAGGGCATTAGGGGCACCATGGGAAGAGGTACAGTCATATGTTTTTAGAATTTGACTTGACTTTTAAGACCTTTCCTCACATATATAAAAACTAAAGTTTCATGGCACAGGGCTGGGCAATGTTTCGTTTTGTTGTACATAGGGTTGTTACGAGTTGGAACTGACTAGGCGGCACCTAAAACAACACAAAATCTCATGCTGTTTGTCCAAGTGTAGCTAGCACAAGCTGCATATTAATTCTCTTCTCCGAGGCTCATGGGTCGTTACCGTTGGGTATTGATAATGTCTTGCATTATTTGTATTGCTTTGTGTTTGCTCTTTTGTTTCGTGTTTTGTTTTTTGTATTGAAGTTCCAAGTTCATAAACTTTGAGACTTATATATAAGCGTTGTTAGGAGCACAGTCTTAAGTGTAATGTATTTGTATAAGCAGTCCCTGGGTTTCAAACGAGATCTGTTCCTAAGTCCGTCTTTAAGTCAAATGTGTAGGTAAGTCAAAATAGGTACATACTGTCCTTATTTAGCATCAGTTAGTCAAGTGTTTGTCTTAGTATATATTTTACCTTTCTGTGCATATAAAACACTTAAGAAATGCTGGCAAACTGCTCAATGTTTTCATGGCATCACAAAATAGTGCATACTTTCGTTATTACAAACCATTGTATTTAAATCAAAATTTTAATGTCGTAGGCTTTACGGCAGGCTCTTCATAAGTACTAGTTGTCCAGGAGTCAGTGTTCATAACCCTGGGGCTGCCTGTACTATGAAAAAGCTAAAGAAACTCAGGAGACAGCCATAGATTAAAATAAATGAGGAAGGAAAACTGTTTTCTTATGCAAGTTTTGATAACCAGTATTAACCACTCACGTCACTTTGTCCAATATTTTGGCATTTAGTGTTTTCATACAGTGGATGTTAGGTGTGGGCTTCAGGAAAGCATAAATTTATTTGGATTAGGGCCAACAGCTTTCAGAGAGGGCTACTTACTAAAAATCAGTGGTTTTGGGCTCTTCAAATTGCTCCAGGGTGTTTAAATCAATGGTTCTCAAAAGGGCCGCTGGCCCCTTCTTTGGGAATCTGGCAAGAGGATGAGCCCTACTGTCTTTGATTTTTACAATGACTAAGAAATGTATGTGCCATATATCCTGCAATGAACAAGGATAGTTTGGACCATGACCTTCCATATACCATTATCTCCTTTAACTGAAGGCCTCTGGGAAAACCATCTCTTAAGGAGCAGTTTCCTCTTTAAGGTTACAATTCCACATATGATGAAAGGATAAAGACAAAAATAATTTGCTTTAATGGATTAATTTCCTTTTCTACAATCATGATTGAAACAGTAGGGAAAATTTCCTGAACTCTGAGCTTTATGCCTAAGTATCCAGTAGTATAAGGTGTAACCTTGGACTAATTATTTACTCCATGTCTCCATCTGTGAAAATGAGAATAATGCTAATGGTACTGAAAGGGCATCTGAGTTCAGTAACAATGGTGGAGTATATATGAAAATGGAATATCATATTGTAATGTATAATGTTATACTTAGCCTATATGCTAGCCAGTTGCACCAATGATCAACAATCACTAAGGATGTACAATAACTAACAAGCCCAGTTTGTTTTCTATCATCATGGGCTCTCCTACCTCATGAAAGAAAATGTTTCTGATTTATAAGCATGAGAGTTTGCCTAAGAAGCAAGTTAACAAATTAAAAATAAATGATGTAATTGCCTGATATATCTTCCACAGTCCCCATTTTTAGCCTAAGGGAGGAATGAGCTTTTAAACTTTTCCATAACAATGGTCTTTTCCAGAGTTAACGATCTACAGATATATTTGGAAAATAAAAACAAGACCAATTGCTTTGAAAACAACTGTAGCTTCAATTAACAGAGCTGGCTCTCCAGAGGCTAGCTTATTTTAATCCTCTGTCAAAGTCTCCATTTTTTTAAAGAATACCTGGACTACCAAAATTCTGGAAGCAAATGCTCATATTGAGGCACTTGTTTCTTCAAATATACATATTTGATAGCGATTCATTCAACCGACCACCATCCTGTAAGTCAAGGGCACTGGGTTCTTGTCCCAGCTCTGCCTTCAATTAGTTTTTTTGTTCAAAGTAAGTAATTTAACTTCTCTGAGTCTCAATGTCCACAAATGTATAATAAGAGGTTTTTTATTTGTTTTTCTTTTTTTAAAGCACTGAATGAGTAGCATAATAATATGTTGATGGTTAACAAATATCAAGCTCCAAATGTCTGTAGGCACTAGGTCAAAAAGGTCAAGTGGCCTCTAATTACCGTACCTCATTTGAGTCTCTTAACAATTCTACGAGGTAGAAGTTATTTTTCTATTCTGGGGGGTAATAAGTGGTTGAATACGTAGACAGTGGTGGTTCAGTGATAGAATCAGGAGCCTGGTTTGATCCCAGACCAGTTCGCCTGATAGCCACCGTCCGTCAGGGGAGGCTGTGATGATGAATGGGTTTCAGCAGAACTTTTAGATTAAGACTAGGAAGAAAGCCTTGGCGACTTACTTCCAAAAATCAGCCAACAAAAACCCTATGAATCACAATTTTCCAATCCACAACTGATCAGGGGGATGGTGTAGAACCAGGCAGCATTTAGTTCCATTGTGCATGGGGTTACTGTGAGTCAGGGGCCAACCTCATGGCAGCTAACAAAAACAATAAGTGGTTGAGTAATCCCAGAGCCTGTGCTTTTAATCACTAAAATAAATCATTTCAGGATGTTACTACTTATCCTGCACAGAATAAATTTAGTTTAATAAATGAACATACTTTAAATGTAAAAAAGACTTCTATAAATTCAAGTTAGTATTTGAGGCACTAAGTCAGTAGTCTCTTAAATAGAACCTAGTGGTCCTAAAGACTTAATGCATTTGATGTGTCCAAGGGAGTCGCTAGGTAAAGACCACACATTATCTTTTAGTTATGCAATGGTAGATGAGGTGGGAGCAAATAACAGGCTGCCTTTTAAAGGACTACCAATTGGTCATTTAAGGGACCTTTCCTACATCACAGTGGGTTTGGGTTCCTACATCACAAGGATCAACTCTTTCCTGAGATCTAAAAAAAAATGTGTGAATTGCCTTTTCTCTATGGATACCTTCAGGCATTTCATCTGTGACCTAAATTTCTATTAATCTCCTTACCACGTCTGTAGACATAGGCCCTCTGGTGTTCAACACCCCTGGGGTTACATCTGTTAGGAAAAGAAGGCTAGGAATTAGGAAAGGTAGACCAAAAGTGAGGAGGATGGCATACCCAGAAAAACCAAGGTATTTTCCTTTGAATTCAAATTTAGCTGTAAGTTAAAATACACAGACTAATAACCAGGATCTAAACTATTTTAGATCATTTATTATGCTGATGTCTTTCTGAGTCTCCAGTTTTTGTAAATTGGGAATATACCTGAAGTATTGTTATCTGATTAGGGTCTGTGCCCTGGAGCTGTAGAGCCAATGAAACATACTCCAAGTCAGAAAGAGTGAGAAAGTTTATTAAGGAGATCCATACATCACCGGGGACCCGGCAGCAGCACAGGCTGTCTCTATGGAGTCCCAAAGAACAGTTTTACACTAGAGCTTTTACAGAATCTTACAAGGGTTACAAGTGTCTTCGTAGTCCCCTGCCAAACATTTCTTTATTAGGCTAAAGGTATACTTTTTTTTTTTTTTTATACATATCTGTCTGATACCTGGGCTCCAACTTTCCCGTGGGGTTTGTATGCCACAGGTAGTCCAGACAGAACAAAAGGTTGTTTGCATCAGTTTAAAACAAAGAACAAAGTCATTAACATTTGGTCAAAACAAAGTCATTAACAGAGGTATGTGAGGGAGGCAAGCAGAGGAAGAAAAACTTATAGGTTTATCATGGCCTTAGTTATGTCAAGCTCTCCGCTGCCCATTTTGAAAAAGGAGAAAATATGCTGGGGAGTATTGGGGTCACAGTATCAAATCCTCAGATTCCTTATAAGGTTTCAGAGCCATGTCGTTTCAAGGCTTTTCTTTCGTGGCTGAACAGCTCTTATGTGGGATCCAATATAAAAGACTCCATGGCCTTCCTTCCCAGAAAGCCCAACAGGTCATCTGAGCACCATTTCCCACCAAACCCTGGAGGCCATGTCCCCACTAGGCCCTCTCAGAGAGCTGTAGGACAAAATCCAAGCTCCAGCTCAGCTGAAACTGTCTGTGGTAGCAGGTCTGAGCCCTCACAGTCACATCACAGAGCAATAATTCTTAATTTTTTTTAGGCATAGGTAGTTTTGAAAATCTGATGAAAATTCTGGACCCCAATTTACAAAAAACAAAAAGCACAGAAGAATGTGTATACATAATATAGTCTTCCATTTCAGAGGGTGTGAGGACTCACCAACGCTAATCCATGAACCTAAGTCAAGAAAACATGTCTAATAAGCTTTCTGGTCTCGCCTATCCTACCACTCAGCTTGTGGCCTGGGGCCCGTTACAGGCATAAATAATACTCCCCAGAAAATAGTAATTAAATGTCTCTGATATTCCCCACTCCTCCGATATATATGTTCCTCTCTCCCACTTCCTACTACCCGTATCCTATGGGACTCTGTCATGGATTGAATTATGTCCCCCCAAAAATATATGTATTAACTTGGTTAGGCCATCATTCCCAGTATTCTGTGGTTGTCCTCCATTTTGTGATTGTAATTTTATGTTAAAGAGGATTAGAGTGGGATTGTAACACCCTTACCAGGTCACATCCCTGATCCAATATAAAGGGAGTTTACCTGGAGTGTGACCTGCACCACCTTTCATCTCTCAAGCGATAAAAGGGAAGTAATTTTTTTTTTTTTTTAAGCAGTGATTTGGGGGCTTCATACCACCAAGAAAGCAGTGCAGGTAGCAGAGCACATCCTTTGGACCTGAGGTTCCTACGCTGAGATGCTCCCAAACCAAGAGAAGACTGATGACAAGGACTTTCCTCCAGAGCCAACAGAGAAAGAAAGCCTTCCCCTGGAGCCAGCACCCTGAATTTGGACTTCTAGCTTACTTGACTGAGAGAATAAATTTCTCTTTGTTAAAGCCATCCAATTGTGGTATTTCTGTTATAGTAGCACTAGATGTCTAAGACAGACTCTATACATCCCACCTCCTAATGTCAATGCCTTCACTTTCCAAGTTTTGAGCCCTTTACTAGACTGTTTTCACAAATTCTGAACTTTTAGTTTTCAAGTAATCACCCAGCAGACCACCAAATTTGACCCAATTGATCTCTAACTTAGTGAGGACTATAACCTAGAAATCTCCAGGCCTGTTTCCTTCAATTCCTAATTCTTGGCACCTCAAAGCAATTATCTTTGTAGGTACCTAAATCAGTGTAGTGACTTAATTTCTCTAAAACTTAAGCCTCCGTATACTTCTAGAGAAAAATTAAAATACCTCCTGTGCAGAAAATTGAAAAATGATGACAGTAGGACTGAGTAGAAAGCTAAGGCACAGGACAAGGACATATAGATGCAGACCTTGTTATTCAGTTTTAACTGAGTTACTTCATTTATTGACAGTGTATTTTAACTTAATGTCATTAACAGTCTATCATGACTATAAGTAAAAGATTTAGGTTTGTTAGGGGAGAAGCAAAATCTTTTTTTTTTTTTTTTTTCAGTTCTTATGTATAGTGGTGTGATTGTAAGAACCCTCATAGTCTCACAATTCTTTGGTGCAATTCCCATTGAATAGACCGAAGCTCTAAAATATAGTCATCATGATTTCCTTGCTTCCCTTTTTCAAAATAATACCTTTTCTTTTTTTTTTAATTTAACTCTAGGCTTAATTTATGGTCATAGTAGAAGCCAATATGGCTTCATTTCTTTTGTGCCACCTAAGAGAATCTTATGTCTTGCAAACAGATCCTTTGTATTAAAACTGTTAGGAATTCATAGATAGCAAGGGACTGGAGCCTTAGCAGAGATGGCGAAACTCACCATGTGGCATCTATAGTTACAATGTGGAAAGATAGAACTTGGAATTCCAGGCCACCCATTAATAGGGAATCCATAGAACTTGACTCAAGCTCTGCTTTTGCCTCATGTCCTTAAAAACTAAAGAGTAAACCACAGACTACAGCTTTCAAGGGGAAAAATGTGGGGCCTCTTTCCTGATTAGCTATGATATGTCAATGCATACAAAGACTGGGATATATTTCATTTTCCTAAACAATCAAAGCAAGAACCATTTAAATTTACATTGATTTTTTTCCTTGGTCATTACAAATTTATTTCTGTTTTTATGATTGCCGAATTCTTTCCGGTCCAATTAGCATGTTTTTGAATATTTATTATGGATGTCACCTTGTCCAGGACTCAGTGGGAGATAAAATCATATACATGGGCCTTGCCTTCCAAGTGTTTACAATCTAGAGCTTTTATCTCCTATACAGTAGCCATGATCCATATGTAGCTATTTAAATTTAAATCTAATAACACTAAAATTCAATTCTTCATTTGAACTAGCTATTTTTCAAATGTTCAATATCCACATATGGCTAGTTGCTACCGTATTAGACGATACAGATTAAGAACATATCATCACAGAAATTTCGGACTGCATTGATCTAGGCTACAGGTATTTAAAAACAAAATAAAAATGGAAAATTCCTAGTTTGGCTCAATAGCTGAATTATTTTAAAGAGAATAGAGACAGAGTGGAGCTCTGGTGGTGCAGCGGTTAAAGTGCTTGGCTCCTAACCAAAAGGTCAGCGGATTGAACCCTCCTATCACTCCACAGGAGTCTGCTTTTATAAGGATTTGCAGCCTTGGAAACTGTATGGAGCAGTCCTACTCTGCCCTACAGGGTGGCTCTGAGTCCGAATCACTCAACAGCAGTAGTTTTTTTGAGTTAGATATACAGTCCTCATGGTTGGCAATGCATAGAATACAAAACTATTTTCTCTAAAGTTGATTGAATGCATAAAAAAGGACATGACTTACATTCATACCAGACCTTCCTTATTCTCTTCCTTCCTTCTCTTTTTCTTCTTCAGTTTCCAGGCAGCTTATGAGTCATTTACATGGATTTACATGAAAGAGAGAGAGGAAGTGGGAGTCTCTGTATCGGAAGGAAACAAACAGCAAGTTGGAACACTGGTTTTACGCAACTTCTGTTCCTGATGTGAGATGACCCTAGATGCTCCTACTTTTACTTGCTGCCCATGAGTGACCCCTCTTTTTTTACTTAGCCTAATGAAATTGGCCTTTTTGTTTTTTTCTGAAATGAATTTACTTCAAGTGCTAATTATTTCATTTCTTTCTTTACATTTTCTGTTCTCGTTGTTGTTGCTATGTGCCAGTGAGTCGATTCCGACACCTACCGACCCGTAGGGTTTCATAAGCTGTAAATCATTACAGGAGCCAATCGCTGGGTCTTTTCTCTCAGCAGAGATACTGGTGGGTTCAAAACTCCAGCCTTTCGGTTAGCAGCCAAGCACTTAAGCATTACGCCACCAGGGCTCCTTTCCTTTCTCATGCCAGTGATCAGTTTAAATCTATTCCACATCTTAGGTCTCTCCACGTACATTTTCCATCACTTGTCTATCGGTTTGTCATATTGTAGTGGCTTTCGTGTTGCTATGATGCTGGAAGCTGTGCTACTGATATTTCAATACCAGCAAGGTCACCCATGGCAGACAGGTTTCAGAGGAGCTTCCAGACTAAGACACAGGAAGAAAGACCTGACGTTCTACTTCTGAAAATTAGCCAATGAAAACTCTATAGTTTTCAGAGAATATTGTCTAAGACTTACTTTGGATGTACCATCAGGAGGGACCAATTGCTAGAGAAGGACATCAAGTTTGGTAAGTGAAGGGCCAGTAAAAGTGAAGGAAACATTCAATAAGAAGGACTGATACAACAGTCACAACAATGGACTCAAACATATCAATGATCATGAAGTTGGCACAGGACTGGACAACGCTTCATTCTTTTATACACTGGGTCCCCATGAGTGAGAGCTGACTTGATAGCAATTAAAAATAACAATGTATATTATGCTATTAGTTGAGCACCTAATATTTGTTCAGCAAGACAGTTTATCACAGGACCTAGCACAGTGCTGGATACAAGCTAGGTTAATAAATACGGCTTATTGTTTAGATCCCCTGATTATTCTTAGAAACTGGAATGATTACTGATTCATCTTAAAGTATGATTAAATGTTTAAAATTACTATTGTCCATTCAAAACACAAAATCCAATCCAGCTTGCTATTATTAAAATGTCTTTCCAAATAATTACAAAAATCCCTTGGGGACTTTTCTGCTGTAATTCCTGACAAAATGAAACTGCTTCTTAAAAAAAAAAAATATACAAGTGATACTCATATTCTGCTGGATAGTTGTACCATTATTTTCTTCATACACACTTTCTTCACATTCGTCCCCGTTTGTAGCGCTGAACGTATAAAGCCACTTTGTATGCATTATAATCTCTCCAGTATATTAAAACTCAACCCTTTGGTTTAGCGAAGACCTCAGAGTTATGCCAACGCATCTGCATTTTTCATTAAGTACATGTGTTTCCTATAGTTTTGTTCATTCTAATATCTGCAATATTAGATATGAAAGGATAATATACACACACCTACAAGAAAGACCAGTCAATACGACTACTAGTCAAATTTACATACCAGCTACTAATGCCAAAGATGAAGAAAAGAAAGATTTTTACCAACTTCTGCAATCTGAAATTGATCAAACATGCAGTCAAGATGCATTGGAATGTGAACTTCGGAAACAAAGAAGGATCAGTAGTTGGAAAATATGGACTTAGTGAAAGACACAATGACAGATATCACGTGATAGAATTTTGCAAGACCAATGACTTAATCATTGCAAATACCATTTTTCAACAACATATACTGTGACTATACTCATGGACCTCACTGGGTGGGATTCACGGGAATGAAATCGACTATATTTGTGGAAACAGATGATGGAGAAGTTCAATATCATCAATCAGAACAAGGCCAGGGGCTGACTGTGGAACAGACCATCAATCGTTCATATGCAAGTTCAAGTTGATGCTAAAGAAAGTTAGAACAAGTCCCTAAGAGCCAAAGTAGAACCTTGAGTATATCTCACTGAATTTGGAGACCACCTAAAGAATAGATTTGACACATCAAACATGGATGACTGAAGACCAGATGAGTTGTGGGCTGACGTCAAGGACCTCATATATGAAGAGGCAAAAGGTCGTTAAAAAGGCAGTGAAGAAAGAAAAGACCAAAACGGGTGTCAGAAGAGACCCTGAATTCTTGTATAGTTCCCGTTTTCAAGGGGACTGTTTTCAGCCTCGTTCTAATGAGAATAATGTTGACTGTTGGTTTTGTGTAAATGCCTTTTATTATATAAAGGAATTTCCCTTCTATTCCTATTTTGCTGAGAGTTTTTATCAGGAATGGGTGTTGGACTTTATCAAATGCCATTTCTGCTTCAATTGAGATGATCATATGATTCTTTTGTTTTCTTTATGTGATGGATTACATTTTTTGATTTTCTTAGGTTGAACCATCCTTGCATAGCTGGTATGGATCCCATTTGGTCATGGTGCATTTTTTTTTTTTTTTCCAGTATGTTGTTGAACCCTATTGGCTAGTTTTTTTTGTTGTTGTTTTGTTTTTTGAGAA
The DNA here is from genome assembly GCF_024166365.1 of Elephas maximus indicus. Taxonomy (NCBI): domain Eukaryota; kingdom Metazoa; phylum Chordata; class Mammalia; order Proboscidea; family Elephantidae; genus Elephas; species Elephas maximus. Next base: position 77,636,987 of record NC_064836.1, on the reverse strand, counting down.
TTTTTAATCTATATTCATGAGGGGTATTCAGTTTTTTGTGATGTCTTTGACTGGCTTTGGTATCAGGGTTATACTGGCTTCATAAAATGAGTTTGGGAGAATTCCTTCCTTTTCTATGCTCTGAAATAGTTTGAGTAGTATTGGTGTGAGCTCTTCTCAGAATGTTCGGTAGCATTCTCCGGTGATGCCGTCCGAGCTAGGACTTTTTTCAGTTTAGAGTTTTATTTTATTTTTTTATTATCTCATCAATTTCTTCTATTGTTATGGGACTGTTCAGACTTTCTATGTCAGTTCGTGTTAGTTTGGGCAGGTAGTGTGTTTCTAGAAATTTGTCCATTTCCTCTAGGTTTTAAAATAAATTTTGGAATAAAATTTTCATAGTATTCTGTTATCCTTTTTAAGTTGGCTCTGTTGTAATGTCACCTATCTCATTTCTTATTTGCCTCTTTTCCTGTTTTCTTTTGTCAGTTTGGCCAGTGACTTGTCTGTTATATTGATCCTTTCAAACAGCTAGCTTCTAGTCTTGTTGATTCTATTTTTCTGTTCTGTTTCATTTATTTCTCCTCTAATCTTTGTTATTTCCTTTCTTCTGGTGACTATGGTGTTCTTTTGCTGCTTTTTTTCTATTTGTTCAAGTTGTAGGGTTAATGTTTTGTCTTTTCCCCTTTCTTCTTTTTGATGCGTGAGTTCATAGCTATGTGTATATTTGCCCTCTAGGTACTGTTTTTGCTGTGCTCCAGAGGTTTTGGTATGTTGTGTTTTCATTTTTGTTTAATTCTATGATTTTTTTTTTTTTTAATTTTATCTTTGATTTCTTCAAAGATGTGTTTATAGGCAATTTGTTATTCACTTTCTATGTATTTGATTTCTTTTTTCCTTGCTCTTCCTCTTAGTGATTTCTAGTTTTATGACGTTGTGGTCAGAGAAAATGCTTTATATTATTTTGGTATTTTTAAATTTATTGATGAGTGTTTTGCGGCCTAAAATGCTCCAAGTGCATTGGAAAAGAATGTGTACTTTGTTGCCGATGGGTGAAGTACTCTGTGTATGTCTATGAGGTCTAGTTGGTTTACTGTGGTATTTAGATCCTCTGTATCTTTGATAATTTCTATCTAGTTGTTCTGTCCTTCACCAAAAGGTGTGTTAAGGTCTTCTACTATTATTGTGGAACTGTGTATTTCTCTTTTCAATGCTGTTAGAGTTTGTTTTACATATTTTGGAGCCCTGTCATTGGGTATGTATATATTTATTACGGTTATGACCCTTTAATTGTTATAAAATGTCCTTCCTTGTATCTTATGGTGTATTTTGCCTTAAAGCCTGTTCTGTCAAAGATTAATATTGTCACTCCTACTCTTTTTTGGTTAATGTTTGCTTGTTATATTTTTTACCATCCTTTGATTTTTAGTTTATTTCTGTCTTTGTGTCTAAGATGTGTCTCTTGTAGTCTGCATGTTGATGGGTCATTTTTTTTTAAATCCATTCTGTTACTCTTTGTCTCTTTACCAGTGCATCTAATTCATTCACATTCGATGTGACTAATAATAGGTATAAGTTCACTACTGACATTTTATTATGCTTTTTTTTTTTTTTGGTATTAGTGGTTTATTTATTCTGCTTAATCTTTTGTGCTAGTCCTTTTTGTTTGTGGATTTTCTTTTCATTTCCTTCACTGCTGTTGATTTTGTGTTTACTGAGTCTTTATGGTTTTCTTCTTTTTTTTATTTCGATGAGTGGGTTTGTTAATTTGCTTAGTGATTGCCCTAAGATTCACCTTTGTCTTCCTAAGTTTAAAGCAGTCTTTTATTTCTTGATATCACCTTGACTTCCTCTCCATATGGTGCCTCCAAATGGAAGTTCTGTGACTACACCATTTATTCCCCCTTTTTTGTTTTGAAGTTGTCATCATTTGCACATCGACATCTCTGGTTCCCTGTTTTCACTTTTAACGTTATTTTGTTTTTGAGATTTCTTTATCTGGGTCAGTATATAGCCGATGCTGCCGTATGCCTTAACCCCAGGTTGTTGTCTTATATTGTTGGTTTTCTGTCTGTAGGATTCCCTTTAATATTTCTTGTAAGGTTGGTCTGGTGTTTACAAATTCCCTTAATTTCCATTTATCTGTAAATGTCTTGTTTTCACCCCTGTATTTAAGGGACAATTTTGCTAGATATATAATTCTTGACAATTTTTTTCTTTCATTGTTTTATTTATTTCATCCTGTTGCCTTCTTGCTTGTATGGTTCCTTTCAAGAAGTTAGTTTATTCTTATTGGTTCCCCTTTGTCAGTGATCTTTCTTTTTTTCCCAGCTGCTCTCAGGAGGCCTCGCCTTTGGTTTTGGAGAGTTTGACTGTAATATGCCTTAGTGATTTTCTTTTGGGATCTATCCTGTATGGGGTCCATCATGCTTTTGGATGGATATTGATTCATCGTTCATGACGTTAGGGAAGTTTTCAGCCAGCAAATCTCCAAATATTCTCTTTTGCTACTTACTGATGACTCCTGTTCTGGAATTCCGACCATGAGTAATTAGTCCTCTTGACAGTGTACCACATAATTCTTAGGCTCTCTTCATTTTTCTTCACTTTTTTTTTCTGATTATTCTTCAAACAAGTTAATGTCAAGGCATCTGTCCTCTCACTGATTTGGTCTTCCATTGCTTCAATTATTCTCTTATGTCCTTCTACTGAGTTATCTGTTTTTGAGATTTGATTGTTAATCTTCTGGATTTCTGATTGCTGTTTTTGTAGGATTTCTAATTCTCTATTTATTTTGTCCTTATATTGTTTTCCTGAATTCTTCTAGTGTTTTATCTGTGTTTTCCTTGATTTTGTCTATGTATTCCTTGTTTTTTTTCCGTGTTTTTCTTGACCTCTTTCTTGATCTCTTGGAGGGCTCTCTATATAAATCTTTTTAATTCCTTATGCTGTAGTGCAATTACCTCTGCTTCCTCAGTGAGGTTTTCAGGTTCTTCATTTTGGTCCTTTGCTTAAACTGTCTTATCCTACTTCTTTAGGTGATTTGATATTGTCTGTTTTGATGTATCTGGGCAGGTGGTGCTAGTATGCTGCTCTGGTCAGTAGCCTGGCTGCCTTTGAGCACTTGGCACCTGACTCTGTGTGAGTGTGGCAGCAGCTGGAGTGTGAGTATGGTTCTCTGTTCGCTAGTCTTGCAGGTAAGCTGAAGACAGTCTGGGCAGAAGTTGGCCACTGTCTGTCGTCATTCTGGTGGTGCAGGAGCAGGGTATAGTCCATGCCAAGTGGGTGGAATGGCAGGGGTGGTGGGTGTGTTGTGCAAGCATGGTCATGGTCATCACCCCGCGCCAGGTGAGGAAGATGGGTGGTGGGGAGGATGTATTGTGGGTGGGCATCTGTGCAGTCATGCTGTCTCCACCTCATGCTGGGCAGGGGGGAGTGGGGTAGTGGCGAGCAGGTGTGCATACAGTTGTACCACTGGTGCCTCTCTCCAGGTGAGGGGAGGGGGAAGGGAGTGATGAACTGGCGTGCTTCCAGTCATGACACTAGCACCTTATGCTGGGCAAGGGGAGAGGGGTGGGAGTGTTGACGGGTGTGTGCACAGTCACTCCACAAATGCATCTCACTGGGCTGGGGGAGATGGGAGAGAGTATAGGTGAGCTTGCACACAGTTGTGAAGCCTATTCTTCTAGCTGGGTAGGGGAAGATGGTGGAAAGTAGCGGGCAGGCATGAGTGGGGTCACACCTCTCACTGAGTGAGGGGGATGGAGCAGTGGTCATGTTCATGGCCATGACACTGGTGCCTCTTGCCAGGTGGGTAGAGGGCAAGGGAGTGGCAGGCAGGCACACAGATGGGTGCACCAGCATCTCTCACCAGGTAGAGAGGATGGAGGGAGCAGTGCACAGACACACGTGGGGTTGCTGCCACTTGGGCTACTTGCCAGACAGGGAAGACAGTAGAGAGCAGCAGGCATGCACAGACTAGCCACTGGTATTTCTCACCATAGTGGGAGAAGGGAGAGGGAGCATTGAATGGGCACACACACACAGTGGCACTTCCATTCCTTGTTGTTGGGCCAGACCAGGCACTGATGTCAGGTTGGCATGTGCACAAGAAGGTGCCTACCACTGTTCATCAGGTGGGCAGAAGAGGGTGGTAGATAGGACTGGGGGACCGAAAGAGGGGGCTCATGTCGTGTCCTGGTATGGAGTCCTCCACCACTTTCATTCAGGAGGGTGGGAGTAGGGGGAGTGCACTTCTCCAGTTTGCGGATGCAGGTGCCCAGGCCCTTCACATCCTCTGTAGCCAGCAGATAAGACCTGTTCCTGACCAAGTGGGGAGGGTGCACAGAGTCCCTTCAGGAGTGAGAACTTCTGCCGCCACTCCATGTCTCCACCACCTTGTGAGTGTCTTCCAAGGCCAGAGTCTGCCCCTTGTATCTAGTTCTTGATCTTGGTTCTCTCTCTGCTCTTGCTTCTCTATGAGTATGTCTGTATGGTTTCTCTGCCCCTTATGGGACTGCCATGGTGTTGCCTCTGTGTGTTTTTCCCTGGGGGTTGCTTCTCCTTTTGTCTTAATACAGTGACGTTGAGCTGGGGCCACTGGTAGAGCATCTCCATTTCATGTTACTCCTCTCTCTGTGTTCATTCAATTTTTTCTTCCATTTGGTGTTCAGTTCAATTCTTTATCCTTCCTTTTTGATGTTCAGACTTCTAGAATTGTAATCTGCATTTGTTTCATTTAGTTTTTCAAGTCTTCGCTATAAGGGACAGTAAGATGTGTCTGAGTAATCTGCCATCTTGGCTCCACCTCTTCAGCTTATCTTTTAAGAGGACATAACTCAGTCTATAACAATCACTAAGTTGTTAATAATTATCTTGAGTAATATTAATCTCGGCATCAATCCTTTTCATATTTTTTCCCACAAATAAGACAACAGTATCGACAGCACTGGGTATTGACTCATTGAGTATAATTATCCATTCATTCGATACAGAGATCCTCCAAATTCAGGGATTCGGTTATTCACAATTTTAAATAGTTGCTGTATTCAGAACCATTAAGTATTCAACTTTATTTTGTTTTTTGCTGTTATTTTGGTAGCTACTGCCATCTGTAGTTTACTCCACCCTCTTTTAAAAGTATTATAAAGCATTAAAAATAGGTATTAAAGACAGATGAGCACCCAATGAATAATTCAGTAAATAAGAGAAAATTTCAAGGTAGAAGTAGATTAATACACTGTTAACTGACGTGCAACTTGCTACATTTTTTCCAAGTGCAATTTATGAATACTAAGTAGTCTTTTTAATAATGTGTTTAGGGTTTGTTTTTTCTTAAAGAAAAGGGTATAAATTCTGTACAGAATATAAAAATTGAATTTCTTACTTGATGGACTTTTTTACAGTAATTCATATCCAGGAAGCAACATCTTTTGAATCATTCACTCTTAACCTTCCCAGTGTCCCAAAGGTAGTTTACTATATTAAATAACATGTTTTTATTTAATATGCATCCCCAAAGAATTTATTCCTTTTTAAATCTGAATTTGTCACTGTGTGGAGCATAAAGGATGAGAAAGAGAGCCACACATTTATTTGGGAAAATCTGCACAAATGTTGGTTGAATAATTTTCTTAGCATTTCATTGCATAATTTGAATCATTATCACAGTCCATACTTGGAGACTTGAAGTTGTGGGGACTCAGACCTGATACACCTGAGAAGCTATACTAACATTAGAGGTCAAAGTTAATCATTTAATTTTGTAGATCATAGGAAGCTCTGAATGGGTTCTTGAAGTACCCCCTCATACAAAGCTTCCTAAGAAGATCTTCTATTCATTGATATGTTCCAGGACAAATTATTGTAGATTCTAATACAAAAACAAACAAACAAAAAAAACCCGTTGCCATCAAGTCGATTCCAACTCTTTGTGGCTCTATAGGACAGAGTAGAGCTGCTTCATAGGGTTTCCAAGGAGCAGCTGGTGAATTCAAAGTGTCCACCTTTTGGCTAGCAGCTGTAGCTCACCATAGTTAAGAACCACTGCACCACCAGGGCTAAAAACATAATGTATTCTGTTAGATGCATGCTTGTTCACCTTTATCGTTTCTGCCAGCATAATCCTTTGTGATCAGCACCATGCTTTCAGTTATATATTTGTTTCAAATAAACTTTTTCCTCCATCTTAAATGACAGATGCTTTATTGTATTCAAAATTTTGCTCAATAACTTTTTCTTGCTTCTTCATCTGCTAAAATGGACTTATCAGACCAATGTTTTACATGTAAATTTAGGAAGCTTTAGGCATAATGATTCCATTATATATTTCTATTTTGCCACAAAATCTAACAGTAATGAAATAATCGTTTGAAGATTTTACTGACCTTTTTTCAGGTTTTCGTGTTAACTAGCACTGGTTAGTGTCTTAGTGTCTTAGTTATCTAGTGCTGCTATAACAGAAATACCACAAGCGGATGGCTTTAACAAACAAAAATTTGTTTTCTCACAGTCCAAATTCAGGTCATTAGCTCCAAGGGAAGGTTTTCTCTGTTGGCCCTGGAGGAAGGACCTTGTCATCAATCTTCCCCTTGACTAGGAGCTTATCTATACAGGAACCCCAGGTCCAAAGGTCATGCTCTGCTCCTGGCACTACTTTCTTGGTGGTATGAGGTCCCCATGTCTCTCTGCTCGCTTCTGTCTTTTATGTCTCAAAAGAGATTGGTTTAAGACACAGTCTAATCTTGTAGATTGAGTCCTGCCTTTTTAATCCTGCCTCATTAACATTATAGAGGCAGAATTTATAACACATAGGAAAATCACTTCAGATGGCAAAATGGTGTACAATCACACAATAAGGGAAACCATGGCCTAGCTAAGTTGACAGACATTTCTGGGGGACACAATTCAATCCATAACAGGCTCCCTTCCCTCTATCATCTCTTTTTTGCCTCCCATTTGTAGGTACCATACAGCAATACTGTCACCCTCATTTCTCCGGAAGCATGCCGAGGCTCCTGGGGCCAGGTCATATCAGTCCTTGGCTCATTCTCTTCTAGAAAGGAAAGTCTAGGACCTGCTCTGCTGACATTCAAAGGAGGGAAGGAATATGAATGCAGGACGGCTGTCTGTCAGGAGCCCAGTCTCCCTGGACTCATCCTCCAGGAGGGGAGTGATGCAGCATGAGCACACACCCATTATCCAATCAGAGTATGATAAACCTCGTTTTAGGAGTATAGCCCCTGACAAGGCACTTTAGAGGAAGAGTTAAGGGAGTTTTCAAGGGTGATTCTGTCTGTACATCGGTTTCATCTTTCCCACCTTTAAAAAGATCCACCTTACCATCAACTTTTAGCCTAACTGCATTTTAGTCCTTCACCCAACACACACCTACAGAGCACCTACCATCCCTGGTGCTGATGGGAGCATCACGGCTCCAGGTACACCATTAGCATAGCGTCACATAGAGAGTCAATTGCAGGGAAGGCATTATTGGACATGCTCTGCTCCTGGCATTGCTTTCTTGGTAGTATGAGATCTCCTATCTCTGCTTGGTCCCCTTTCCTTTTATCTCTTGTAAGATAAAATGTGGTGAAGGCAACACTCCAGGGAAACTCCCTTTACATTGGATCAGGGATGTGACCTTAGTAAGGGTGTTACAATCCCACCTTAATCCTCTTTAACATAAAATTACAATCACAAATGGAGGACAACAGCACAATACTGGGAATCGTGGCCTAACCAAGTTGACACATATTTGGGGGGACACACTCATTCAATGACAGTTAGAAAAGTGGCATGAATTTAACAGAAAAAAAAAAAAAAAAACCTATTGTTGTCAAGTCAATTCTGACTCACAGCAACCATTTAGATCATTAATTTTTACTGCTACTTAAGAAAGTGTACTAGTCGGTGACATCTTGATTATCAGTTGGTGGCTTCCACGGTGCTCATTTTAGACCCACACCTCTTTACCCTTTTTAAAATTTTCCTCAATTGCCTGATAAACCTTTGGGATGAAATAAACACACATCTTCCTACCATAAATAAAGATATTCTTTTATACCCACATGTTACATTTTCGTCATTAAATCTTACTATATGTTTTGCAGAGCCCTGTGGTGCAGTGTTTAAGAGCTTGGCTGCTACCCAAAAGGTTGACAGTTTGAATCCACCAGCTGTTCCTTGGAAACCCTATGGGGCAGTTCTACTCTGTCCTATAGGGTTGTTATGATTCAGAATTGACTCAGTGGCAATGGGTTTGGGTTTTGTATAATTATTTTGCTTGCTAAAAAAGGAAAGAGAGATGGGCCTGGCAATAAGATTTAATAGGCTGTGTCTCCAATTATGCTTAAAATTAATTATATCAAATTAAATGTATTGCCTTTGAAAAACAGCCCCAAATAACTATTTTGTAAGCAATAATCCCCTCCTGCAAATAATCTCACTGAGAAATAATGGTGTATATTTTTCCACAGTTTATCTAATGTGATTCAGTAACTTTTATATGTTTGACCTTAAAACTACTTATATTTAAATTATTACATTTTGCTGTATTTTATGAGTCAGTGTAAGGTGCCTCAGATTATTTCCTGAATAAATGAAAATACTAAGAAAAAACAGACTTTCCTCAATTTTTATCTCCATTTTCTTAGAAGTCACCTCTTCTTGCCAGGGGTTAGTGAAGGGGGAGAGGAAAATAGAAAAACTATAAATTTCAAGAAGATTCTAATCATGAATGCTATTTTCAACTTTTTCCTATTAAAACTGAATTGATTTAACTGCAAATGGTCCATTACAATCAGAAGAGTAATTATTTATACATCCGTAAAATAAACACAATATGCTAAAAATTATACACCAACAATGTAAGAAGGCTATTAGCCTCAAGTTATGTAAGAAATTGTAAAGAGCAAAATCTTGTAGAAAATTATGAAATCTTTGATTTTAAATTGTTTCCTGTGTGTCAATATGTGCAAAAACTATTCTCACCTATCTTTGGCAGTGGAATATAGTCAGTATTGGGTTCATCTTGCTGCTATAGTAGAAACTACATGTTGGGAAGATGAAGGATCTAGAGAATGGAAGATGTATTGCCTTGGACAGGCTGCGACTCTAAATAATTGCTCTCATGTGTGAGGTTTAGGATTATACATTGACATAAAACCAATAATTGAAATACTTCCAGTTTTCTGCAAGCTAAAGAGTCATTGACCCAGACAGCAATCAATACAAGTTCAGTGTGTATACAAAAAAAGAGAGAGAGAGAGAAAGAAAAGGAGCTCCTCTTTGTGTGTTTCCGTGAGTTTACGTGTGTGTGTAATGTCTGGATTTGGAGAAGCAGACTGGTAATACAGACAAAGCACTGGATGAGGACTGAAAATGGGGGTGTTTTGTTTTTGAGTCCCATTCACTGGATATGTAACCTTGGGTAAATGATTCACTAACCCTTTCCAAGCCCTAATCTCATTCTCCTGCCTTGTCCATTTCCGGGGACTCTTGTGAGTATGAAAAAAATGCATGGAAAGGTATATACTAAATGGGATTTTTATACCATTTCTCTTCATTTTAGGATTAAAAATGAAAAAAAAAAGAATTTTAGATTTAAATAAAACTTTAGAAATTACTAATCCAACATGATTTTGCATTTGAGAGGAGAGACACAGGGAAGATAAATAACTTCACCAAGGTGCCAATCTTCAATTGTAAGGCTCACAATTTCTGATCCAGAGCTGTTTTAAAATTGCAATTTTTACATTTTTCCACTTGTAGGGACCTTTCCCTCAGACACCAAACCTAACTATTTCCCCCATGATTGAAAGATTTACCATACTAGGAGACATAGAAATAAATTAAATCCCTGTTTATTATATTATTCAACATCCTTATTCTTTTATTTATTGATTTCATGAAAGCTTCTGATGAGAAAAAGAAACACCTGACTTATTTTAGCTAAGGATTAAATACAAAGATACAGTACATAAAAGAAGAAATTAAAAAATTCAAGGATCTTAGCCTATAGACTAAACATTGAAATCTCAAGATTTAATTGCTATGCTCTCTCTTCAAATGCTTTAGAGGATGGAGTGGTACATAGAATTTGGGATTGTACCTTCCTTCAGAAATGTTTTTTCATCTATCTCAATTTTTCTTGTCATTGTTAGTTTTATTTCTTGTTTCAGGATTTAGTAATTATTGTAATAACTATCTGATTAAAATAATAATTTATAATTTAATAATAGTTTAATCCTTGAGTGAAAAATATCAGAAGACTCTAAACTGTGGCAGAGAACACATCCATCCATTCATTTAGACAGAGTCTTTTGAGCATCTACCACGTAGACCATGAAAGCATCTTATGGATTCAGACATGAACCAGATGGATAGTCTGTCCTCGGGAAACTTTTACAGTCTAGCATGAAAGTTTAAAAAAAAAAAAAAAGAAGAACACAAGTAAACATAAAATAATCTAAAATGCATGAAATAGTTAAGAAAACAGTTCAACTAGTTCTTGAAACCTAGATAAGATGTGGGCATGTAATTGGCACCATAACAAGAGACAACAGGAGAAAGCCAGTAAGTTTGGGTGGAATATAGTATATAAGAAAACAACCAGTAGGAATAACTATTTTCCAATTGATTCTTTGGGCCTGATCTCCACATTTACCTTGTTTGAGTTTTATTCCCTCATTCTATTCTTTTCCATGAGGGCAGAACAGACAGGTAAATTGGCAAGTGAAGCAGTTCAGTATCATTTGATTATATACCCAAAAAAAGAACAGAATTTTTTTTCTAAAAAGTTAAAATAAATATATTTTTAAAACACAGTAGCCGATATTTGTAGAGTATTTGGTTACTTTGGTTTAAGCAAAAAAAAAAAAGTAATTTTACTCCCCGTGGCCATGGCAAGAAATCCTCAAAGGATAAAGTTAGCTATAGCTCTAGTACACGGTTTTAATCTTACCTCCTCCATCAGCAGTTTACACCTCACAATAGAGATTAAATTGCAGTGGGAAAGAAAAGGAGGTGAAAATGGCTATACAAATGCTAGAGATGAAACAAGATACACCTGAAGGATTGCAACCCCAGAAGTATTTTTTATCTACCTTTCTATCATTATTATTTTGGAGGTAACAAAATTCCATAAGACCTCCAAACTCAGCTATAGAATAGTCTTCTTTTCTCTGGGAAACAAGTCAAGTTTATGAGACAATCGATGATAATTTTCCTGTAAGATATATGAAGAAAAGAGAAACCGTATACATCACTATAGCTAACCTGCTTCGTATTTTGTGTTAGCCATAGGAAATACAGGGAGCTAGATCTATTTCTAGTTTTCTTTACATTTTGTATAGGTAGAAAGCATTTCTTATGCCTAATGCTAAATATCCGCATTTTAAATAAAATAATAATAATAATGACACTTTGCGACTTAAATACCTTGCCTGGCTAGAGGCATTACAAAACATTCTAACTCCTCATCTCCCCTATGGCGACTCATACGTACTTCATGCTCAGTATCAGTTGAAGCAACAAGGAAATGCACCCAACCCAGCTTCTATAAAAAGGCTAGGTCACCACCAAGCGACAAACTGTAAATGTGAGTGTTCACAGTGCACTCTGACCAAATTTGGTAAGGGAGGCAACCAGCATTTGTCAACAATGATGGACAGTCTGCCACAGTCAGTTACCACCTTATAGCAATAACTCGTCTTTTTTTTTTTAGTTTCATGTTTCATAAAGATGATACAAAGATTGGTTGAGAATGATCATTAACAAACTATAAAGGATGTATGGTGTGTTTAGTGTCAGTCAGTGGTTCCTCCCCACAAAACTACACATACTCCTTGAGGATAGAAACTCGACCTTGTTCACAATTATACTCCTAACATCTATCACAGTACCTGGATACACTGTGAAGCACTCAAATACTTATTAAATGAGTACATGAATGAATGAGCAAATAAATCCACGAGTGAAATTAAGAATGTGCAATAATCTGTAAACAATGAAGCCATGGGATTAGTTCTCTCCAAAGTCCAGCTCTCTTCCATGTGTCCCACATGTTTGGGTCTGTATCCATGTTTATTCTTCCCTTCTGATCTCATTACTAGGCAAAGCACATTTCTACCTGTCTTTTAACCCAAGAATGGCAAAGTAATGATGTAGCTCTCATTCATATTTTCGTAAACACCAAAGTATAATCAAGGCTCTGAGAAATCCTTTTTAAGTTTCCTATTATGCCTTCTTTTCAAAGAAGTGTCAATACGCTTTAGCTCCAGCAATGCGTTTTCCTCTGCAGTCCAGTCCAGTTGAGAGGACAGGGACGTTGAAGGGTGATGTGGAAAGCAGAATGCTTTCTAGAGGGAAAAGTCTCTGTCTGAAATATTTTCTGAACATTAATCTACTATTTGCCACAGGACAATTATTTCTATGTGGTGAAGAAATCAGATGGTCGACTCAAACATTTGAGAAGAGTTTAATAGAAGGATTATTGGCAAAGGTAACGTTTAAGGAAACCAGAAATGTATGGAATAATGCCTGGAAGGGCTCCTAACAGTACGGGGTTGTTACCACTTAGGACTCAAGGGCAATGTCATGAGAGTAGGTACTTTTAAGGGAATGTAGCCTGACAGGAGCCATGACCTGTGGTACAGGGACACGGCCAATGCACAGCAATCTGAAAGAGAGGGATCCAGCTTAATGAATCCTCACTTGCTCCACTTTACTTCCCAACTTCTGTCAGTAGCAAGGAGAAACCAGAGAGCGATGAAACTCTTGAAGAAGCTCTAAGTCCAACCTCCCCATGCACAGGGCAGAATATGGAAGTGTAGATCATGGATCTGGAAGGGCAAAAGTTAGCAATCTCATTAGACACTGCTTTCCTGCAATCTACCTCGGGTCCCAGACTAGGCTCCCAGGAGTAGCTATGGGAATCTTCAAAGAAAATTTGGCTTGTTTGTCATGTGATTAATTCCCTGATTTAAGAAAATACTGCCTACCACATTCTGACTTCTGGAACAGATCAATGAAAATATGACTACTTACACTGCAAAAGAATTTGCAACAAACTCCCTTTAAAAAGGAGCCTCTTTAATAAAGTTCCGTAGCTGAGATTTTCACAAACGGTTCTAGGTACATATCAATTAGAAAGCACTGATAGGCGGAAATCCACTGCCCATACATTAAACAATTCTATCTGTATCCAAACGTCTTCTAGTTTCTGTGACTGTGTCACTATTGCCTGTTTTAGATGCATAAAAAAACATCATATTTATGCTCGTTCCCCCCAAAAGCACAAACTCTTCCTGCTTATCGCACTTTTCCTAGCACTAGCTAAGGGCCTTTTTATGGGAATAAGTGATTCGCCCTTCGTCATTTTCTTTTCTTTTGTGTTGAACTATTTGGGGTGAGAAAATGGGCTGTCATAACTTCAGAAATAAGAGCAGAATGCTTGTCTCCTTTTGGCTTCTTGTTATTTGAGTTGAAGACTAATTCCCACATGGTCTTCTCTCATCGTTAAAGAGAAGAGCATCTAATTTGGAATCTGAAGAGAATATGGTTGATGGAAACCACCTCCAATAGTTTAGTGATGTTCCTTCCTCAAAAAGAGTGATGTGATAAAGACGCAAGATAAGGAAGATATAGTAGGACGCCAAAGGAATTGAAGCTCCAGAGTTCTACAGATTTTTAATGGTTTAAAAAAAAAATGCTTTTGTTTTTTGTTGCCCTTTTGTTTTTCCATTTGCCCTCCCCTTCCAGTAGCCCCTTGTCGCTCATGACAACCTGTATTAGTTTTGGCTACTATGCAATTCCTCACTTGTTTCCTTCAAAAAAACGGCAATTCCTCCTGAAAAAAAAAACAAGGAGACAGAAAGGTGCTGAAAATGAGAATGGGGAATATGTGCCCAAACCAGAATTCGTATTCATAAATTCCTAATAATGCTTTAACTCCCAGAGGGGACTCTTTCTTTATATGAGGACTTTCAGTTAATTATTTGCAGAAGTAAACCTCCGGACAATTCCACTCTCACTATTTTTGATATGCATGCACTCTCCCCATTGGCCTGTCTCCTGCCTTGCTGGTTTCCACTCTCAGAGTCAGAAAATCTGTGTTTGCTTCTGACCTTGATATTGCCCTTTTTTAATGTGAAATTTGGTGATAGCAGTAACGATGCTGGTTTATTCTGTGTGTATACAGATCATTACTTTTAAAGACCAATTATTCTTTTAAAAAAAGAACATAAATTTGCAACGTGTTCATGGAGTTCAAAAGCCAGGATCAACTATACGTGCTCATTTGGCCAGCAGCGCAGCTGAGGTGACATCATTCAGTATCCAAAACTTAACAGCCTTGCCTTACAAGCTTGGTTAATGCCCAGCACAACTGGGTGCGCTAGAGGGTTTAGAGAAAAGACCCAGGTAATATCATGCTTGAATTATGGGACAGGGCAGAAGGGGAGGGTAGAGGCAATCACTTATTTAAAACACATGGGGGCTGGGATTTTCTTTTTGCACCAGCGACCCTAAAGGACAGAGTAGAACTGCCTGATAGCGTTTCCAAGGAGCACCTGGTGGATTTGAACTGCCAACCTTTTGGTTAGCAGCGATAGTACTTAACCACTACGTCACCAGGGTTTCTGAATGAAGAAAGAGGAGGTGTTAAACTATAGCAGGTTTTTGATGGTAAAAGCATTCTTAAAATATAAAATATTGTATGAAATATTTCGCAGAAAATTACAGAGCTCCCCAGACAACAAAAGCACTTCCTGCCTGGGTGGTTTCCACCTCTGTACACCCCATTTCTTTTTCTGTGATTTCTAAAAAAAAATCTCCATTTGAAAATTATAATTCTTTAATAGCCACTTAATGAAAGTGCTAAGAGGAATCATTGAATGCAATGAGAATAATGTTCAAGGGTGCAGACCATTCCCACTCACTCTCCCACTTCATTGCCAGGTTCTTGAGAGATAATATTAAAACATCATAATAGAGTACAATTGGTAGTTATTACTTATTCAAAAGCAAATGTGAAAACATAATGAACCAAAACATTTTATTAAAAAGATTTAGGCTTTTAACAGACACAGCTTCATTCTGCCTTTCATATAACCAGTAATTCCTAGTTCAATCAGTTGAAATCATATTTTATTAAAAAGATTTAGGCTTGCATCAAGGACACACTTTATAGTGCCCTTCATATAACCAATAATCCCTAGTGCAGCCGCATGGCTTTCACTTTGTCTGGGGAAAATAAAAAGATTTGTCTTCTTTCTGATGACAAATGAGAAGATCACTGCTATCTTTCGTTATCTGTATTTTCCTAGCCTGATGGAGGTTGCATGCAAGATACAAACAAGAGCACTATTGTGATTCTAAACTTTGAAGCATGTTGGACAGGGTCCTGTACTGACGAAGATCACTTTCATATTTCCTGGAACTATCCAGCATTGCACATTTCTGAGGGAAAATGATGAGTAAAGCAAGCCAAAATTGTGGGCTGAGTATGCTTTCCTTCCTCAAACCATGACCTTCTACATGTTGCAATTGAATGCCTGTAGCTAACAAAAGGGAAAGAGAAAGATGCTTGCCAGAGTTGTGAAGCTGGCAGCTTGGGAGAGAATGACATTCAGCCGGTAGGTGAAGGTGTTGTCCTCATAAATCATCACATTTTTTGGAAGACTTACTTATAGCTATGTTGTCCAAAGATTCACGAGTCTTAACATCAGCTACGCTTTCTTCTTTAGAAACACTCTAAAAATGTAGTACTAAACTCTAAAATGGTATGTTGTTAGAGGCTTTGCAAGTAAACTCTAAAGTGGTATGTTAAGTTCCACTCTCTGGTGATTCGAAAAATACTTTTGTGGGAAAGAACATTCCAAATGTACAATTGGCATAACTGATCAGCTGTAATGGGTGACCTCTGGCAAGAAAATGGGTGATAATCCAAGAAAATAATGACCTGGAACCAATACCAAGAAAGAAAAGAAGTGAGCTCAACCCAGGTGAATTGAAAAGAAAATTCCTGGGTTAAGCTCATGCAGTACAATTCTGGGAAATGCTGAGAGACTGAAAAAAAGAAGTAAAAATGTCTCCAACCTCACTTAAAGGCCCAAGAAAAAAATTAGTTTGGGTAAAGTTTAACGATTTTTATACAGAGTTTTTCCAGGAATTTTGTCCTATGTGGATGGTACTGCAAATGTTTGATAATTTAGATCATATTTTCCTTTAATTAAATATTTTACTGATGTGACTAATAAAAGTTGTCATGGGTTGAATCATGTCCCCCCAAAAAGTGTGTATCAATTTGGCTGGGCCATAATCCCTGGTATTGTGTGATTTTCCTATATGTTGTAAATCCTGCTTGTATGATATTAATAAGGGAAGATGGGTGGCAGTTGTGTTAGTGAGGCAGGACTCAACCTACAAGATTGGATTGTGACTTGAGACAATCTTTTGAGATATAAAAGAGAGACGCAAGCAGAGAAACAGGGGGACCTCATACCACCAAGAAAGCAGTGCTGCGGGCAGAGTGCATCCTTTGGATTTGGGAACCCTGTGCAGAGAAGCTCCTAGTCCAGGGAACATTGACAAGAAGGCTGACAGAGAGACAAAGCCTTCCCCTGGAGGTGACACCCTGAATTTGGATTTTTAGCCTACTTTACTGTGAGGAAATGAATGTCTCTTTGTTAAAGCCATCCATTTGTGGTATTTCTGTTATGGCAGCACTAGATAACTAAGACAGAAGTTATTTCCAAGAGTACCAGAAATTGGAGGAAAGGGGGTAATAGGCCATATTCCATAAAATTAATTATCTGGAAAAATTTTGGAAAAAGTGTGAAGAAGAGTATATCAGGAACAAGTATTTGAATCCAAGATAGGTGATTATTACTATCAGTGCTTTCATATTGATCATCACATTTTATTTGCACATCCAAGGTCCCACAAGAATGTAAGTCACTTAACTAATATCACACACATTCTAAGTGATTCCTGTCAAATTCAAGATCATATTCAGATTGAAAGTCTGGATGCCACAGGCAACTATGTAATTCCGAGGTATAGAAATGAATTGCATACATCTTTGTGGAAAAGACACTAATGATAGTTTAGTTTTTTTTTTATTATTTTATTAGTCTCAAAAAGAGATAAAATATGGATTCAGTTAACTATAAAATTTGAATTCTAAATTAAAAAACACATTGCCATCAAGTCAATTCTGACTCACAGCAACCCTATAGGACAGAGAAGAACTGCTCCATGGAGCTTCCGGAGAGCAGCTGGTGGATTCAAACCGTCGAACTTTTGGTTAGCAGCCAAACTCTTAATCACTGCACCAACTCAAAAAATACAGCATGTACAACTAAAAATATTTAAGGCAGAATTTTAAGTACATGAGTTGTTAATACTTAACAATGGCAGCTGGCGCTCACCAGGAAGCAGTAAAGATTCATTATAGACATGAATAGTCATTATTTCAAGAAGGCATCTGGGAAATTCTTCCCTGAAGTTAAGCTGGAACACGTGCAGTTACATAGGTTTGTAAGTAGATGAATAACCTTATAAAAAAAAAAAAAACCTTATACAGAAAGAATTAATAGCAACCTGTAGGTTATACCCTAATGGGACAGCAGAAAGACTCTCCTGTTTTATTCACATATAAATACATAAATGATCAAGAATCAACACCAAGATCAAAACTAACAAGGCAAAATTTGAATAGAATAAACCCAAAATCCTTCCTTACTGTTTAGACAATTCAATAAAACAGTTCACATGGACAAAGATGGAAACATTCTGGTTAACTGAAACTCAGTATAAACCAATGAGTGTTATTAGCTACCAAAAGCTTTCATAAAATCCGAACGTATGCTAGAAGAAGAAAGACCATATTTACACCACTTTTCTCTATCAGAGCACGTGTAGTGTATTTTATTTCTATCTAGTTACCTTATTGTAAAATGCACTGTGATTTACTCTAGACAGTTTTGAGAATGGTGACTAGGATGTTGTCTTAGTTTTCTAGGACCGCCATAACAAAATGCCACCAGGAAATAATAGAAATTTACTTTCCCCCAGTTCTGGAAGCCAGAAGTCAGAATTCAAGATGTTCACAGGGCTATTCTCTCTCTGTCTGTTCAAGGGCAAGGGCACTAACCTTCCTTGTCTGCTTTAGTTTCTGGTGGCCCCTGGTGTTTCTCAATGCACCTTTGTTTGTAGACAGGGCCTCGTATGGTGTGTCCCCCCTGTGTGTGACTCTGTTTAAGTGTCTGTTTTTCCTTCCTCTAAGACCTGTCAAAAAAGATTAGGTTTAGGACCCCCTCCCTTTCTGGTATGACCTTATTTTAATTTAAGTGATGACAAAACACCGTATTTCCAAACAAAGTCATATTCACAGGTACAGAGGTTAAGACCTCAACATATCTTTTGGGGGAACATAACTCAGTCTATAACATACACTAAGGGAAATTGCCATAAGACATGTTCAAAGGAACCAGCGATATTTATCACAAAATTGAAAACTAGTAGGGAGAGAATAGCTTCCGTAAATATTAGAAGAAAACTCAGGTGAAAGGGATAACACAATTGCTTTATAACTGGTACCTCAAAGTCTAGATCAGTGTATGGAAGTTTAAAGTAGACTGCATTTCAATATTGGAGGACACTTTCTTATATTTAGTTATTATTCAAAATTGGGATGGTTTCAAGACTGTGAGCTACCTGTCATTGGGTGATCAAGTGCCAGGTGTTCTACTAGAGAGAAGGTGCAAATGTGTTCTATAGGGTCCCTTACAAAGCTAAGGGTGTGTTTTAAATGTGTTTTGATTCTGCCTTTTCAATAAGGGGACCATTCTTCCAGGGAGTCTTTCTATTGTTTTACGTACCACTTCCCAGCTGCCTGCAGCACCCGGCAGGAACAAAGGACACTGATTTCAATCCCAGACAGGTCACTTAGGGAGCAAGTGATCTGAGGAGTCCCAGCAGTTTGAAGCCAAGTCTTTGAAGAGTCCTGCATGGCAAGCCTCAGATCTGATTTTACTGGTCTGCCGAAACTCTGATTAGATGAGATTTCATGAAGTTAGAGGTCTGCAACTTAAATCTTCCTGGTGACTTTTCCTTCTATCCAACAGTCTGTTTTACCTCTTTCTGGCAATAAAGATAAAGCCCAGTTCTGTTGGTTTTAAAGAGCATCCCCCTTAGTGCCCTGTGCAGCTCACCTCCTCACACACACACATCTACAGAGCCTGTCTAATTGATGTATATACCTGAGCAACTGAGATAAAACTTTCCTCCTTTCATCTCAGTCTTTGTGCTTGGGTAAAAAATAAACCTTGTAGGAAGAAACTGAAGGCTTTAAATGTTGATGAGCCAGTGGCATTCTTCTTAGAGGCCTCTTTGAATTTCAATGATTGGGTAGACTCTCTTTGCTAGCATCACTTTCTATTTCCGTATTTAGAGAGCATTATACTGGGAATTGATTTATTAAAAACAATCCCAAGCATTCAGCATCTGTTGCTATTTATAAAATAAATAAATAAATAAATATATGTTATCTTGGTGAAAGGTGTTAGTGGGAATGGGTTTTGGGTTTGTTCTTGTTTTTTTTTTTTTTTATTTGCTTGCTTGCTTGGTTGGTTTTTGCTAACAGTTCTTGAAGAGAAATATTGCTAAGATTTCAAGGTAGATACTTTCAGAATTTAAATTATAAATTTCTGTTCAGGTTTGTGAGAAATCATCAAACAGTAATATTCAAGTATATGCCTCTTTTTAAAGAACTGTTCAAAATGAAGCCCGGAACATAACAATAGCATCCTGCCTCTGAGCAATTATTAGGCAGGGGAGTCATTGCAGGTTTCACACCCTTCCACGACCTCTCAAAACCTTGAAGATACTCTACTTTCCACACTTCCAGCACCTTTATCCTTCAGGTTGGAAGTAAATATTTCCAAAGACGATATAATTCTTGGGAGCTTTTTAAAGAAATTTTATGTAGAATGATGACTTACCTTATCCTCTGAGACTGTAAACTGGGTTCCTCTGAGATAATTTGGGGAAACATCAACTAAGATAATTTGGGGCAATGTCAACCAGGTGAGGCGGTGTTCATCATACCCATCCCTAATAAGCTTTAGGGATGCCGATGTATAAAATGTCCATTCCCAAAGTTAAGGAACAAATCAAGGCACCATGTAATAATAAATCCTTTAACATCCTTGATCCAAAGTTTAAAACAAAACAAACAAAAAAAAAAAATTCTAGCCTCACAATAATCATTTTAACAACCTATTTCAATTCAATTGAACAACTGTTTAATAATTTTCTGGCACATGATTTGTTTGGGTTTTGTTGCCTAGGGCTATGTCGTATCCTTTCTAGTCTCTACTTACTGTTATGACACGGCCTCCAAACTCTAGTTCTTTCCCTTTGTGTGTTCCTGGGCACACTGCCCCAGGGGACCTGTTGTCTTGTCCCCTTGCTGTTCTTAAACCTAGTTACGACCCGACTTCACTCTTTTCATTCCTTGGGTGAGAGTTGCTGCCATAGAGTTGACAGTTGTTTGGTTTTGTTTTGTTTTTCCTTTTAGTCCTACAGTGCTTTAAAGGTTTCCAAATTGCCACCTGAAGTTTCAATTTTATAGTCTTGTTTATTAGGTAGTAGAAGTTCTCTAGAAATAAGATCAAAGAGAAGTAATGGGTACAGCGCAATGCTGCATATTTTCCTTATTGATCACAAGCTAGTGTCTCAGACCAAAGAAAAGGCCTAAAAATCTCCAATCTGCTTTCCACATCAGGATGTCCTTTTACACAATCTCCCCATAGCCATTTCTTCTTTTTCTGGTGTTCTGAGGAGTCTATCAGGCACCAAATCTCCTTTCCTTGCTCCCAGGGAGCCAACGAGATACTCACGAAAGTGGAACTCCCAATAACCTCAGAATCCTAACTGGGCCTATCATACAACTCATTGTGGCCTTTACTTCAGTCTCCAAAATTCTTTTATAGTTAGAAATATGATTACCTGTAAATAGAAAAATAAAGAACTACCAGAGCAACAATCTTCTCATATTTCAAATACCTTGCCTTTTGTTTGGGCCATAATCCCGATATTACATATTTTTGAACAAAAAATGACAATCATTTTTACTCATATATTATTTCTCATATAAAACCCAGTATTTCCAATTCTCTTTTTTATCGTTACACCAATTTTTCGTATTTCAGATTACTTGAAAACAACAGAGGGATTCTGTTAATCCCTAAAATTACCTCTTAATTCCCAGATCTACAACCTAGAACTGAAAATGGCAAATGATCTGACATGACTTTGATAATTTTATATAATACTTTGAAACTCAATTATTATTGTTTCCAGAGTAAAACTTAAAGTTAAATATATTTTATTCCACCAACTTACATCCAGGCCACTGGGTACTTACTAAGAAGCCCTGGCAGTACAGCAGTTAAGCACTGGGCTGCTCACCAAAAGGTGGGTGGTTCAAGCCCACCAGCTGCTGAGAAAGATGTGGCAGTCTGCTTCCATAAACGATTTATAGCCTTGGAAACCCAATGGGCCAGTTCTACTCTGTCCTATAGGGTTGCTATAAGTCAAAATTGACTCTTCAGCAATGGGTTTGGGGTTCTTTTTGTTTTTGTCTTGTTTATCAGGGTTTTTTGTTTTTTTTTTTGCTTTGGTTATGTATCACCCAAACCCTTCCATTCCCAACTCCAAGCTCCTAAAAATATCTTGTTTGGTCAATTACAGGGCAGTTCATTTATTTTAATTAAAATAAACAGTTACTCCTGAGAAGAAAATAGAAATACAAACTTTTTGTGGAAATACACATTGATATAAATACTATGTCATATCAGTAGGGTTTTTCAATATCTCAATAAAACATATTCAAGATGATTATTTATCATTAATTGTCAAGGTGAAAACCACTGGGAATAATAGAGTTGAACACTGAAAAACTAAAATGACATCCAGTATGTCTTAGTCATCTAGTGCTGCTATAACAGAAATTCTATAAGTAGATGGTGTTAACAAAGAGAAATTTATTCTCTCATAGTCTAGTAGGCTACAAGTCCAAATTCAGGGCATCAGCTCCAGGGGAAGGCTTTCTCTGTGGGCTCTGGAGGAAGGTCCTTATCATCAATCTTCCCCTGGTCAAGGAGCTTCTCAGCACAGGGAGCCCAGGTCCAAAGGACGTGCTATTCTCCTGGCTCTTGTTTCTTGGTGCTATGAAGTCCCCATGTCTTTCTGCTTGCTTCTCTTTTTTGTATCTCAAAAGAGATTGACTTAAAACACAATGTAATCTTGTAGATTGAGTCCTACCTCATTAACATAAAAAAAACATAACCGTTGCTAATCCCACCTCATTAACATCATAGAGGGAGGATTCACAACACATAGGAAAATCACATCCGATCACAAAATGGTGGAAAGCACACAATACTGGGAATCATAGACTAGCCAAGTTGGCACACATTTTATGGGGGGATACAATTCAATCCATAACAAGTAGCAGCCTTCACTGAAAGAATTTTTTATTTAGCATAATTTTTGAGTAGTTAGAGCTATGTACTTATTTCAAGTGTTGGAAGAGGGTCATATTTCAGACTAGAGGAGAAACGGAAAGTCAGACATGATGGAAACAGACATCTGCCTTAAGGATAAAGGCTACAGTCATCTAGTTGTCTGAAATACTTCTGATCCTTGGTTCTGCCAGAGATCTTCAGAATCCATAAAGAAAAATCCAGGATGTCAAGGGTAGGTTTCTGAAGCTATTGCTCAAGGATGACCTGAAAACATAATTTAAAGATCGTGGAGCTCTTTCTCATGTGCCATCTTTTTCTGGCAGCGCTTTTTCAAATTGAAAGCAATTATTTTCCAAAACTCAGAAATATTTTATAAAAATTGCCATTTTTTTTTTTTTTTTTTTTTTTTGCAGTTTAAACAACTACGTAACTATCACCAGCACGTGAACATCTCATTTTAGCCAATATTAAATAACACCTAGTTGCATTAATGGTCTCTGACATTTCGTGAATTTCTTAATTACCCAAACCAAAAAAAAAAAAAAACCTGTTGCTGTCGAGTAGATTCCAACTCATAGCGACCCTAAAGGACAGAGTAGAACTGCCCCATAGGGTTTCCAAGGAGTGCCTGGTGGATTTGAACTGCCAACCTTTTGATTAGTAGTCGTAGCTCTTAACTACTACGGCCACCAACCCAAATCCAAACCAAACTCATTGCCGTTGAGTCCATTCTGACTCATAGCAACCCTATAGGACAAAATAGAACTGCCCCATACAGTTTCCAAGGAGCACTTTGTGGATTCGAACTGCCAACCTTTTGGTTACAGCCATAGCTTTAAAGCTTTTAATGCCACCTAACTATGCAAGTGTTTACTAATTTCTCAATTATTATGATTACCTTGAATCTATAGCATTGATCTCACATTCTGCAATATGTATAATCACCTATTTGTCCAGGAAAGCATTACTCTTTCCATTTTAACACAAGAAAACTAGGAACCAGAGGAGGTAAAAGACTTTCCAAAGGTACCACAGGTGTTGGAGAGAGAATTCAAATGCGGGCCTACTGACTCCAGTCTGAGTTATTAACCTACTTTACGATCTTGTAAAAGACTTCAAGTCTTACTTACCCATTCCAGAAAAGAAGTGTCTAAATTGGCACACTGATTCAGTATTACTATCAGGGAATAAGATTATTAAAAGAGAATTCTACCCTTAAGAATGTATCTTATTTGAATTAGGAAAGCCTATACTCCTGAATAAGTTTATTAAGGTGCTGTTTCTAACAGAAAAAAAAAAAAAGATAAATAAGTAGAATTCTCAACTGTGTAGGAATTATCATGAAAATTATGTGCATGCTTGTGGTGGGATACTAAGAAAAAGCATGGAACAGCACAGTAAAAAAGTTTATGACAGAATATTAAGTGAAGAAAACTGACTACTACTAAAATGGGCAAAGAACTAGAAAAAAAATACTAGGTATTAGGAGTTTTGTAATTTTTTTATTATACTTTGATAAATATTTACCATAAATACTTTTTTAAAAAATACATCAATGGTACTTTTATACAGAAGTTCAGAGTGTTGTGATAGCCTTGGGAATAAAGTAGAGCTTATTTCTTACAAATTTTGTTTAGAATTTAGAATCATAAATATCAGTGTTGGAGAGGAATACAGATGTCACTGTTTACATGGCGGAGTGTGCTAGCATAATTGGCGCCAGGTTGTCCCTATTGCTGTAACACGTACTTAAATGAATGGCTCTCCAGAGGCTTACGAAAATGGCCATTGCATGTTAGTTTATAACTACGTATTTATGGTGCAACAATGTAAAGAATAAAAGGAATGAAACACTGGGCAATTTCTATAGAAAAAGGAGTTTAGTCATGTGGTTAGGTGCACAGCATCATTAATGCAGACTTGTATTTGACCTCATTCATTCAGCATATACTAAAAAATGCATGTGCCTAAATCCAAGAAAGCAGATAAGTCTGACTTGAAATGTGTTTCTCTTTTTGCTATAATGCTTTTCTTTAGTCCTTTTTCAATCATTCCTTGCAGCTCCAGCTCACGCGCAATGAATTGTTGGCTTCTTTATTGAAAAGGAGGGGAAGGGGGAGAAAACACCACCCCTTAAAGCCAATACCAAAGAAAACAACTCCTTTTATGTAAGGAAGGATCGATAATGGTCTCTGTGTTCTTTCTATTTCTTGTTTGTATTTTCTATTGATGCATACAAAACCTAGACATTTGGCTTTAAAGGTTAATTTTTTTTTTTTTACAGAAGAATAGACAAGAAAGCCAAATAATTTTAGCCACCCTTGACCTATTTCTAAAAAAAAATTCCGTTCTTCTCTGAATACATACATTCCCAACAACAACAATAGCAAATTATTGATGTAAATCTTCATGCCAAAACATTTCCTAACTTAAATTTCATTATTTTCTGTAGGGTAATAGATGCAACTAAGAAAGAGATTTAATTAGAATTATTTTAAGATCAGGAATCCACAACCCTAATAATTATTTACTTGTAGCCGTCTCTACTTTTAATTACTGTGGGAAAATGATCATCTCACTTTGAATTGGCTTTAAAGCACTAACCTTAGAGGACTAAGGTCATTGAGAACCAACCAAATCAGTAGATGCTGAGTAGAACATGAGCATTTTCCTTCCATTGTAATGGGCTTTTTCCACACTTGGACACTGGTTGATTTTGTACCAAACTAGTAATGAATATGCCAGTTCCATTGGAATGTCTCGTTTATCAGGAGCATTACGTATAAAAAGCCATTTTGCTCCAGAGATTCATGAACTCAAAATACAAACAGAAAATAGTAAATTGTTACCTACATAGGCTGAAGGGTTGGGTTTAATGACATCAAAATTATATTCAGTAATGTCTACCTGAGTTTAACTTGTCTCTGAGTCAATTATAGCAAAATTATGTTAAAACAAAAAACAGTGGCTCAAGCAATGAAAGTAACCTAGATAGTGCTATGGCTGGAAACACTGAACTTGTCTATTCTCCCATTTATTCAACAACATGAGTCAATATATACTGTATGTCAGTCACCACACCAGGGACAGTGGATGATGGATAAGGAAAACAGGCATTATTCCTACCTTTTCAGAGCTTAAAACTAACAGAAAAGTATAATACAAAGTGATATGCTATAGAGAGGAATGAGAAGGGAGCTAAGGGCATAAGTTCATGGGAGATGGAATTAGTGGGTCAAGCCAAGAAGGCTTCCTGAAGGAAGAGAAACCTAGGCTGAGCACTGAAGGACAGTGTCTCATCAAAAGAATATTAAATCACTACTTCCTCATAATAAGGTGCACGGCACTTATGTGCCTTCATAAATGCAAGGTTGTATTACTTTCCTAGGGCTGCCATTAAAAATAATAATAAAAAAATACCAACTAAGTGACTTATAAAAATAGAAATGTACTGTCTAACAGTTTTGGATAAATCAGGGTATTGGTCATGTTGATTTCATCTAAGGGCTCCAACTGGGAAACTGTTCCATGCCTCTCTCTAAGCTCTGGTGGTCCAGGCATTTCTTAGCTTGCAGCTACAGCATCACGTGGCATCCTCCCTCTGTCTCCCTGTCTCTGTATATCATCTCCTCTTTTGTAAGGACAGCCAACCATCATCAAATTAAAACTCACCCAACTCCAGTGTGACTACCCATTAACCTAACTGATAACACATTCAAAGACTTTATTCCCAAACAGGGTAACATTCGCCAGTATAGAAGCTAAGACGTCAACATATCTTTGTTGGGGAGAGGGGGACAAAAAATAAATGCTTTTCTCCAATTATAGAGTAAATTATTGGATCTTAATTAGGTTCAATGAGGATCCTCTAGGTTAAAAACCTGGAGAAGCTAGCATTAAATTTGAAATTTATGAAATGAATGTCTCACTTGGCATATTGCTACTCTAAAATAGAATATATAATTTAAATTCCACAAGACTATAGAGTTTACAACATGTTACCATCTATATTCTTATTTTTATGAGATATTTCATTACTAAGAAACATTTACATTAAAAACATTTTATTGGAAATAAACTTTTCAACTGGTCACAAAAAGAATGGGAATAAAGAGCTCTCGCCCTGATATTTGTGGATGGTGTTTGGGTACTCTTTATAATAGCTTAGGGATGTAGACAAACTTAAATTGGGGTAACTTCTTAGGAAGTCAAAGTTTTATCTCAGCAATTACAACTAAAAGGGTAAAACTCTAGTACAACCATTTTGGAAAACCATATGGCACTTCCTTAAAAAGCTAGAAATAGAAATACCCTACGACACAGCAACCCCATTCCTGGCAATATATCCTAGAGAAATAAGAGCTGTCACACAAATAGACATATGCACACCCTTGATCATTGCAGCATTATTCACAATAGCAAAAAGATGTAAACAACCTAAGTGCCTATCGACAGATGAATGGATAAACTATGGTACATACACACAATGGAATACTACACAATAATAAAGAACGGTGGTGAATCTACGAAACCTCCATGACATGGATGTATCTGGAGGACGTTATACTGAGTGAAATAAGTCAATCGCAAAAGAACAAATCCTGTATGAGACCATTATAATAAAACTTATGAAAAAATTTACACACAGAAAGAAACAACCTTTGATGGTTACTAAGGAAAGGAGAGTTGCAGAGGGAAAAACACCAACTGGACAATAGATAAGTGGTAACTTTGGTAAAGGGTAAGGCAGTACATCATACTGGGGAAGCCAGCACAACTTAACCAAGGCAAGGTCATAAAAACTTCATAGACACATCCTAAAACCCTGAGGGACCGAATTACTGAGCTGAGGGCTGCGGGGACAATGGTCTCAGGGAACGTCTGGAATAACATGGTTTATAAAGAAAATGTTCTACATCCTGCTTTGGTGAGTGGTGTCTGGGGTCTTAAAAACTTGTAAGCAGCTCTCTAATATACACCACTGCTCCTACCCTGTCTGGAACAAGTGAGAATGAAGAAAACCAAAGACCCGATGGGTAGATTAGTCCAAAGGACTAATGGACTGCAACTACCACAGCCTCCACCAGACTGAGTCCAGCACAACTAGATGCTGCCCAGCTACCACCTCTGACTGCCCTGATAAAGATCACAATAGAGGGTTTTGGACAGAGCCGGAGAAAAATGTAGAACAAAATTCTAACACACATAGAAAAAAAGACCGGACTTACTGGCCTGACAGAGACTGGAGAAACCCCAAGAGCATGGTCCCTGGACACCTTGTAACTCAGTACTGAAGTCACTCCTGAGGTTCACCCTTCAGCCAAAGATTAGACATGCCCATAAAACAAAACAAGACTAAAGGACACACCAGCTCAGGGGTAAGGACGAGAAGGCAGCAGGGAACAGGAAAACCAGTAACAGGGAACCCAAGTTCAAGAAGGCGAGAGTGTCAACATGTTGTGGGGTTGGCGACTAATGTCACAAAACCATATGTGTATTAATTTTTTAATGAAAAACTAATTTGCTCTGTAAACTTTTATCTAAAGTACAATAAAAAATAAAATAAAAAGGCTAAAACTGTAAGGAGCCTGGTAGCACAGAGGTTAAAGTGCTCAGCTGCTAACTGGAAGCTTGGCAGATTGAACCCACCAGCCATTCCATGGGGGAAAGATAAAAGTGTTAAGGTATTTTTCCTTTAAAAAAATAAAGCAGCATTGAGAAAGCATTAAAGAGTTTGTTGGCTTCAATATTTGACACAGAGAACCAGGTCCATGTGTTCAGAATGATCCAATTTCTTGTAAAGCACAACATTTCATTTTTTTCTACTCTGTGTCTTAGCTTTCTTCATTGCAGAATTCTTCGAGTTAAAAAGTGCACCACACCTTGTGGAAACACAGTAAACTCTACTGTAATTGAAAAGAGGCCAGTGGTTGCTATCCTCTTTGTGACCTACATGCCATTGCTTTCCTTATTTTTCCCTTTATTTCCTTTTGCTAGAAATAAGCTGTACAGATGTTTTAAAATTTATTGAGGCCGTTTTATGGCCCAAAATATGGTCTATCCTGCTAAAAGTACCGTTGCACTTGAAAAGAATGTATGTTCTGCAGTTATTTGGTATAGTGATCTATTAAATATCAATTAAGTCCGGGTGGTTGATAGTGCTGTTCAGACCTTCTATGTCTATATTGGTTTTTTTGTCTAGTTACATCAATAGCTGAGAGACAGGTATTAAAATTCCCGATAGTAATTGTGGAACTGTTATTTCTCCCTTTAATTATGTCAATTTTTGCTTCATGTAATTTAAAGTTTATCCTTATTAGGTCTTCCTGATTAATTGACCTTTTTATCATCATGAAGTATTCCTTTTTATCTCTGGTAATATTTTTGTTTTGAAATCTGTTTTATATGACATTAATATGTCCACTCCAGACTTCTTATTCTTAAGGTTTGCATGACATAGCTTTTTCATCCATTTACTTTCAAACTGTTGTGTATTTTATTTTTAAAGTGTGTTTCTTAGTGACTGTATACAGTTGGAGCTTGTTTTATATTTATTCACAAATCTCCTCTTTTTAATGGGAAAGTTTTGATCATTTGATTAATGTAAATATTGATAGAGTTGGCATGCTATACCCTCATCCCTGGAACCTGTGAATACGTTATATCGCATGGCTAAGAGACTTTGCAACTGTAATTAAGGTTAAGTATTTGAGATTGGGAGATTATCCTAGATTATTCTGGTGGACCCATTCTAATCACATGAGCCCTTTAAAGCAGAAAACCTTTCTTACTTGTGGTGTCAGAGAGACAGTAACAATGATGGAAGAAGAGCCAGAGAGATGTGACGTGAGAAAGACTTAACCCTCCATTCCTGGATTTGAAGATGTAGAAAAGAGGCTAAGTGCTGTCAACTCTGGAAGCTGGGAACAGACCTCAGTTTGTATTCAGCAAGAAAGCAGGGACCTCAAAGTTACAAAGGCAAAGAACTAAATTCTGCCAACAACCCAAATGATCAGGAAGTAGATTCTCTCCTACAGCCTTTAGAAAGGAACACAGCCTGCCAACACCTTGATTTTTGTCCAATGAGACACATACTAAAAAAAAAAAATGACCTACATATTACAGTAATAAATTTGTGTTGTTTTAAACCACTAAATTTGTGATAATTCATTTCAGCTGCAATAGAAAACTCGTACAGATTTTGGTGCCTGAAAGGATCCTGTTGCCACAAATACCTAAAAATATGAAAGTAAAATTGGCTTTGGAATAGGGCATTGGACAGAGGCTGGAACAATTTGAGGAAGATGGTAGGGAAAGCCTAGACTGCTTTGAATAGACTGTTAGCAGAAATATGGATGTTAAAGGCACTGCCAGTAAAGGCTCAGAAGGAAATGAAAAACCCATAAAAAACCCGTTGCCATCAAGTCGATTCCGACTCAGAGTGACCCTATTGGACAGAGGAGAACTGCCTCATAGAGTTTCCAAGGAGCGCCTGGCGGCTTTGGACTGCCGACATTTAGGTTAGCAAACATGTTATTAGAAACTGGAGAAAGGGGATACTTCTTGCAATATAGCAGAAAGCTTTGCAGAATTTTGTCCAACCATTATGTGGAAAGCACAACTTATAAACAATAAATTTGGAATTTAGCTGAGGAGATTTACAAGCATAAAAAGGTGTTGCCCAGTTTCTTCTTGCCGCTTAAAGTAATACAAAAAGAGAAATCAAATGAGGGGAAAATTGGTGAACAAAATGGAACTATGACTTGATTTGGGAACATTTCAGCCTATCTATATTGAAAAGAGATACCAAAATTAATATTTCACTATCAGGAAAGCATGCTGTAATGAAAAAGCAGAGGTTATGGCTATACGACCTTTTCTTAATACCTCGGAAATATCAAAAAAGTTCAGAGTATTCGGGCTCACAAAAGGGTCTTTGATGAAATTATGGATATGGCTCACAGATCGCCTCAATCAAACAAGTAATCATCTCAGAAGTTTAAGGATTTGTCCCTCCAGTCCAGAGGCATAACTAGGGTACACATGGCAGGTATGGCAGGTATCACACTGGCCCTGGGTGTGTGGCACCGCTGAACAGTTTTTACTAACCCAGTACAGCCTGCAGCTTCTCTGTGGAAAATGACAGCTATGGCAAGCACTGAAATTTTGCCTCTGTTGAAACATTGGACTCCCCTCTTTCAGATAACTTTACCATAATATCAGCTTAACATACTAGTCAAGCTTGTTAATCTTTTAATTAACACATTCCCTGCTTGAGAAAGGACATTGGGCCCTACTGGGTTAATAGAAGCTGCTCAGTGGCACCACGCCCAGGGCAAGTGCAATACCCTAGATATGCCACTTTGGCCTCTACCATCTCAGCAAAAGTCAAAATTAGAGGTGGGATTATCTAGGGTTATCTGTGGACTAGCTTCTTTTCTAATGGAGTGAATCCCTGTGACATGCATGGAAGACCCATAAGATTCTTGAGAATTTTATATCAGCAGAAACTGCCAGGGACAGACAGAGTATGAAATAAAAGGCTATCTGACCCAAAAAATTCTGTAGGCTGGAAACAGACTGGTAAAAACCATGCACCTGCAAACAGGTACTTCTGGCTCCAACTTAATTCCATCATGAGAGACCATTCACATCAAAGACCTCAAATGAAGTGTAATTATGATTTTTCTCCAATGAATAAAAGACCATAACTGTAAAGCTCACTGAATCTTCACTAAGTGAACACACCTGTTTCAACAGGCCACAAGCAAAATATAGACTATTACCAGAACTCCAGGTGAACCTTCCTTTGTCCCCTTTCAGTCACTATCTTGTCCAAAGCTATGGACTATTCTGACTTCTAGCAGCACAGATTTGTTTTAGCTGTTTTCAACATTTGTATAAATAGAATCATGCAGAAAGTTCTCTTTTTTGACTGACTTCACTTGAAAATTATGCTTGTAAAAGTCATTAGTACAGTATATAGCAATAATTTATTCATTCTCATTGACTTACGTGGAATAGGTAAAAATGTGCAAATTTATACAATATAATGCTAAATTTTTCCCAGATTTGAGCTCTTACAAAAACATGATTATAAAAATCCATGTACATGTCTTAGGGTGCACATTTGTATATGTGACTGTTGAGGAGATACCTAGACCTGGAGTTATTAGGTCACAGGGTTAGCATAAATTCAACTTTAGTAGATACTATCAAACTTTTTATTAAATAGTTCTATCAATTTCCACTCCCAATGGCAATGTATAAGAACTCCCATTGTTCCAGGTTCTTTCTAACACTCTGTATTGTTATTTATTTTTTTTATTTAACCCATTCTGATTGGTGTACAGTGCTCACAAATTTAAGTTCCAGTTTGCATTCCCCTAATGAATAATGAAGTTGGGTATTTTTTTATAGGTTCATTGAACACATTTGGGAAGTGCCTGTTTATGTCTTTTGACCATTTTGTTGAGTTTTCTTTCCTTTATTTTTTAAGAGCTTGGCTGCTAACCCAAAGGCTGGAAGTTCAGATCCACCAGCTGCTCCTTGGAAACCATATGGGGCAGTTCTGCTCTGTCCTATAGGGTCCCTATGAATAGGAATCGACTCAAAGGCAATGGGTTCAGTTTTTTTGGTTTTATTATTTTCAGGAGTTGTTTATACAGTGTGTATATGAGTCCTTTAAGGAATATATTCATTTTATATTACAAATATCTTTTTCTACTCTGTGGCTTTCCTTTTTCTTGTTGTTAGGTGCCGTCCAATCAGTTCCGACTCATAGCGACCTTATGCACAACAGAATGAAACACTGCCTGTTCCTGCACCATCCTTAAAATCATTGTTATGCTTAAGCTCATTGTTGCAGCCACTGTGTCAATCCACCACGTGGAGGGTCTTCCTCCTTTCCACTCACCCTGTACTCTGCCAAGCATGATGTCCTTCTCCAGGGACTGATCTCTCCTGACAACATGTCCAAAGTATGTAAGACGAAGCCTCGCCATCCTTGCCTCTAAGGAGCATTCTGGCCGCACTTCCTCCAAGACAGGTTTGTTCATTCTTTTCGCAGTCCGTGGTATATTCAATATTCTTCGCCAACACCACAATTCAAAGGCATCAGCTCTTCTTCGGTCTTCCTTATTCATTGTTCAGCTTTCACATGCATGTGATGTGATTGAAAATACCATGGCTTGGGTCAGGTGCACCTTAGTCTTCAGGGTGACATCTTTGCTTTTCAACACTGAAGAGGCCCTTTGCAGCAGATTTGCCCAATGCAATGCGTCTTTTGATTTCTTGACTGCTGCTTCCATGGCTGTTGATTGTGGATCCAAGTAAAACGAAATCCTCGACAACTTCAATCTTTTCTCCGTTTATCATGATGTTGCTCATTGGTCCAGTTGTGAGGATTTTTGTTTTCTTTATGTTGAGGTGTAATCCATACTGAAGGCTGTGGCCTTTGATCTTCATCAGTAAGTGCTTCAAGTCTTCTTCACTTTCAGCAAGCAAGGCTCTGTCATCTGCATAACGCAGGTTGTCAATGAGTCTTCCTCCAATCCCGATGCCTGGTTCTTCTTCATATAGTCCAGCTTCTCATATTATTTGTTCAGCATACAGATTGAATAGGTATGGTGAAAGAATACAACCCTAACGCACACCTTTCCTGACTTTAAGCCAATCAGTATCCCATTGTTCTGTCCCAACAACTGCCTCTTGATCTGTGTACAGGTTCCTCATGAGCACAATTAAGTGTTCTGGAATTCCCATTCTCTGCAGTGTTATCCATAGTTTGTTATGATCCACACAGTCGAATGCCTTGGCATAGTCAATAAAACACAGGTAAACATCCTTCTGGTATTCTCTGCTTTCAGCCAGGATCCATCTGACATCAGCAATGATATCCCTGGTTCCACGTCCTCTTCTGAAACCAGCCTGAATTTCTGGCAGTTCCCTGTTGATATACTGCTGTAGCCATTTTTGAATGATCTTCAGCAAAATTTTGCTTGCAATGATATTGTTCTATAATTTCCACATTCGGTTGGATCACCTTTCTTGGGAATAGGCATGAATATGGATCTCTTCCAGTGAGTTGGCCAGGAAGCTGTTTTCCATATTTCTTGGCATAGACGAGTGAGCACCTCCAGCACTGCATCTGTTTGTTGAAACATCTCAACTGATATTCCATCAATTCCTGGAGACTTGTTTTTCGCCAATGCCTTCAGAGCAGCTTGGACTTCTTCCTTCAGTACCATTGGTTCCTGATCATATGCCACCTCTTGAAATGGTTGAATATCAACTAATTCTTTTTGGTATAATGACTGTGTATTCCTTCCATCTTCTTTTGATGCTTCCTGCATCATTTAATATTTTCCCCATGGAATCCTTCACTATTGCAACTCGATGCTTGAATTTTTTCTGCAGTTCTTTCAGGTTGAGAAACGCTGAGCGTGTTCTTCCATTTTGGTTTTCCATCCCCAGCCGTTTGCACATGTCATTATAATACTTTGTCTTCTCGAGAGGCCCTTTGAAATCTTCTGTTTGGTTCTTTTACTTCATCAATTCTTCCTTTTGCTTTAGCTGCTCGATGCTCAAAAGCAAGTTTCAGAGTCTCCTCTGACATCCATCTTGGTCTTTTCTTTCTTTTCTGTCTTTTCAGCGACCTCTTGCTTTCTTCATGGATGATGTCCTTGATGTCATTCCACAGTTCATCTTGTCTTCGGTCACTAGTGTTCAATGCATGAAATCTATTCTTCTGATGGTCTCTAAATTCAGGTGGGATATACTCAAGGCCATATTTTGGCTCTCATGGACTTGCTCTGATTTTCTTCAGTTTCATCTTGAAATTACATAGCAGCAGTTGATGGTCTGTTCCACAGTCAGCCCCTGGCCTTGTTCTGACTGATGATATTGAGCTTTTCCATCATCTCTTTCCACAGATGTAGTCAATTTGATTTCTGTGTGTTCCATCTGGCTAGGTCCATGTGTACAGTCACCATTTATGTTGGTGAAAGAAGGTATTTGCAATGAAGAAATCATTGGTCTTGCAAAATTCTACCTCCTGCATTGTTTCTATCACCAAGGCCATATTTTCCAACTACTGACCCTTCTTTGTTTCCAACTTTTGCATTCCAATCACCAGTAATTATCAATGCATCTTGATTGCATGTTTGATCAATTTCAGACTGCAGCAGCTGATAAAAATCTTCTATTTCTTCATCTTTGGCCCTAGTGGCTGGTCCGTAAATTTGAATAATAGTCACATTAACTGGTCTTTCTTGTAGGTGTACGGATATTATCCTATCACTGACAGCATTGTACGTCAGGATAGATCTCAAAACGTTCTTTTTGACGATGAATGCAACACCATTCCTCTTCAAGTTGTCATTCCCAGCATAGTAGACTAGATAATTTTCCAATTCAAAATGGCTAATACCAGTCCATTTCAGCTCACTAATGCCTAGGATATTGATGTTTATGCATTCCATTTCATTTTCAACAATTTCCATTTTTTCCTAGATTCATACTTTGTACATTCCAGGTTCCGATTATTAATGGATGTTTATAGCTGTTTCTTCTCATTTTGAGTCATGCCACATCAGCAAATGAAGGTCCCAAAAGCTTTACTCCATCCACGTCATTAAGGTCGACTCTACTTTGAGGAGGCAGCTCTTCCCCAGTCATCTTTTGAGTGCCTTCCAACCTGGGGGGCTCATCTTCCAGCACTATATCAGACAATGTCCCGCTGCTATTCATAAGGTTTTCACTGGCTACGTGTCTGTCAATTTTTCATACTGTGGGGGCTTGTGTGTTGCTGTGATGCTGGAAGCTATGCCACCAGTATTCAGATACCAGCAAGGTCACCCATGGAGGACAGGTTTCAGCTGAGCTTCCAGACTAAGACAGACCAGGAAGAAGGACCTGGCAGTCTACTTCTGAAAAGGATTAGCTAGTGAAAACCTTATGAATAGCAGCGGAACATTGTTTCCTTTTTACTCTTGATAAATATAAGTTCTTAATTTCAGTGTAGCCCTAGTTACCAATCTTTGCCTTTATAATCAGTGCTTTACACACTTTTAAAGAAATCTTTAACTGCACCAAATAATGAAAATACATTCCTATATTATCTTCTAGAAAATTGATTTATTTTAAGTCACATATTTTATCGTTTTGTGGTGTAAGGTGGGGTCCAAGACACATTTTGTTTTTCATAACACAATCTTTTAAGAAGACCATTGTTTTCCTCATTATATTGCAGGGTCACACTTGTGATAGTTATGTAGTAGTATATATGGATTTGTTTTATAATTTCTGACTTTTACGTCTCTGTTCTCATTTGTTTCACTTTATGCCAATAACATAATTCCTTAATTACTGTTGCTTCATAATAAATCTTGATATCTAATAGTATAAATTCTTTTTCAAAAAAAATTTTTAACAGAATATCTTGGATAATTTTAGAATCAATTAATTTTTTTTTTTTTTTTTAAGCTGGGATTTTTGTTGGGGTTGTATCAAATCCATAGCTCAATCTGGGGAAAATTGACATCTTTTCGTTAGCTTCTTTCTGCTGTTGTTGTTAGGTTGTTATGTGACCTTGAGTTGAACTGCCCCATGGGTCTTAGCTGTAATCTTTGTGGAAGCAGACTGCCAAGTCTTTCTCCCTCAGAACCACTGGGTGGGTTCTAACCACCAAACTTGCAGTCAACCATTTCTTTGAGCCACCAGGGCTCTTTATGAACTTTCTATATCCCTTCAGTTTCTTATGCTGTCTTTAATTCCTGTTAACAAAGTTTAGTTATTTTTAGTGTAAGATATTAAACATCTTCTGCCACATTTCTTTCTAGGTATTTGTTATTTTATGTTGTTATATATAAATAGTATCATTTTAAAATTTTGTTTTCTAATTGTTCATTGACAATACGTTGCAATAAAAACCAGGTATATTGAAACTGTACTTGACAATTGTCCAAAGTTAACTCATAATTCTTGTATTTTCTCTAAGATTTTTTTCAATTTTCAACATACACAATCATGCCATCTGTGATAATAACAACTTTAATTCTTCTCTTATAATTCTTATATCTTTTATATATTTTTCTTTCCTTATTGTACTGGCACGGACCTCCAGTAAAGTGTAAAAATAGAGGTAGTAAAAGTGGATCACTGTCTTGTTCCCAATCAGAAAATCATTGAAATGTCACTGGAGTCATACCTTGGATGTATTGCAGTTTCGGTTTTAGACCACTGCAATAAAGCGAGACACACAACTTTTTTGCTTTCCCAGTCCATGTATAAGTTATGTTTACACTGTACTGTGGTCTATTAAGTGTGCAATACCATTATGTCTAAAAATACAATGTACATCCCTTAATTTAAAAATGCCTAATTGTTGAAAAATGCTAAGCATCATCTGAGCCTTCAGTGAGTCATCTTTTTGCTGGTGGAGGGTTTTGCCTTGATTTCGATGGCTGCTGACTAATCAGGGTGGTGGTTGTTGAAGGTTGGGCTGGCTATGGCAATTTCTTAAAATAAAACAACAATGAAATTTGCCCCATCAATTGACTCTTCCTTTCAAGAAAGACTTCTGTGTAGCATGGGATGCTCTTTGATAGCATTGTATCCACAGTAAAAATTCTTTCACTATTGGAGTCAATCCTCTCAAACCCTGCTGCTGCTTCATCAACTAAGCTTATTTAATATTCTAAATCCTTTGTTTTCTTTTCAACAACGTTCACCAGGAGTAGATTACAACTCAAGGAACCACTTCCTTTGCTCAACCATAAAAAGCAACTCCTCATTCATTAAAGTTTTACTATGAGATTGCAGCAATTCAGTCCTGTCTTCAGGCTCCACTTCTAATTCTAGTTCTCTTTCTATTTCCACCACATGTGCAATTACTTTTTCCACTGAAGTCTTAAACCCCTCAAGGTCATCCATGAGGGTTGGAATCAACTTCTTCCAAACTCCTGTTAATGTTGATATTTTGACCTCCTCCCATGAATCAAAAATGTTCTTAACAGCGTCTAGAATGGTAAATTCTTTCCGGGAGGTTTTCAATTTATTTTGCCCAGATCCATCAGAGGAATCATTATCTATGGCACCTACAGCCTTACGAAATGTATTTTTTAAATAATAAGACTTGAAAGTCAAAACTACTCCTTGTTTTATGGGCTACAGAATGAATGTTGTATTACAGGCATGAAAACAACAGTAATCTCCTTGCATTTCTGCATCAGAACTCTTGGGTGACCAGGTGCATTGTCAATGAGCAGTAGTATTTCAAAAGGCATCTTTTTTTAAATTTTTTCCTGAGCATTAGGTCTCAGCAGTGGGCTTAAAATATTCTGTAAGCCATGTTGTAAAGAGATGTGTGTCATCCAGCCTTTCCTGTTGCATTTATAAGAGCACAGGCAGAGTAGGTTTAGTACAGTTTCTAAGGGCCCTAGGATTTTTGGAATAGTAAATGAGCATTGGCTTCAACTTAAAATCACCGGCTGCATTAGCTCCTAACAAGAGAGTCAGCCTGCCCTTTGAAGCTTTGAAGCCAGGCATTGACTTCTCCTCTGTAGCTATAAGGATCCCAGATGGCATCTTCTTCCAACAGAAGGCTGTTTCACCTACACTGAAAACCTGTTGTTTGGTGTAGCCACCTCCACCTACGTCAATTATCTCAGCTAGATCTTCTGGATAATTTGTTGTAGCTTCTACATTAGCATTTGCTGATTCACCTTGCACTTTTATGCTAAGGTGACAGCTTTCCTTAACCCTCATGAACCAACTTTCTGCTAGCTTCAAACTTTTCTTCTGCAGCTTCCTCACCTCTCTCAGCCTTCACAGAACTGAAGAGAGGGCCTTGCTCTGAATTAGGCTTTGCTTAAGGGAATGTTGTGTAGAGTTTGATCTTCTGTCCAGACCACTGAAACTCTCTCATATCAGCATTAAGCCTGTTTGGCATTCTTACCATTCGTGTGTGCACTGGAGTAGCACTTTCAATTTCCTTCAAGAACATTTCCTTTGCGTTCACAACTTGGCTGTTTAGTGCAAGAGGCCTAACTTTTAGCCTATCTCGGTTTCAACATGTCTTCCTTGTTTAATCATTTCTAGCTTTTGACTGAAAATGAAAGACATGTAACTCTTCCTTTTGCTTGAACACTTGGAGGCCATTATACAGTTATTAATTGGCCTAATTTCAATATTGTAGTGTCTCAGGGAGTAGGGAAGCCCAAGGAGAGGGAGAGAGATGGGAATGGACGGTCAGTGGAGCAGTCAGAACACACACAACATTTCTTAATTTTGCCTTCTCTTTATTCTGTTAATGTGAATTTCTTTAAGGAATTGTTAAAAGCTAATCCAATTTTATTGTTGTTTGGTGCCGTCAGAGTTGGCTCCAATTCAAAACAAAGCCTAGCTGGCCTTGCACCATCCTCACAATTGTTGATGTGTTTGAGCCCATTGTTGCGGCCACTGTGTCAATCCATCTCACAGAAGGTGACCCTCTACTTTACCAAGCATGATGTCCTTCTCCAGGGATTGATCCTTCCTGATGATGTGTCCAAAGCAAGAGAGAGGAAGTCTCACCATCCTTGCTTCTAAGGAGCATTCTGGCTGTACTTTCTTCAAGAATAATGTCTTCTTTTTTTGTTGTCTGGCTTTTGCATGCATATAAGGCTATTAAAAAGACCATGGCTTGAGTCAGGAGCACTTCAATTATTAAAGTGACATCTGTGCTTTTTAACACTTTAAAGAAGTCTTTTGCAACCGACTTGCCCAATGCAATATGTCCTTTGACTTCCTGACTGCTGCTTTCATGAGGGTTGAATATTGTTCCAAGAAGAATGGAATCCTTAAGAACTTTAATTTCTTTTTATTACTTATTTGTTTTACTTTACAACTTCAATTTCTTGATGGTTTATCAAGCACAAATTTGTTGTGATGATTATCCTTGGTGTGTGTGTGTGTTTTAGATATAGGAATATTCAGGTTTTCTGTTTTATCTTGTAATGACTGGTAAGTGGTATGTTTTTAGTCTATGTTATCTAAATTTCCAAATTTAGTTGCCCAAAGTTACTTATGATATTCTCTTATTGTACTATAAAAGCTATATAATCTCTAATAGTAGAGTACATATCTATTATTTGCTAACAAACATCGGTTAGTATTATTTTAATTTATGACAGTGAAAAAGCAAGAGATTAGAAGAACTAGATGATGCCCAGCTACCACCAATGACCGCCCTAACAGGGAACACAGTAGAGAGTCCCTGACGGAGCAGGAAAAAACTGTGGTCCAGAACTCAAATTCCCGTAAAAAGCCCATACTTAGTGGTCTGACTGAGACTAGAGGAACCCCAGAAGACGTGGCCCCTGGACTCTCTGTTAACCTAGAACTAAAGCCATTCCTGAAGCCAATTCTTCAGACAAAGATTAGACTGGCCTATAAAACATATAATAATACTCGTGAAGTGTATGCTTCTTAGTTCAAGTAGATACAGCCTATATTCACATTATCTCTTAACCACTGAAATGCATTCTTCAATAAAGCTGAAGCTCCTGTCTGAAGGCTGGATGAGAAGGCAGACAGGGGTAGGAGGTGGATGAATGGACACGGGAAACATGGGGTGGAAAGGGGGAGTGTGCTGTCACATTATAGGAGTAGCAACTAGGGTCACGTAACAATATGAGTATAAATTTTTATATGAGAAATTAACTTGAGCTATAAACTTTCACCTAAAGCACAATTAAAAAAAAAAATGAGATTAACCAAAATAGTGTTTATTCTGTCAACATAACTGTTTTTGATTTGTTGTCTCCAGTAAATCACCTAGGCTTTATTCATCTTTGTATCCTGACTTTCTCAGCGTGCCTTTTATCCTCAAGGCCACCTCTTAGTCCAAGAAGCTGGCTAGAACTCCAGCTATGTCAACTATTTTCTAGGCTTCAGGAAGAGAGATAGGTATCATAGTAAAAGGACATGTCTCTTTTCATGGAGTATTCCAGATAGTTCTACAAGATGTTTTTGCAGCAAATCATTGGCTAAGTAAGAGTCACGTTTCCCAACTTGGCTGAAAGTGAGCTGGAAAATACAGTCTTTTAGCTAGGTAATGTATTGCCCAAGTAATTGTGCAATTATTATACAGTAAGGGAAAAATAGATGTTGGATTGGTACCTAGCAGTCTATGCCACATCCCTGATTATAAGTTTTTGAAAGATTGTTTCTCATATATCTTTTTATCCCTCGTGAACAACCAGTGCCTGACACAGTAAAAAAAAAAAAAAGGGAACCAATTTTTCTGACTTATGGCAACGCCATACGTATCAAAATAGAACTGTGCTGCATAGGGTTTTCAATGGCTGGTTTTTTGGAAGTTGATCGCCAGGCTTTTCCTCTGAGGCTCCTCTCTGTGGATTCGAGCTTACAATCTTTCCATTAGGAGCTGAGCACTTAACCCTTGTGCCACCCTGGGACTCATTAGAACTTTATTGAAGAATGCATTTCAGGTGGTTAAGAGATAAGGTGAATATAGGTTGCAGCAATACCTATTTCAAGGGACTACTAGCATACAATATATGAAAAGAAGGTATTTTAGGTCTTAACCTAAGTAGCTTAGTTTTGCCTCATTTTTGAGGATTGTAAGATTATAGCCCTGAGATGTTGAGTGTTCTGAGCTAGTATGGATTTTATTGATGAAAAGTATATTAAGGCACATTCAGCCACTGAAAGGATTAGAAAAAAAAAAAATTCCAAAAAGAAAAAAAAAGTGAGGTACTTTGGCTATGAAAGTGTGTATAATTAGTAACTCATTTCAACAGAATTTAGGAACTTTCCCATCTGGAAAGAACTTGTGCTCACAATTTTAAATATTTCAATGATAAAATAACATGTAACAGGATAAAATAATGAGCTATAAATGGAAAAACAGAAAGTTCACAAAATATTAATCTTGTCTGTGGTCTCTTTATAGTGTGACTGGGTAGAATACGGTCATGAGAATTACAACACCAAGAAACTATTACTAAATTTTAGAGTTCTAAAGCTAATTATGTGGCCAATTTTATTTGAAAAAAAAAAGAATTGGCCAATTTTTAAATTAAAATG
Source organism: Elephas maximus indicus (assembly GCF_024166365.1). Lineage (NCBI taxonomy): Eukaryota > Metazoa > Chordata > Mammalia > Proboscidea > Elephantidae > Elephas > Elephas maximus. The sequence continues at coordinate 77,595,381 of NC_064836.1, read as the reverse complement.
ATACTCTGATAGCATGGAATAAAGGATGCCAGCCCAAAGGAAGAGGGAGGGTGTTTCACATAAAATTTCCCTGAGAACATGACTTTAACAAAGTTGTTTAGAAATACAAGGAATTAGCTGTTGTTTGGGAGGCTTCAATTATTCAGCTGTATTATTTTAATTTATATAGTAGAAAGGTTAGTGAGCAGGATCTATTTTTACCTCAAACAGCTATATAACCAGAACATGTCGATGACAGCAGGCACCCTACACAGTAATTTTCAACAAATTTTTGGTAGGAAAAAATGTCTACCAAATAATAAAAAAAAAAAACTATATTTTATTCTGAGAGATATGTTTATAGAGCTTTATACAATCACTTTTTCCACTTATATTAGGGATTTTTCTCATTAATCAGTTGTAGTTTAGTGTATGTTGGGTGCTAGAAATAGAAGGGCACAGACTTTCTTCAGAGTCGGCCTTGGAATAGGTGACTTTAGTCTGAGTTTCTTAGGTTACAGAAACATCATCTCTGCCAGGTTAAAGCCACGCCATTCAATATGGTAGCTGTTAGCTCAGTGTAGTAGTTATTTAAATCTGAATTAAAACTAATTAGAATAATTTTTAAAATTTAGTTCTTCAATCTTATTGGCCACATTTCAAGTGCTTAATAGCCACATGAGGCTTCTTATTGAACATCAGAAAACATAAGCTTCATCAACGAAATTTCTGTTGGATAGTCCTGGTCTAGAGTACATAAAATGGAGCAGTGGCTGTAAAAAAAAAAAAAAAAGAAAAGAAAATGAAGCTTTCAATAATCAAATAACTATATCAAAATCTGTTCTGGTTTGGCAATTGGGGGCAGAGGGACCCCAGTAACTTGACCCAGAAATCAAGTTAAAAAACCTTAAGGAGGATGTCATTATCATCTGCTGTAAGAATGATAATCAGCTCATCAGCTGAGAATGTGGAGAAGGGAGAAGGCTTTGGAGGCTTGATGAGAAAGGAGATGATGTGACACACTCATCTAGGATATTCGGAGACTGATTAAACTAGGGAAATATGGTAGCACAAAAGGTACACTTCAGGATTTTAATTTAAAGTGAAACCACTAAGTGTGGTTTATGTTTTTATCCAGCCATGTTCAGTGGCACTGGAGTGGACAGAGGGAGTTGAATCTTTTTAGGCTTGTATTTTATGAAACGGTTAAATATAGGAAAAGAGGTGAGAAAATATGAAGAAGGTAAGAAGATATGAAGTAAACAAGGGTACAAACATAACAAAGACAGTATCCTAGTGGAATCAAGGATTTGTTGTAGATAGGAGTTTAGATGGAGTGAGCTAGAAAGATGGGAGATGCTGATACAGTGAAACAGAAGCTTGAGATTGACCCTGGGGTGGAGGTGAGATTGATAGTTACAGACATCCACAGTGTCAAGATCTAGGATATGAACATGAGTGTGCAAGGGTAATGTTGGATTTAAACTCTGATTCAGGTAGTAAAATCTCCAGAGAGTGAGGAAGACTGCAATAAGGAGAAGGAAGTGGTATTGTTTGACAGAATGATCTTCAAAGAAGATGAAGAATTTTAGGAATAATGGAGGAAGAATGTTCTAGAAGGTACAGTGAAGAAGAAAGAAAAATAATAGAGAGAAAACCGCCACTACTTGAAAAGGCCTCAGAGAAATCAGTAGCCTCAGGGCAAGATATTTTTGTGTTAAGATAAGCAGGAGAATATAAACTTTACCAGGCATTGAATGTGTAACATAAACTGTTAATGACATACCTGAATTCCAGGGAACAAAGTATATGGGTTTGACGGGTTGGGTGGGGTATAAGACTGGGCCAGAGTGGAAGATGTGCATAGAGCTTTATGGGAATGAATGTTTGGATGTCATTGAGGGAGGATTTAGGGGTGAGAGAGGTCTTCAGTAATTGACTTAGGTCTTGCAGGATATAGGTCCTGAAAGGATTTTTTTTTTTTTTTAGGAATACTGTGGTGTGAGTCTATAAGTGCTAGAGAACATAGAGTGAGTTGGATCTTGCAGTAGCATGGAGAGCTCTAAATGCCCTTTCCTCAGCCATGTCCATAATCTAGGCTATGTGAGTAGGCAGAAGGAGACAAGCACCCAGAGTACGAAGAACTCCAAGGGCACCCCCTCTTCAACCCAGAGATTTTCAGATAGCATTATTGAATAGAGGAGGGGCTATTGCCAAGAGGCTCTGAATGGAAAGCAGGAGATGGATTCCATCACATTTTCATGTTATTTATTTTTTTTCCCAACAACATTAACATTTGTATATGTCCTGGTTGAGAAATATTTGACACTGATTTATATGTTGCTATCTTGTAGGCAACAGCAATTATTCCAGTGATACGCCAAACTATACAGAAGTCACACTGCAACCACCTTCTGATTGATCACTGTGTAGCAAAAAATTCTAACAGTTTATTTACTCAGCCCTGCATGAAAGAGAGTATAGAAAGTATAGGTGTTATCTTTGTGAAGAAAAACACAGTCTTGAGGGTTCCTTCAGTCTCTGTCAGACCAATCAATCTGGTCTTTTTTGTGAATATGAATTTTGTTCTAGATAAAAACTAACATGGAAAACCCCAAATGGTATTATTACCCAAGAAGCAGAGAATTTTGAAGTGTGAAGATATCTTTATTTTTCTGGAATGAATTCTTAAAAAAAATCACACACAATGGTAACTTCATGTCTTTAGTCATTTCTTGCTGTTAATGATGTTGTTAGGTGCCATCAAGTTGGGTCCAACTCATAGTGACCTGACCCACGTATAACAGAATGAAATGTTGTCCCATCCTTTGCCATCTTCACAATAGTTGGTACGTTTGAGTCCCTTGTTGCAGTCACTGTGTCAATCCTTCTGCTTTAGGGTCTTTTTTTTTTTTTTTTCCTCTATCAAGCATGAGGTACTTCTCCAGGGATTGGCCCCTCCTGATAACATGTCCAAAGTAAGTGAGACAAAGCCACTCTCGCTTTTAAGGAGAATTCTGCTTGTACTTCTTCCAAAACAGATTTGTTCGTTCTTCTGGAAAAAAAAAAAGGAGTCCATGGTATATTCATTATTCTTCACCAACTCCATAATTCAAATTTGTCAATTCTTCTTCTGTTTTCCTTTTTAATTGCCCAGCTTTCGCATACATTTAAGGTGATCAAAAATAGCACAGCTTAGATCAGGCATGCCTTAGTCATCAAAGTGACATCTTTACTTTTTGGTACTCCAAAGAGGTCTTTTGCAGCAGATTTGCCCAATGTAATACAATATTTGATTTCTTGACTGCTGCTTCCATAGGTGTTGATTGTTGATCCAAATAAAAGGTAATCCATGACAACGTCAATATATTCTCTGTTTATCATGATGCTGCTTATTGGCCCAGTTGCGAGGATTTTTTTTTTTTTTTATTGAGGTATATAATTCATACTGAAGGCTGTAGTCTTTGATCTTTATCAGTAAGTGTTTCAAGTTCTCTTCACTTTCAGCAAGCAAGGTTATGTCATCTGAATATTACAGGTTGTTAATGAGTCCAGCTTCTCAAATTATTTGTTCAGAGTACAGATTGAATAAGGCATTACTTACATTATTACAGACTTTTAAAATGACAAAATGTCTCATGCATTCATTAGAATATCTCTAAATATATTGGAATCAGGCATACCAAAATATTTATGTTAACTCTAGTTTTGGGTCTAGTTACCAAGAAACTTTTTCTAATACTTTCCCTTTTATTGACTTATAGAAAAGATGTTTACAAAGTAAAGTGCCATTACCTAATTTAAGTTTTTGTTGTGTACCATCAAGTTGATCAAGACTCATAACAACCCTATAAGACAGAGTAGAACTGCCCCATAGAGTTTCCTAGGCCGTAATCTTTTTTTTTTTTTTTAATTTCATTGTGTTTTAGGTGAAAGTTTGCAATGCAAATTAGTTTTTTATTCAAAAATTTATATGCAAATTGTTTTGTGACATTAGATGCAATCCCTGCAATGTGTCAGCACTCTCTCACTTTCCCTTTTTCATGGTGGGTTCTCCAAGTACATTCTTCCAATTTTCCTGTCCATTCCTGCCTTCTCAGCTTTACTTTTTGGCAGGTGTTGCCCGCTTGGTCTCGTATACTTGATTGAACGAAGAAGCACATTCCTCACATGTGTTATTGTTTCTTTTATAGGTCTGTGTAATCTTTGGCTGAAGGGTGGACTTCAGGACTGACTTCGGTTCTGAGTTAGCAGGGTTTCTGGGGGCCACAGCCTTTAGGGTTCCTTCAGTCTCTGTCAGATCAGTAAGTCTGGTCTTTTTTGTGCATTCAAATTTTGTTCTATATTTGTCTCCCACTCTGTCCAGGAACCTCTCTTGTGACCCCCATCAGAGAGGTAGGTGGTGGTAGCTGGACACCATCTAGTTCTTCTGGGCTCAGGCTGGTGGAGACTATGGTCCATTAGTCCTTTGGACTAATATTTCCCTTCCTTGTGTCTCTGGTTTTCGTCATTCTCCTTTGCCCCAAACATGATGGGACCAATAAATACATCTTAGATGACCATTTGCAAGCTTTTAAGACCCCAGATGCTACTTATCAAATTAGGATGTAGAACATTTTCTTTATGAACTACGTTATGCCAATTGATCTAGGTGTCTCCTGACACCATGGTTCCCAGCCCTCAGCCCTCAGCCCTGGTAACCTGGTCCCTCAAGGTGTTTAGATATGTCTAAGAAGCTTCTATGACTTTGTCTAGGCTATAGTCTTTACAGAAGCAGATTGCCATGTCTTTTCTCCTGTGAAGCCACTGGTGGATTCCAACCTCCAACCTTTTGGTTAGCAGCCAAGCACTCATTGCAACCCTAAAGGACTTGGTAGAACTGCCAAATAGGGTTTCCAAGGCTGTAAATCTTTATGGAAGCTGACTGCCACATCTTTCTCCTGTGGAGCAATCTTTTGGATAGCAGCCAAATACTTTAACCAGTGTGCTATGAAGGCTTCTAGGTAATGTATAAAAAAAAAAAAAAATAGGATGGTATTATTACACAAATATTAAATGTTTCTATTTTTTGCTAATCAAAATGCATAGAGACATAACTTTGCAATCCTCAAGAAAATTACAGATAGTCTGCAACATGTATAGGTATCAATACTCTTTACAGATTTAGAAGAAAATTATTTTTAGTTCAAGTGACCTTATATCCCTTTCTGGTTGCATGAAGACCCTTTTTAGAATTAAGTAAATATTGTGTTTAGCTAAAGTGCCTTTATATCTGTTTTTTTGGATGTGGCTGTTTTCTTCACTTCGTCTCAACACTCAGGTTCAGTTTAGGCCGCCGAAACACCGACTGTTTGAGAATTAAAGGGAGCGTGAATTCAAACTGCTGATACTGTCATTTCCTTGCTATTATAAAATTTCTGATCTTAGCTCTGAAAGGAAATATTCTTACGTGGGACAAACATTTAAAAACTGCTTTAAGATTTAGGAAGTGAATTGAGGGGCAGCACAAGAATGCATGTTCGCTGCAGGCCACTGGCTCCCAAAGGGAGAGAGGAGAAAGGACTAAGTTACAGTCAGGAGAGGAGTAAAAAGGTAGGGACAAAACGCCAGGAATGTTTAGGGAACAATATCTTTCTTGAAACCAGAGGAACAAGGATTAAGCAACTTTCCTCTAATTATAGAGTAGAAAAGCAGGCATAAATTACAACTAGAGAGTACTCTGAGCTGGCTGTAAACAAACCATCACTAAACATGCTGGTGGATTCAGTTAATTATTTCTAGAGAAAAATTTTGAAATGCAGAAAATTTCAACAAATCACACATACACACACACACACACATCCACTCTTCAGGATGACAAATATTAATCTGTGCTATATTGGCATCAGATATAGCTTCATAAATGAAATAAAATTATATGAATAAAACTGAAGTCTTCTTTGCTCCCTTCGCACATTGATAATCCACAGACAACTATTATCATAACTTTCAATATTCAATCAGTTTATGCTATTGCACTTTTATCACATATACATATAAAAAACATATAGTCACCTTTAAAATTTATTTTTCTGGTCTCAACCCACCTGGAGCAAAGGAGAATGAAGAACACTAAAGACATATGGTAAAGATGAGCCCAAGAGACCAAAAGGGCCTCATAAACCAGAGACTCCATCAGCCTGAGACCAGAAGAACTAGATGGTGCCCAGCTACCACCAATCACTGCCCTGACAGGGAAAACAACAGAGAATCCCTGATGCAGCAGGAGAACAGTGTGATGCAGATCTCAAATTCTCGTGAAAAGACCAGGCTTAGTGGTCTGACTGAGACTAGAGGGACCCTGGAGGCCATGGTCCCCAGAACCTTTGTTAGCCCAAGATTGGAACCATTCCTGAAGCCAACTCTCCAGACAGGGATTGGCCTGGACTATAAGATAGATAAGGATACTGGTGAGGAAAGAGCTTCTTGGCTCAAGTGGACACATGAAACTATGTGGGCAACTCCTGTCTGGAGGCAAGACAAAAAGGAAGAGAAGGACAGGAGCTAGTTGAATGGACACGGGAAATACAGGGTGAAGAGGAGGAAAATGCTGTCTCATTAGGGGGAGAGCAGCTAGCAGTACGTAGTAAGGTGTGTGTAACTTTTTGTATGAGAGATTGACTTGATATGTAAACTTTCACTTGGAACACAATAAATTAATTAACTTTTAAAAAGATACAAAAAAATAATATTTTTCTTAATATTGTAAGCCATCAGGGAAATGCAAATCAAAACCATAATGAGATACAACTTCACTGCCACTGTTGTTGTTATGTGCTGTCCAGTCAGTTCCAACTCATAGGGACCCTACGTACAACAGAACAGAACGAAACACTGTCCAGTTCTGGGCCATCCTCACAATCGTTGTTATGCTTGAGCCCTTTGTTGCAGCCACTGTGTCAACACATCTGGCTGAAGGTATTCCTCTTTTTCACTGACACTCTACCAACTGTCATGGATTAAATCGCATCCCCCAAAAATGTCTGTCACTTAGCTGGGCCATGAGTCCCAGTATTGTGTGATTATTCACCATTTTATGTGATTTCCCAATGTGTTGTAAATCCTATCACTATGATGAAATGAGATCGATTAGTGGCAGTTATATTGATGAGATATACAAGATTAGATAGTGTCTTAAATCAATCTCTTTGAGATGTAAAAGAGAGAAGCCAGCAAAGAGACAGGGAGAACTCATATCACCAAGAAAGCAGTGCCAGGAGCAGCGAGCATGTCCCTTGGCCCTAAGATTCCTAAGCTGAGATGCTCCCAGACCAAGGGAAGACTGATGACAACACCCTTCCTCTGGAGCTGACAGAGAAAGCCTTCCCCTGGAGCCGGCACCCTGAATTCAGACTTCTAGCCTACTGGACTATGAGAGAATAAACTTCTCTTTATTAAAGCCATCCACTTGTGGTATTTCTGTTATAGTCGCTAGATGACTAAGACACCAAGCATGATGTCCTTTTCCAGGAATTGAACCCTCCTAATAACATGTCTGCCAGGTGCTCCTTGGAAACTCTATGGGGGCAGTTCTACTCTGTCCTATAGGGTCACTATGAGTTGGAATCCACTCGATGGCACTGGGTTTTTTGGCTTTTTTTAATAACGTGTCCAAAGTGGTGAGACATAGTCTAGTCTCACCATCCTGGCTTCTAAGGAGCATTCTGGTTGCCCTTCTTCCAAGACAGATTTGTTCATTATTCTGGCAGTCTGTGGTATATTTAATATTCCTCACCCACACCAAAATTTGAAGGCCTCAGTTCTTCTTTGATCTTCCATATCTAGCTTTCGCATGCATATGAGCTGCCTGAAAACACCGTGGCTTGGATCAGGTGCACCTTAGTCCTCAAGGTGACATCTTTACTTTTCAACACTTTAAAGAGGTCTTTGGCAGCAGATTTGCCCAATGCAACATATCTTTTGATTTCTTGACTGCTGCTTCCATGGGTGTTGATTGTGCATCTAAGTAAAATGAAATCCTCGACAACTTTAATCTTTTCTCCGTTTATCATGATGTTGCTTATTAGTCCAGTTGTGAGGATTTTTGTTTTCTTTATGTTGAGGTGTAATCCATACTGAAGGCTGTGGTCTTTGATCTTCATCAGTAAGTGCTTCAAGACCACTTTCAGCAAGCAAGGTTGTGTCATCTGCATAACACAGGTTGTTAATAAGTGTTCCTTCAGTCCTGATGCCACATTCTTCTTCATATAGTCCAGCTTCTCGTATTATTTGCTCAGCATACAGTTTGAATAAGTATGATGAAACGTTACAACCCTGACACACACCTTCCCTGACTTTAAACCATTCAGTATCCACCTGTTCTGTCCGAACAACTGCCTCTGGACCTACGTACAGGTTCCTCATGAGCACAATTAAGTGTTCTGGAATTCTCATTCTTTGCAAAGTTATACATAATTTGTTATGATCCACAAGTCAAATGCCTTTGCATAGTTAGTAAAACACAAGTAAACATCTTTCTGGTATTCTCTGCTTTCAGTCAGGATCCATCTGACATCAGCAATGATATCCCTTGTTCCACGTCACCTTCTGAATCTGGCTTGATTGACTGGCAGTTTCCTGTCAATACACTGCTGCAGCCACTTTTGAATGATCTTCAGCAAAGTTTTACTTGCATGTGGTATTAATGATATTGTTCAAAAATTTCCGCATTCGGTTAGATCATCTTTCTTGGGAATAGGCATAAATATGGATCTCTTCCAGTTCATTGGCCAGGTAGCTCTCTTCCAAATATCTTGGCATAAACGAGTGAGCATCTCATTTCAGGTGGCTTTATATGAGCAAAGGCCATCAGTAGTAGTTACAAATCTAAATACAAGCTTTACATGAAAGTAGCAAAACATCAGTCCTTCTGTTAAAATTATAGTTCTGAGTGCCATGTATTTCACTGGGAGTTTCATCAGTGGGATTTAATTTTGTAGTTTTAGTTAATTTCTTTTACCCACTTACACCCTAGTGTCTGAAATTTCAGGAAGAGTTTCATTCATTTGATATAACATTACAGATACAATTTTCCCCTGGTAAAATATACACCTTGGGTTCCATCTGACCTTATGTCCTAAAAACCAACCAAACCAAACCCAGTGCCATCGAGTCAATTCCGACTCATAGCGGCCCTGTAGGACAGAGTAGAACTGCCCCATAGAGTTTCCAAGGAGCGCCTGGCAGATTTGAACTGCCGGCCCTTTGGTTAGCAGCTGTAGCACTTAACCACTACACCACCAGGGTTTCCGCCTTATGTCCTAGGAATCATTTATGTCCTACCACATTATTATGGATCAGTTTGTCAGGTTCTTTCCTGAGACCAAGATTTGATTACAAGGACATTAAGAATACAACCTGCCTGGCTGTTATTGATTGATTCATGACCCCAAAAAAGATAGGTTAAAGTCCTAACCCCATACCTATGAATGTGACCTTGTTTGGGGAAATAGGGTCTTTCTTTGATAGTGTAGTGCAGTGCAGTGCAGTGCAGTGCAGTGCAGTGTAGTGTAGTGTAGTGTAGTGTAGTGTAGTGTAGTGTAGTGTAGTGCAGTGCAGTGCAGTGTAGTGTAGTGTAGTGTAGTGTAGTGTAGTGTAGTGTAGTGTAGTGTAGTGTAGTGTAGTGTAGTGTAGTGTAGTATATATTATATATACCAGAGTAGGGTGGATCTTAGTCTTAATCCCTTCTGAGTGGTGTTTTATAAAGAGAGCAGACATGGAGAGAGATAGAGTCACACTAAAAGGGGTGGACAACACCTGAGGATCCAGTTACAAGCCAAGGAGCACCAAGAAACTCCCGGGGCTACCAGAAGCTAAAAGAGATAAGGAAGAATCTTTCCCTAGAGCCAACAGAGAGCAAGTATATTCCCAGCAACTCCCTGAATTCGGACTTCTAGCCTCCAAAACTGTGAGACAATAAATTCCTATTCTTTAATGTCACCTACTGTCTTTTTTTTTACTGTCTTAGTTATCTCGTGCTGCTATGTCAGAAATACCACAAGCGGATGACTTTCACAAACAGAAATTTATTTTCTTACAATTTAGAAGGCTAGAAGTCCAAATTCATTTTTCTTTCTCTGTCGGCTTTGGGGGAAGGTCCTTGCCTCTCTTCCAGCTTCTCTTCTGTGGTTCCTTGGTGATCTTCATGTGACATGGCATTTTCTCCCCCCATCTCTACTTGCCTGCTCCTTGCTTGATCTGCTCTTTTGTATCTCAAAAGAGATTGACTTGAGACATACCCTACACTAGTATTGCCTCATTAACTTAACAAAGAAAACCCATTCCCAAATGGGATTATAACCACTATAGGGGTTTATAATGGATTTATTAAAAAAGGATTTATAATGCATTATTTTGGGGGAACACAATTCAACCCATAGCACTGCTTTATGGTATTTTGTATGGGAGCTGCAGGAAACGAAAACACTGGCATGTAGATTTGAATGAGAAATTATGTCGCATGTGAAAGAATGCTGGTCTAGTAAGTAGGAGGTGCCATCACTTACAGATATGTCATTCTGGACAGACTTTTAAGTTCTGTGAAGTTCAGTTTCCAAATGGGATCTTTACAAAGTTTACGTGAGATTTCTTACGTAAGTACTCAAATATGTTAGTTGAAAGAGAGAAAGTAAAAGAAAGGTAGAAACTGGTGCTTCAAAACCAAAAAGAAAACCCATTGCCTTCAAGTCATTTCCAACGTATGGTGACCTATGGGGGTTACAGAGTAGAACTGCTCCACAGGTTTCTCTCTGCTATGGTCTTTACAGAAGCAGGTCTCCAGGTTTTTCTCCCTTGGAGCCAAAAGAGGTTTTAAAAACAATTAACTAGTTTTGCCCTGGTCTGTCACAAATTCCAGAAATCTAATCTATATAAATAATTTAGAATCTATTTACTATTAAATTAGACATCTGATTGTTAATTTTAAGGAACTACTTTAGGTGTGTAGATTTTATAATCCTGACTTCATAGGAAAACCTTCAAATTGAAGGTTTATCACTGAAGACAGGGACACCAAATAAAATTCATTGTCAGCATATTCAGTATTTTCATTACCAATTCATTTTAAGTGGAGACTGTGAGCTAACACATCTACAAAGAGCAAAACAAATCTCTTTGCAGAATGTTTAAGTAGAAGCAAAGGGCACCTAGTTTATTGTTAGTTAAAGTTGTTTGCTTTTATTAGCCCTAAGAGAATTTTTATGCCCACAATATTCCCATTAAACTAAACCTTAAGTTATACCTACAGCTATTTTTAAACCCACAAATTAGCCCTAAATCTCATACTACTCTCATAAGCTAGTCACAATCCATTGTCATGTTATCAAAATTGAGCTCAATGGATAATATTAACTATATCTTATATTTTCATAGTTCCTTGCAGTTTCCAAGGCACTTTTATAGGCATTATCTGATTTGAGCTTCACAATAAATACAAAAGGCAAGATCACAGATAAAGAAACTGAGAGTAAGAGAAGTGAAGTGATTTTCTCAAGTAATTTGGTGTTTCTTTAATGAGACTATAGTCAGAGGCTGATCAGAATTTCCAGTGTCAGCACCGTGTCATCTATACAATGGGTGTTTAAAATTTTATTGTGGGTTCTAAAAGTAAGATTTGTTGAGCTGAGTGTTATACAATATATTCAAAACAGTACTCCAGAGATCACTTAGAAGGTTCATGCCACAGACTACAAATAAAAGGTATGCTTTGGCATATGATAGCAATAAGGGATTTCTGAATTTCTGTCTCTTCAGAAATCATATTTTTCTTTTTTTTTTAGATTTCTAGCACTTGAGAGCTTGTTAAACAACTCCAAACCTGCAGTGAAAGCAATTTATAAAAACAATTTTGTCAATGAGGCAACCAAGCAATAAGAAAGAATTCTTATTCCTGGTTCAGCGTAACAGGTCCTGATATGTTCAAAATTATCTTATGAGATATTAGATACTTAGCTCAAATTACTACAGCAAAGGATTATACATAGGGCTTCCCTTAACAATGAGTTGAAATTCCCTTTTGCTAAGATATTGTACCTCTCTGTTGGCGCATTTTAAATACACTTGAGTCCTCTTAAACTAAGGGGTCATTGTAATATCTGTAGCAACATATGCTATTATAAGTTTATATTGTAACTATCCACTGGATTCCTAAAATTATTATTATCATTTTAAATGAGGTGTTGTTTCTCATACTGAGAAAAAGAACAAAAAATGTTTGTCTTTATTACCCTTTCTCCATTTTCTGAGTCACCTACCCATGTCTTATTCACCTGTTTCCTTCCAATGTGCTCTTCCATGTGCAAATGTTAACTTTATTGCAGTGATATATGTCCTTAGCAGTCTAAGAAAAGCTTGCCTGGTACACTCTGAGAAGGTGAACGTCACCATTCCACTTAGTCACCCCTCCCCAATAAACAGTAAAAGACCAAACAGAACTCTGTTCTCTTTCTCAACTATTTCTCTATGTCACCTAGAGAAAATTTTATTTCCTGCTGTCTGGCATGACATTCTCAATGGGCCTGCATTATGACCTTCATGACCTTTGGCAGTTTTGCTTTCCTGGGCCTCTTTCTCCATAAAAAAAATATTTAAAAAATGACAGTTTATGGCCGTGTTGCTATGAAGGCAAAGGTATTCATATTATATATTAAAGCATGTTAACCTAAAAGTTCTTTTTTTTTTTTCAGATTTAAAAAAAAAGATAAAATATTTTTGTGATTTCCTAAAACTACTGTGAGCCCCATGCACCATGCCTACTGTACCCAGTTGATAAGTCAGCCCTGATTCTAAAGTCATTATTCCTCAGAAAAACAGCATATTTTTTAATGAATTTAAGGAAGATTTCCTCGAAACCTTTCTGTAGAGTCCTGTGTCGCTTACCATCCATGATATGTTCCACGAAATAAGACATTACATGATTTGGATGTTGTGTGAGCCGTTATAGATGAAGGTCCTTTCAGGCTTTTGCTTCCAGAACAAGGAGGTTTAGTCCATACTCAAAATTTGCTGGGGTAAATGATCTTCCTCTACAGTTCGTTTATCTAAGGTTCCAATAAAATCTTCTGCTGCCTTCACGTCAGCGATCGCAGCCTCACCACTCACTTTCACCTGACGCAGCTACGTTTGTAGCTCTCCAGCCACTCAGAGCTAGTACCAAGTTGGCTGACGTAGTCTGTGCTGCTTCATCTTTACGCTTCTGGAACATGCTTGATGCCTTAGCAGTGATCATCAACACGCTGAGGGGGATTCGCTTTTCTGTGAGGTCCTCAATCCATGTCATTAGCAATTTCCCTATATCTGATACATGTCCTTCTTGCATTTTCCTTAGCCTTGTAGATTTCTTTGGAGCCAATCCTTTAACAGCTTGGAGAATTTTTTCTTTGTTTTTGAGATTGTCGTGATCGTCCAGTCGAGGATCTTCACGATTGTCAAGATTATTGGGGCTCTTCAGCATTCAAGAAGTAGTCATCTCCATGCAAATAAAATGAAGACCAAAAATAATTTGCCTCATTTTACACAAAAGCTAGTCTAAGATTTATTGAAGTCTTACAATGGCCTTGCACTATGCTAAGTATCTCATATGCACCTACATTTAATCCCAAAACTACACCAAGAGGCAAACATTATTGTAATTGTTAATTTCCATGTTACATATGCAGACATTGAGCTTCAGAAGGATGAAGTGATTTGCCCAGAACCCAATAGGAAATAGACAGCAGAGGGAGAATCTAAACTGATATTGGACTGAACCTTAACCACAATGCTTATTCTAGATGGTGTTAATATATTCCTTTGATCACTAAAAAAAAAAAAAAATGATGTACTAAACATTATTTTCACAATGTAACATAGAAGGTCCTCTTTTAAATATATCTCATTGCTGAAATAGAAGAGGAAAGGTAACCTGCTTTTACTGTTTTATATAATAAGGAGGAACAAGAAGCCCTGATTACAGCCTGGTTTTTGTCCACCAGCCTCCCTACACACATATAGACATACCTGTGTGAGCACCTTGCATACCCACACAGACTCTCACACACACAATCTCCCCTGTTATCCTCTCCTGTCTTGCATTGTGTTAGACTCTTTATAGAATATGCAGCCTTTCTTCCTTTTAATTTTAATGTCTTTAAGATCAATTTCTAACTCCCATATGATGGATTGAATTGTGTCCCCCAAAAACATATGTTGAAGTAAATGAAAAAAGATTACACATTTGTAAAAATATTTTACTATTTATTTGGTGAGAGTATACCCAGGTAAACAGATTCCCATTTAACAATTTCTACAAATAATAGTCAGTGACATTGGTTACATTCTTCAGTTTGTGACAACATTCTCATTATTTCTGTTCTCGCATTAATTTAGGCTCAGTGCCCTTAAAATTCTCATCTATGTTTTAGACTAATGGTTGTCCATTTGGTCTCATATGGATAATTTTTAAGACAGTGGTAAAATTCTTTACTTTTTGAGCTAACCTGCTATTTACTTAAAAGGTGTTTTCTGGAGATGGTTTCTGTTCAAGGTTTAAAGAACATCTCAGGGCCACTGTCTCAGGTAATCCTGCAGCCTCATTGAATCCAGTAAGTCTGGATTCCTTGAGAATTTGTAGTTCTATTCCACAATTTTTCCCTTTCCGTCAAGATCCAAGAACATTTCAAGTTCTATCCTGAAATACAATGCTGTCAGCAATAGAATAATAGCCATACCCTACAAGGAGGACCAATCCATACAGCTATTAATCAAAATTATATACCAACCACTAATGCCAAAGATAAGGAAATTAAAGATTTTAGCCAACTTCTGCAGTCTGAAAGTGATCAAATATGTAATCAGATGCATTGATAATTATTGATGACTGGAATGTTGGAAAGATGGAAACAAGAAAGATCAGTAGTTAGAAAAATAATAGCTTTGATGATAGAAACGATGCCAGAGATTGCATGATAGAATTTTGCACGATGAATGATATATCCATTGGAAATGCCTTTTTTTCAACAGTATAACTGGGAACTATACATATGGACTGCACCAGATGAAATGTGCAGGAATCAAATCAACCGCATCTGTGGAAAGAGACTATAGAGAAGCTCAATATCATAAATCAGAACAAAGTCAGGGGCCAACCGTTCAAGTCGAGTCCAAAGAAAATTAAAACAAGTCCACAACAGCCAAGGTATGACCTTGAGTATATCCCACCTGAATTCAGAGACCATCTCAAAAATAGATTTGGCTCATTGAATGCTAGTGACCAAAGACTAGACGAGTTGTGAAATGATATAAAGGACATCATATATGAAGAAAGTAAAAGGTCATTAAAAAGACAGAAAAGGAAAACAAAAAAAGATCAAAATGGATGTCATAAGAGACTCTGAAACTCACTCTTGAACAGAGTAGCTAGCGAGAGAAAGAAATGATGAAGGATAAGAGCTGAACGAAAGATTTCAAAGGGTAGCCTGAGAAGACACAGTAAATTTTATAATGAAATGTGTAAAGATCTGGAGTTAGAAAACCAAAAAGGAAGAGCACGCTTGGCATTTTTTAAGTTGAAAGACCTGAAGAATAAATTCAAGCCTCAAGTTGCAATACTGAAAAATACTATACTGAATTTTTATAAATTTATATATAAAAATATATATATATAAATATATGCTATATTGAATTTTTATAAACATAAATTCTGTATTGAAAATTGAACGGCGCAGAAAGCATCAAAAGAAGATGGAAGGAATACACAGAGTCACTATACCAAAAAGAATAAGTCAACTTTCAACCATTTCAGGAGGTAGCATATGATCAAGAAACGATGGCACTGAAGGAAGAACTCCAAGCTGTGCTAAAGGCATTAGCAAAAAACAAGGCTCCACGAATTGACTGAATATAAATTAAGATGTTTTAACAAACGGATGCAATGCTGGAAGTGCTCACTCATCTATGCCAAGAAATTTGGAAGACAGCTACCTGGCCAACCTACGGGAAGAAATCCATATTTGTAGTCATTCCAAAGAAAGGTGATCCAACAGGATGCTGAAATTATTGAACAATATCATTAATATCACACACAAGCAAAATTTTGCTGGAGATCATTCAAAAGCAGCTGCAGCAATATATCGACAGGGAACTGCCAGAAATTCAAGCTGGTTTCAGAGGAGGACGTGGAACCAGGGCTATCATTGCTGATGTCAGATGGATCCAGGCTTAAAGCAGAGAATACCAGAAAGATGTTTACCTGTGTTTTATTGACCATGCAAAGGCATTCGACTCTGTGGATCGTAACAAATTATGGGTAATATTGCAAAGAACGGGAACTTCAGAACACTTAACTGTGCTCATGTAGAACGTGTACACAGACAAAGAGGCAGTTGTACAAACAAAACAAGGGAACACTGTGTGGTTTAAAATCAGGAAAGGTGTGCCTCAGGGTTGTATCGTTTCACCACAGTTATTCAAACTGTGTGCTGTAAATAATCCGAGAAGCTGGACTATGTGAAAAAGAACGTGGCGTCAGGATTGGAGGAAGACTTACTAACAACCTGTGTATGCAGATGACAACCTTGCTTGCAGAAAGTCAAAAGGATATGAAGCACTTACTGATGAAGATCAAAGACCACAGCCTTCAGTGTGGGTTACACCTCAACATAAAGAAAACAACAACTGGACCAAAAAGCAACATCGTGATAAATGGAGAAAATGTTGAAGTTGTCCAGGATTTCATTTTACTTGGATTCACAATTAAGGCCCACAGAAGTAGCCATTAAGAAATAAAACAACATATTGCATTGGGCAAATCTGTTGCAAAAGACCTTTTTAAAGTATTAAAAAGCAAAGATGTCCTCTTGTGCCTGACCCAAACCAGAGTATTTTCAATCACCTCATATGCATGCAAAAGGTGGACAATAAAAAAATAGGGGAAAATTAAGATTAATTAAAAAAAAAATGCTCAAAACAGGGAATCATTGAAGTCAATATGTAAAAAGATCACAATAATCAAAAAGAGGGACTAAATACAGGTGGCATAGAACTGCCATATGGAGAGGGATACAAGGTGACATAGGACAATACAAGTTAGGTTTTTACTTAGTAAAATAGGGGTAAATATTAAGGTAACCACAAAGAGGTATAACAACTGCATAACTCAAAATAAAAACCAAGAAAAATGTAATGACTCAGCAAACATAAAGTCAAATACTATGAAAATGAGGATCTCACAATTTACAAAGAAAAACGTCTCAGCACAAAAAAGTAAGTGGAAAAATGAAATTGTCAACAACGCACATAAAAAGGCATCAAAATGACAACATTAAACACTTACTTAACTATAATTACGCTGAATGTAAATGGACTAAATGCACCAATAAAGAGACAGAGTCTCAGACTGCATAAAGGAAACACGATCTGTCTATATGCTGCCTACAAGAGACACACCTTAGACTTAGAGACACAAACTAAAACTCAAAGGATGGAAAAAAATATATCAAGCAAACAATAAGCAAAAAAGAAGAGGAGTAGCAATATTAATTTCTGACAAAATAGACTTTAAACTTAAATCCACCACAAAGGATAAAGAAGGACACTACATAATGATAAAAGGGACAATTGACCAGGAAGATATAACCATATTAAATACTTATGCACCCAATGACAGGGCTGCAAGATACATAAATCAAATTTTAACAGAACTGAAAAGTGAGATAGACACCTCCACAATTATAGTAGGAGACTTCAACACACCACTTTCGGAGGAGGACAGGACATCCAGTAAGAAGCTCAATAGAGACAGGGAAGACCTAATTACAACAATCAACCAACTTGACCTCATTGACTTATACAGAACTCTCCACCCAACTGCTGCAAAGTATACTTTTCTTTCTAGCGCACATGGAACATTCTCTAGAATAGACCACATATTAGGTCATAAAACAAACCTTTGCAGAATCCAAAACATCGAAATATTACAAAGCATCTTCTCAGACCACAAGGCAATAAAACTAGAAATCAATAACAGAAAAATTAGGGAAAAGAAATCAAACACTTAGAAACTGAACAATACCCTCCTGAAAAAAGACTGGGTTATAGAAGACATTAAGGAGGGAATAAGGAAATTCATAGAATGCAATGAGAATGAAAATACTTCCTATCAAAACCTCTGGGACACAGCAAAAGCAGTGCTCAGAGGCCAATTTATATCGATAAATGCACACATACAAAAAGAAGAAGGAGCCAAAATCAGAGAACTGTCCCTACAACTTGAACAAATAGAAAGTGAGCAACAAAAGAATCCATCAGGCACCAGAAGAAAACAAATCATAAAAATTAGAGCTGAACTAAATGAATTAGAGAACAGAAAAACAATTGAAAGAATTAACAAAGCCAAAAGCTGGTTCTTTGAAAAAATTAACATAATTGATAAACCATTGGCTAGGCTGACTAAAGAAATACAGGAAAGGAAACAAATAACCCGAATAAGAAACGAGAAGGGCCACATCACAACAGACCCAACTGAAGTTAAAAGAATCATATCAGATTATTACGAAAAATTGTACTCTAACGAATTTGCAAACCTAGAAGAAATGGATGAATTCCTTGAAAAACACTACCTACCTAAACTAACACATTCAGAAGTAGAACAACTAAATAGACCCATAACAAAAAAAGAGATTGAAACAGTAATCAAAAAACTCCCAACAAAAAAAAAGCCCTGGCCCGGATGGCTATACTGCAGAGTTCTACCAAACATTCAGAGAAGAGATAACACCACTACTACTAAAGGTAATTCAAAGCATAGAAAACAACGGAATACTACCTAACTCATTCTATGAAGCCACCATCTCCCTGATACCAAAACCAGGTAAAGACATCACAAAAAAAGAAAATTACAGACCTATATCCCTCATGAATGTAGATGCAAAAATCCTCAACAAAATTCTAGCCAATAGAATTCAACAACATATCAAAAAAATAATTCACCACAACCAAGTGGGATTTATACCAGGTATGCAAGGCTGGTTTAATACTAGAAAAACCATTAATGTCATCCACCATATAAATAAAACAAAAGACAAAAACCACATGATCTTATCAATTGATGCAGAAAAGGCATTTGACAAAGTCCAACACCCATTTATGATAAAAACTCTCACCAAAATAGGAATTGAAGGAAAATTCCTCAACATAATAAAGGGCATCTATACAAAGCCAACAGCCAACATCACTCTAAATGGAGAGAGCCTGAAAGCATTTCCCTTGAGAATGGGAACCAGACAAGGATGCCCTTTATCACCGCTCTTATTCAACATTGTGCTAGAAGTCCTAGCCAGAGCAATTAGGCTAGACAAAGAAATAAAGGGCATCTGGATTGGCAAAGAGGAAGTAAAATTATCTCTATTTGCAGGTGACATGATCTTATATACAGAAAACCCTAAGGAATCCTCCAGAAAACTACTGAAACTAATAGAAGAGTTTGGCAGAGTCTCAGGTTATAAGATAAACATACAAAAATCACTTGGATTCCTCTACATCAACAAAAAGAACATCAAAGAGGAAATAACCAAATCAATACCATTCACAGTAGCCCCCAAGAAGATAAAATACTTAGGAATAAATCTTACCAAAGATGTAAAAGACCTGTACAAAGAAAACTACAAAGCAATACTACAAGAAATTAAAAAGGACATACTTAAGTGGAAAAACATACCTTGCTCATGGATAGGAAGACTTAACATAGTAAAAATGTCTATTCTACCAAAAGCCATCTATACATACAATGCACTTCCGATCCAAATTCCAATGTCATTTTTTAATGTGATAGAGAAAAAAATCACCAACTTCATATGGAAGGGAAAGAAGCCTCGGATAAGCAAAGCATTACTGAAAAAGAAGAAGAAAGTGGGAGGCCTCACTCTACCTGATTTCAGAACCTATTATACAGCCACAGTAGTCAGAACAGCTTGGTATTGGTACAACAACAGACACATAGACCAGTGAAACAGAATTGAGAACCCAGATATAAATCCATCCACATATGAGCAGCTGATATTTGACAAAGGCCCAGTGTCAGTTAATTGGGGAAAAGATAGTCTTTTTAACAAATGGTGCTGGCATAACTGGATATCCATTTGCAAAAAAATGAAACAGGTCCCATACCTCATACCATGCACAAAAACTAACTCCAAGTGGATCAAAGACCTAAACATAAAGACTAAAATGATAAAGATCATGGAAGAAAAAATAGCGACAACCCTAGGAGCCCTAATACAAGGCATAAACAGAATAAAAACATTACCAGAAATGACAAAGAGAAACCAGACAACTGGGAGCTCCTAAAAATCAAACACCTATGCTCATCTAAAGACTTCACCAAAAGAGTAAAAAGACCACCTACAGACTGGGAAAGAATTTTCAGCTATGACATCTCCGACCAGCACCTGATCTCTAAAATCTATATGATTCTGTCAAAACTCAACCACAAAAGACAAACAACCCAATCAAGAAGTGGGCAAAGGATATGAACACACACTTCACTAAAGAAGATATTCAGGCAGATAACAGATACATGAGAAAATGCTCTAGATCATTAGCCATTAGAGAAATGCAAATTAAAACTATGATGAGATTCCATCTCACTCCAACAAGGCTGGCATTAATCCAAAAAACACAAAATCATAAATGTTGGAGAGGCTGCAGAGAAATTGGAACTCTTATACACTGCTGGTGGGAATGTAAAATGGTACAACCACTTTGGAAATCTATCTGGCGACATCTTAGACAGTTAGAAATAGAACTACCATACAACCCAGAAATCCCACTCCCCGGAATATACCCTAGAGAAATAAGAGCCTTCACACAAACAGATATATGCACACCCATGTTTATTGCAGCTCTGTTTACAATAGCAAAAAGCTGGAAGCAACCAAGGTGTCCACCAATGGATGAATGGTTAAATAAATGTGGTATATTCACACAATGGAATACTACACATCGATAAAGAACAGTGACAAATCTGTGAAACATTTCATAGCATGGAGGAACCTGGAAGGCATTATGCTGAGCGAAATTAGTCAGAGACAAAAGGACAAATATTGTATAAGACCACTACTATAAGATCTTGAGAAATAGTATAAACTGAGAAGAACACATACTTTCGTGGTTACGAGGAGGGGAGGGAGGGAGGGTGGGAAAGGGTTTTTTACTGATTAATTAGTAGATAAGAACTGCTTTAGGTGAAGGGAAGGACAATACTCAATACACGGAAGGTCAGCTCAACTGGACTGGGCCAAAAGCGAAGAAGTTTCCAGGATAAACTGAATACTTCAAAGGTCAGCGGAGCAAGGGTGAGGGTTTGGGGACCATGGTTTAAGGGGACTTCTAAGTCAATTGGCAAAATAATTCTATTCTGAAAACATTCTGCACCCCACTTTGAAATGTGGCTTCTGGGGTCTTAAATGCTAACAAGCGGCCATCTAAGATGCATCAATTGGTCTCAACCCACCTGGAGCAAAGGAGAATGAAGAACACCAAGGTCACACGATAACTAAGAGCCCAAGAGACAGAAAGGGCCACATGAACCAGAGACCTACATCATCCTGAGACCAGAAGAACTAGTTGGTGCCCGGCCACAATCAATGACTGCCCTGACAGGGAGCACAACGGAGAACCCCTGAGGGAGCAGGAGATCAGTGGGATGCAGACCCCAAATTCTCACAAAAAGACCATACTTAATGATCTGACTGAGACTAGAGGAATCCCAGCGGTCATGGTCCCCAAACCTTCTGTTGGCCTAGGACAGGAGCCATTCCCAAAGACAACTCATCAGACATGAAAGGGACTGGACAGTGGGTAGGAGAGAGATGCTGATGAAGAGTGAGCTATTTGTATCAGGTGGACACTTGAGACTGTGTTGGCATCTCCTGTCTGGAGGCGGGATGGGAGGATAGAGAGAGTTGGAAGCTGGCAAAATTGTCATGAAAGGAGAGACTGAAAGGGCTGACTCATTAGGGGGAGAGCAAGTGGGAGTATGGAGTAAGGTGTATATAAACTTATATGTGACAGTCTGACTTGATTTGTAAACGTTCACTTGAAGCTCAATAAAAGTTAATAAAAAAAAAAAAATAGGGGAGATTGAAGAAGAACTGATGCCTTAGAATTATGGTGTTGGTGAAGGATATCGATTATACCATGGCCTGCCAGAAGGACAAACTAATCTGTCTTGGAAGAAATACAGCCAGAATGCTCCTTAGAAGGGAGGATGGTGCAACCTACTCTCATGTACTTTGGACAAGTTATCAGGAGGGACCAGTCCCAGGAGGAGGACATCATGTTTGGTAAAGTAGAGGGTCAGCAAAAAAGAGGAAGACCCTTAACCAGATGGATTGATAGTGTGGCTGCAACCATTGGCTCAAACATAGCAACGATTGTGAGGATGGCTGAAGACCGGACAGTGTTTTGTTCTGTTGTACACAGAGTTCCCATGAGTCGAAACCGACTCGAGTACACCTAAGAACAACATCAGAATTCATCTACTGTGATCCCGATCAGAACATATAGTAGTGGTAGCCAGACACTATGTAGTTCTTCTGGTGTTAAGGTTGAGGAGGCTGTGGTTCATGGAGACAGTCCTGTATTTTGGTTCCTCCTCTGATTCTTGGATTTTCTGCATTCTCTTTTTCTCCAGATGAATAGAGGTCATTAGTTGTATCTTACATGGCTGCTTGCCAGCTTTGAAGATCCTAAACACCACTCACCAAACTAGGATGTAGAACATGAACTTTATGAACTATGTTATTGACTAATTTGACCCATGAAACTATGACCCTAAATCTTCAAAACAATAAAACTAATCCCAGAAGGTAATTGTTTATGTCTGAAAAAGGTTATATATTAATTGCCAAAATAAAATCAAATGGGAATACAAGTGGGCAGATTAGTAAGTGTGCCAGAGGAAGAACTGTCACCAACCAAGGGCCTCAAGTTCCGCAAACTGTTCAGACTACATGGACTCTGAGATCCAACCCTGCTATGTCGAAGAGAACCCCGATGGATAGCCTGGGTATCTAATGTTTAATGAACTATGCCTAAACTTCTATTCTTGTCCACAACAGTTTTGTTGCTGTAATTCATAGGCCCAGCTCTCCCGAAGGGAAAATAATATGCCACAGAGGATGCTTAGCAAGTAATATCAATCAGCTTTGAGAGGAAGAAGAAAAGAACAACAACAAAAAAAATGTCCACCATTTATCATTTTGCTAAGGTTTGCCATCCATCTGTCAGTTTGTCAGTTTGTCATACTGTGATAACTTGCATGTTGCTATGATGCTGGAAACTATGCCACCAGTATTTCAAATACAAGCAGGATTACTCATGGGCGACAGATTTCAGCAGAGCTTCCAGACTAAGAAGGAAGTCCTGACACTTTACTTTGAAAATTAGCCAATGAATACTCTGTGGTTCACAACAGAATATTTTCAAATATAGTGCTGGAAGATGAGCCCCCGAAGTTGGAAGGCACTACACAATAGCCGCAACAATGGGCTCACACACACCAAAGATCAGGAAAATGGCTCAGGACCAGGCAACGTTCTGTTCTGTTGTACATGGCGTCACCATGAGTCAGAGCCAACTCGTCGGCAACTAACGACAACAACTAGGTTCGACCTATAAGTGTTTAGACACATTAAACGAGAACAGTGGTAAATTCAGGTTATAGTCATTAAATGTTTTGAAAATGTGCTGAAGGAAAGATGGTGCATTAAAACATTTTAATTGATTTGCAAAACTGTATTTGCCTCAAGGAAGTGTCTCTGAACAACCACGGCTATTATATTGATGTTATTTTCACTAGGGTAGGTTAGGATGACCAAAAAGGAGCACAATGTCAGTTGTACTCATTTCCTCTTTCTATTCATGCCCATGCAAGCAGGAGCATCCTGCCTCTGGAATGAAGGGCAGTTCTGGAACAGATACCTCTTTTCTAGGAAGGGAAAGTTCTATGTTAAAACAAACAAACAAAAAACCCTACTAAAAGGCAAATAAAATATTCTACATAAGAAATAACTAAGAATTATCTAAGTTCCACAGAATTATTTTCCCTCTGAGGGACATGAAGAATTTCTTCCTGGATCAGGCTTATTTTAAGCCTTGTACCTTTCCCACTACTGAAAAAAAACCAAACCCAGTGCTGTGGAGTCAATACCAACTCATAGCGACCCTACAGGACAGAGTAGAACTGCCCCATAGAGAGTTATTAGGTGGAGTAAAACTGACACAGGAAATGGACTGGAAAAATCAGAACGTGATGATACTGCAGTGGTTTTCCCAACTGTAAACACCCATGTGCAAAAGGATTTGATTTCAGTTTGAGGTCTGGATTAGAAGAATCTGTGTGTTGTATCTTCAGACCAATCTCATCCCAATGCTGGAACTACTGAGTGACTTTTTCCAAAAAGGAAGCCACCTTAAGGGCCACTTTGTTGACCCAAAACTGCCCTTAGTGCTGAACATACTTTCTGACCTGTCTGCCATTCCTTTTTACCAGTTAATAACTTGGATTCAGTCTCCTTGTTTATCTTTCTGGTTTCTTATCCTAACTGGCCATAAAATCTCACATTTTATAAAACATATGTACATTTAAGGGGCCTGGTGGTGCAGTGATTAAGCCTTTGGCTACTAACCAAAAGGTCAGCAGTTCAAATCCACCAGCCACTCCTTGGAAACCCTGTAGGGCAGTTCTATTCTGTTCTGTAGGGTCACTATGAGTCCGAATCCACTCAACAGCAACAGGTTTGTTTTGTTTTTTTATGTACATTTAAATCAGTTGTAATCTGGCCAAAACCATAATACTGTTGCTAGATGCTGTCAAGTCGATTCCGACTCATAGTGATCCTGTGTACAATAGAACAAAACACTGCCCAGTCCTGTGCCATCCTCACAATTGTTGTTATGCTTGAGCCCATTGTTGCAGCCACTGTGTCAATCCATCTCATTGAGGGTCTTCCTCTTTTTCACTGACCCTCTACTCTACCGAGGATGAGGTCCTTCTCCAGGGACTGGTCCCTCCACAAAGTATGTGGTGAAGCCTTGCCATCCTCACTTCTAATGAACATTCTGACTGTACTTCTTCCAAGACAGATATGTTTGTTCTCCTGGCAGTCCATGGTATGTTCAGTATTCTTCACCAATACTGTAATTCAAAGGCATCAAATCTTCTCTGATCTTCCTTATTCATTGTCCAGATTTCATATGCATACAAGGCGAGTGAAAACACCATGCCGCGGTCAGGCGCACCTTAGTCTTTAAAGTGACTTTTTTTTTTTAACACTCTAAAGAGGTCTTTTGCAGCAGATTTGCCCAATGTAATGCGTTGTTTGATTTCTTGGCTGCTGCTTCTGTGGGCCTTGATTGTAGATCTAAGTAAAATGAAATCCTTAATAATTTCAGTATTTTCTGTTTATCATGATGTTGCTTATTGGTCCAGTTGTGAGGATTTTTGTTTTCTTTGTGCTGAGGTGTAATCCATATTGAAGGCTGCGGTCTTTGATCTTCATCAGTAAGTACTTCAAATCCTCTTCACTTTCAGCAAGCAAGGTTGTGTCATCTGCATAATGCAGGTTGTTAATGAGTCTTCCTCCAATCCTGATGCCCCATTCTTCTTCACATAGTCCAGCTTCTCAGATTATTTGCTCAGCATACAGATTGAATAAATATGATGAAAGGGTACGACCCTCAAACACACATTTCCTGACTTTAAACCACGCAGTATTCCCTTGTTCTGTTCAAACAACTGCCTCTTAGTCTAAGTACAGTTCCTCATGAGCACGATTAAATGCTCTGAAGTTCCCATTCTTTGCAATGTTATCCATAATTTGTTATGATCCACATAGTCGAATGCCTTTGCATAGTCAATAAAACACAGGTAAACATCCTTCTAGTGTTCTCTGCTTTCAACCAGGATCCATCTGACATCAGCAGTGATATCCCTTGTTCCACGTCCTCCTCTGAATCCAGCTTGAATTTCTGGCAGTTCCTTGTTGATGTACTGCTGCAACCGCTTTTTGAAAGATCTTCAGCAAAATTTTACTTGTATGTGGTATTAATGACATTTTTCAATAACGTCCACATTCTGTTGGATCACCTTTCTTTGAGTGGGTACAAAAAAAGATCTCTTCCAATGGGTTGGCTGTATTATAAAATACTGTTAGATGTGTAGATGTTTGCAAAGGTAATCAAATGTTTCAATATGGATATGTGAGAGGCAGTGTACTTGTGATCACCATGTACTCTGTGTGAGTCCTACATGTGAGGCATTCTTCTATTAGTTTGTCTACAATTTTCAAAGAGTTGTTTAAGCTCACACAAGAAAGTGGCAGAGCTCAGTCTACTGTCATTACAAAAAGCAGGATTGAGAAGAAAACTGGATTCAGTAGAGAAAGTGTAACTTACAAATCAAAATAAAACAATGACCAAAAGAAAAGAAAAACTAAAATCAGAAGGATTAGATAAAGAAAAATACATAAATTGCTATCAAGAAGATAGCATATTTCAAAAGAATTCTTAATCCAGGGAAGCCGCCATACTCCCGTCTGTCTTGTGCCTCCTTTTGTCTCATGTCCACAGCTTCCTCTGCCTTACCCAATATTTTAGGAATTGTTCAGAAATTCCATGACTTTCACAAAGTATGCCAAGACTCTTCCAATCAGGACTCATCTTTTCATCCTCTGTCCTCACATTGCACTGTGGCGTCCTCTTGCACGATTATCTGTACATGTATCTCCTTCTTTCTGAATTAAAGGCAACAGGGCTCATTCATGTCTGTGGCTCCACAGCGTCGGGTCATGATGAGGACCCAGTAAGGATTTGGTGAGGTGAAATCAGCTAAAATGAACCGAATTGAAATATATACTAAAGTGGTGCCCAGGTATTCAGAATCTTACAGTGAAAAAAAAAAAAAAAATGCAACCTGAAATTAAGAGAGAATTGAAACCAAAGATTACAAAAAAAGAAGAAGAAGAAGACACTCTTCACATTAGATTTCTGAGAGCTTACTAGGGACTGAGGTTGAAACAAATATGAATTAAAGAGTTAGAGCATAAGATAGCAAACGCTTAAATTATATGTTAACATTTGCCAGCCCGGACTAAATTTGAACTGAGCTCATCATTATATATTGTATATTCTTCACATTTTTAATGTTCCCACAGTGTGGTAATTTTGCATAGTGACCAATTACGTAAGGCTGCATTGCTGAAAAGATGGTGTAGCTAAGATCCCAGACTCAGCCTTCTGAGCAGAAATCCTTAATGTACTAGAGGAAATAGGGATTTATCATTCAGGAAATCTAGTGAACTCATCAGGGGAGCGTTTAGTCTGGGAGCTGTGTTTTCTCATCGTCATTGCCCTTTCCTCTGATTTTGACTTTGTAACCTCTTTGAAAACAGTTACTGACCTTGACTACAAACTCCTTACTGCAGTGCAAGCTTTAAGCTTTCCCTCCTTTCGAGGTGTCTGGAGGGTAGAGGTTCTAAAGACGGTCAATGCTAGACTTAGATCACACAGGGAACTGTCCCCGAGGCTCAGGGAGGATATCTGAAAAGTCATCTGACCTTCCCCTGCAGAATGAAAAACAGGAAGTGACACCTTTCAGACGTGTGCTCCTCACAAAGGTGCGAAAGTGGTTTGATCTGGTGCCTGCATACCTTTTATTGCTACAGACATTAATCTTATTAGTGTCATCAAAGTATCTAGCATTTTTAATGTTGAAATAATAAAGAGCAAACATGATGAGAGAATAATGCTTTTTTCTCCCCCAGTGGAGTAAGGACTAATGGCAAGAAGCTGCGTATTGATTCTAATGGGAATGGAGCGTGTTAGAAATAGCAGAGAAGCAAATTGTCTTAATAATCTAAACAAAATGTGCTCTTACTTTCTCTTGTAAATTTCTCTCCCTTGCCTCTCTGGGTTTGCTCAAAGTGAACCGCAGGACTGGAATGGCCTGCACTGTGCCTCATCTAATCAGATGAGATTCAACTCCCCAGTCCTCCGTGAAGCCATTCCAGCCCCTTCTCACTCAGTTAACTCTTTCTGTCCTGAATTCCTCGAGCTGCGTCAGATATTTCAGGGTGTGAATACTTCTGCCTTGTCCCATTTTCTAATTACTTCCATTTTGTGTTTGTGTTTTTTTTTTTTCTCAACATATCAGTGCCTTAACACAGCCTGTCTGTTCTACCATTGCCAAACAGAACATATACAAATACAAAATACTCAAGTTGCCTGATATGTAATATTCCGATGTGAATAAAAATAAAAAATTACCTGTCTGTACAATGCCCAATCTACTCTATTACTAACCTTTCTGATTTTGAAGACTTATATGGGGCCATGGTGGCACAGTGGTTAAGTGCTCAGCTGCTAACCAAGAGGCTGACAGTTCAAATCCACCAGTTGCTCCTTAGAAACCCTATGGGGCAGTTCTACTCTGTCCTATACAGTCGCTATGAGTGGGAATCTACTCAATAGCAACGGTTTTTGTTTTTATATATTTACATATTTTGGATTCTAACTTATTTTGGAGCAGCTTATGCCTCTTTCATGTTTTTATATCGTGATAATATTTATTCACCTTAGTGCATCCTTACTTAATATTCCTTTAACTTGAAATTCTTCCCCTACATAGCCTCCCTCTTTTCTATTACTATTGCTGCTCCTGCTGCTGCCACACTGCTCCTCTTACTGGCATCATCGCCACCAAGACCACCGCCACTCTTTCTGAGCTTTAGCTAATATCCCAGGCAGCGTTAGTCCTCAAAGCCAGAGCTTTTCTAGCAGTTGCTATGGCCTAACATGAGTTGTCAATATGCTGAGGTATTGATCCTCTCCACCCAAAGGATACCTGGAGCAGGCTTGCTGCGCCCTGGCTGCTCATCTCTAGCAGCATTCTCTGTTAACCTCAAAACGCCCATTACATACCATCATATACCGTCATATTTAATACAGTGAGCCCTGACAGGAAAAAATGTTGCAAATCTCACTTATATGGCACTCTCTTTTTTTCTTCTTATTGCAAATCATGATTATTTCCACAATTGTTTATTACTAGGCAGCCAGTGACATGAGGGCAGTAACCTAGTCCTCTTACCCAGTGTAGTGCCACCATGCTCAGCAGAGCACTTGGTACCTAGTGAGTAATCAAAACACATTTGTCCAATGAGTAAATAAACTGGGCCATCTCTACATCTCGTGGCCACCGTAAAGACAGAATTATTTTGGGTCCCATCCATCTTTTCTGGAGAGTTTATATGACAGGACCAAAAGAAGAGGTCCCACACTAGTTATCAGAGATTGGGGATTTTTGGAGAACAGCAGAGCTGCTGAAAAAAGATAACAGGGTAATAAGGTTTATGTGGAAACTTAAAGGAGTTCAAAAAGCATTAAATTAAGCACTGGTTGAGAATAATCAACGTTCTGCTTAGCATTTGTCACAATAGGTGGTGGGGTGGTGGTCCTGGGGCTTGGTGGGTGGATTTTAAACAAAAGAATGAGAAAAGACACAGGACATAGGAAACATGCATTAAGCTTCTCAGTTCTTCAGTGGAGTGCTACCTGATTTTCTTTACATCAGATTTATTGAGGTATAATGTACAAAGGGCAAAAAAATCACCCTGTTAGTATATATAACTTTATGAGAAACCCATTCTGTTTTCCAAACTTCAGCATAAATTTTATTCTCTTAAATCAGTTTGTGGATAACAGTTGGCATGACACAGGTCCTATAGATGGTATATATGACAGTTGTCAGAAAAAAAAAAAAGGCATGTAGATTTTATGGGAAGGAAAACACAGATCACATGTGAAAGTGTAGCTACTGGTCACCTGCTGATACGGCCTCACATTCTACTCCTTGAAGGTATAAGTTATAATGAAGTCCAGGTGGGACAATACAGCCTGTGAGTTACCATTTGCAAACATCTATTCCCCCACACCTGCCTCTATACTTTGGCTCAGCACATCCCCTACGACCTGCCCATATCCACACATCATACACCATCCTGACTTTGAGTTCTACGAAGAGGACTGAGAACGTAACACTAAAACTTAACTTCTGCCAAGAAAAAGCAATTATACTTTTGTGTTGGACAGTATTAACAATATTCTTGAAAGTTCCTTAGGGATAGAAAAAAGAAAAAAATGTTGTACTCAGATGTATTATTTTATTTATTTATTTATTTATTTTTCTGGCACATTTTTTCATCCCAGCCGGAACTAGAAAAAAAAAAAAAGCATGTGCCAAAATACAATTTTGAAGAGTGTTCATATTTGTGGGCGTTTGGGCCCTGACTGGAACCAGGAAATAGCAGGAGCCTTAAATGTGAATAAGTGCCCCCTTTTTTTTGAGCTTTCCAAGCCAGTTTTACAGTTTTATTTGCCAAATGTTATTGTCATCCAAAGCTCTAACTCCAAGTTTTCTGAGATACAATTTCAAGCAGGATGGGACTAGCTACACTAAATCAAAGACTGATGAAGATTGGGTGGAGGACTGAGAATGTTTCTCTACTTCTGGTTGCTGACACAGTCAGAACTTTGTATGAAATTTATAAGGCAAATGCCTTCAGGAAGAGGGGAAATGATTTAAGGGACAGGTGAACTCTGTTCCTGGAGATCGTGGAGCACCGTTTTACAGATCTTCCTGGAACTGACAGGACCAAATAAGCTCCAGTCCATGTATAATTTTTGAAACTAACAACAGCCAGATAAGGTTCAAATAATTTAGCAGTGATGGAGCCACTTAAAAGAACTTTTCCCATAGTGAAAATACCACCCTTGACGCGTAACTCTTCACAAATACTGGATGAGATTCATAATTAGTCACCAGATATGAGCTATCATTTATGACTTGCAGAGCACAGCTGTTTTTTGAGTGATCTCTGGTGACTTGTCTTAAAGGAGAAGTTGAGCAAGTAACTTATGAGCTTGTTGCTCATTAATTCCTTCCTCAAACTCTGTAAGAGGTACAAGAAACTGTCCAGAATTTAACACACAGAGAATAGTTGTCAAAGACCAATGAAAAGGGATAAAAACAGAGAAAGGCAGCCATTTAGAGTCTGACAGAGTGGAGTGAATTTCAAAAGCAACTTCTGTTTCATTAAAAATTTATTCAAGTTTAATGTGCTTTAAGATGAATTTACATTTTATAAAGAACAGAATATATTTTCATAATACTTTATTGAGGAAATACCACTCCGGAAGGGTCATTTACATGCTGTGACAATGTCAAGTGGGTTATGTCCTACATTTGACACGCTTGAGTATTAAATTCTTCTTCCATAAATTATTACTCATGATAACTTTTTGCCTTTATCATATAACACGACTTTTGATCAGGGCCTTCTTAAAATGTACTTTGCATTTCAAGTACATTTAATCTGAATATACCCATTCCTAATTCCTATCAAACAAATATGTGTAATGCATTTCCTGAAAGTGCACATAGGGAGAAAGATATGAAATTAATTTCTGAAATAATATTAAATGCTAAATGGTTGTCATGCAAAACTGGGGCTTACGAAATTGTAATTCTAGTTTTCTGGCATAGAACTTTAACTTGTCACTCAAACCATCGATTATTTTTCTAGAATACTTTCTGTGTTTTTATAGTAGAGTCATAAAATGTTAGGCTATTAAAAAAATTAGGGAACTTTAAAAGCTATCTAATTCAGAGACCTGCAAACTACAGTTCCTGGCTGACCACCTGTTTTGGAAGTAAAGTTTTATTGAAACCCAGCCACATCCACTTATTTAAGCAGGATCTATGGCTGCTTTTGCACTACAGTGGCCTAGTTAAGCAGTTGCAACAGAGACCTTACGGTCCACAAACTTAAGATATTTACCATCTAACCTTTTAAGATATGCCAACTCCTGATTTAGTGTCTCCCTACATTTTATGAAAAACAAAACACAAAATATTTAACATTTTCAGCTCCTATTTTAGATGGTAGGAGGGAAATAGATTATCATATTATGAAATCTTAAAACACCAAAAATATGTGCTAGTTTGCCCGACATTATTTAATATAGACGTTGAAAGGTTACATTGTATCTTCTATCTTATATTAAAGTGGAATTGAACCAGAATGCCTTACAGGAAAAGAACACTATCCCTATCGTCTCTTTCAGAGCCTGGAATGTAAAAGGCTCAGAAAAGGTACAGCTACTTAGTATTTAATATATTTAAACAATATATGTAGAATCAATGTTCAGACAATGTTCCACTGCTACTCATAATGTTTTCACTGGCAAATTCTTTTCAGAAGTAGACTGCTGGGTCCTTCTTCCTAGTCTGTCTTAGTCTGGAAGCTCAGCTGAAACCTGTCCTCCACAGGCGACCCTGCTGGTATCTGAGTACTGGTGGCATAGCCTCCAACATCACAGCACTATGTAAGCCTCCACAATACCGTAAACTGACAGACACAGAACATTGTCTGATATAGTGCCAGAAGATGAGCCCCCCAGGTTGGAAGGCACTCAAAAGGCAACTGGGAAAAAGCTGTCTCCTCAAAGTAGAGTCAACTTTAATGATGTGGATGGAGTAAAGCTTTTGAGACCTTCATGTGCTGATGTGGTATGACTCAAAATGAGAACAAACAGCTGCAAGCATCCATTAATGGTCGGAAACTGGAATGTATGAAGTATGAATCTAAGAAAATTGGAAATCATCAAAAATGAAATGGAATGCATAAACATCAATAACCTAGGCATTAGTGGGCTGAAATGGACTGGTATTGGCCGTTTTGAATCGGACAATCCCATGTACTATGGAGGGAATGATAACCTGAAGTGGAATGGTGTTGCACTCATCCTCAAAAAGAACATTTCAAGATCTACCCTGAAGTACAGCACTGTCAGTGATAGGATAATGCCCATACGCCTGCAAGGAAGACCAGTTAATAGGACTATTATTCAAATTTATGCACCAAACACTAAGCCCAAAGATGAAGAAATAGAAGATTTTTATCAGCTTCTGCAATCTGAAATCAATCGAACACGCAATCAGGATGCATTGATAATTACTGGTGACTGGAATTTGAAAGTTGGAAACAAAGAAGAAGGATCTATAGTTGGAAAATACGGCCTTGGTGACAGAAACAATGCTGGAGATCGAATGATAGAATTTCGCAAAACCAATGACTTCTTCATTGCAAATACCTTTTTTTTTCACCAACATAAATGGCGACTATACACATGGACCTCACTAGATGGCATACACGGGAATCAAATCGACTACATCTGTGGAAAGAGATG
Source organism: Elephas maximus indicus (assembly GCF_024166365.1). Classification (NCBI taxonomy): domain Eukaryota; kingdom Metazoa; phylum Chordata; class Mammalia; order Proboscidea; family Elephantidae; genus Elephas; species Elephas maximus. The sequence continues at coordinate 77,562,081 of NC_064836.1, read as the reverse complement.
ACAGAAAAGCTCAATATCTTCAGTCAGAACAAGGCCAGAGGCCAACTGTGGAACAGGCCATCAATTGCTCATATGCAAGTTCAAGTTGAAGCTGAAGAAATTAAAACAAGTCCATGAGAGCCAAAGTATGACCTTGAGTATATCCCACCTGAATTTAGAGACCATCTCAAGAATAGATTTAACGTGTTGAACACTAATGATAGAAGACAAGACAAGTTGTGGAATGACATCAAAAATTTCATGCATGAAGAAAGCAAGAGGTCACTGAAAAGACAGGAAAGAAAGAAAAGGTTAAAATGGATGTCAGCAGAGACTATGAAACTTGCTCTTGAATGTTGAGCAGCTAAAGCAAAATGAAGATATGATGAAATAAAGGAACTGAACAGAAGATTTCAAACGATGGCTTGAGAAGACAAAGTAAAGTATTGCAATGACATGTGCAAAGAGCTGGAAATAGAGAACCAAAAGGGAAGAACACACTCGGCATTTCTCAAGTTAGAAGAACTGAAGGAAAAATTCAAGCCTTGAGTTGCAATAGTGAAGTATTCTATGGGGAAAATATTAAATGACACAGGAAGCATCAAAAGAAGGTGGAAGGAATGCACAGAGTCATTGTACCAAAAAATTAGTCAATGTTCAACCATTTTAAGAGGTAGCATATGATCAGGAATCAATGGTACTGGAGGAAGAAATCCAAGATGCACTGAAGGCATTGGCAAAAAACAAGACTCCAGGAATTGATGAAATATCAATTGAAATGTTTCAACAAACAGATGCAGCACTGGAGGTGCTCACTCGTCTACGTCAAGAAATTTGGAAGACAGCTACCTAGCTAACAGACTGAAAGAGATCCATATTTATGCCTATTCCCAAGACAGGTGACCCAACCAAATGTGGAAATTATCAAACAATATCATTAACATCACACGCAAGCAAAATTTTGCTGAAGATCATTCAAAAGTGGCTGCAGCAGTATATCCACAGGGAACTGAAAGAAATTAAGGCCAGATTCAGAGGAGGATATGGAATGAGGGATATCATTGCTGATGTCAGATGGATCCTGGCTGAAAGCAGAGAATACCAGAAGGATGTTTACCTGTGTTTTATTGACTATGCAAAGGCATTCGACTGTGTGGATCATAACAAACTATGGATAACACTGCAAAGAATGGGAATTCCAGAACACTTAATTGTGCTCATGAGGAACCTGTACATAGATCAAGAGGCAGTTGTTCAGACAGAACAAGGGGACACTGATTGGTTTAAAGTCAGGAAGGTGTGCGTCAGGGTTGTATCCTTTCACCACACCTATTCAATCTGTATGCTGAGCAACAAATCCAAGAACGGGGACTATATGAAAAAGAACAGGGAATCAGGATTGGAGGAAGATTCATCCACAACGTGCACTATGCAGATGACACAATTTTGCTTGCTGAAAGTGAAAAGGACTCGAACCACTTACTAATGAAGATCAAAGACCACAGCCTTCAGTATGGATTGCACCTCAACATAAGGAAAATAAAAATCCTCAAAACTGGACCAATGAGCAACATCATGATAAATGGAGAAAAGATTGAAGTTGTCAAGCATTTCATTTTACTTGGACCCACAATCAGCACCCATGGAAGCAGCAGTCAAGAGATCAAAAGACGCATTGCAACGGGCAAATTTGCTGCAATGGACCTTTTTAAAGTGTTGAAAAGCAAAGATGTCACCTTAAAGACTAAGGTACGCCTGACCCAAGCCATGGTATTTTCAATCACCTCATATGCATGTGAAAGCTGGACAATGAATAAGGAAGACTGAAGAAGAATTGACACTTTTGATTGTGGCATTGGCAAAGAATATTGAATATATCATGGACTGCCAAAAGAATGAACAAATCTGTCTTGGAAGAAGTACTACCAGGATGCTCCTTAGAAGCAAGAATGGCAAGACTGTGTCTTACATACTTTGGACATGTTGTCAGGAGAGATTAGTCCCTGGAGAAGGACATCATGTTTGGCAGAGTACAGGGTCAGCGGAAAAGAGGAAGACCCTCAATGAGGTGGATTGACACAGTGGCTGTAACAATGGGCTCAAGAGTAACAACGATTGTAAGGATGGCACAGGACAGACAGTGTTTCATTCTGTGGTACATAGGGTCACTGTCAGTCAGAACCAACTCAGACACCTATCAACAACAACAACAAAATGTACAGCCAAGTTATTAATCAGAAAAGAGTAAAGAACTTTAAAACAAATTAGTCACAGGCAATGAAGAAATATTATTCTATTCAGATAAATTATAAGCTGGCAGCTTCCTCACAAGGAGCCTAGTGCTAATTGGAAGCAGTTCTACAAAAAAAGTTTGACTCCAAGGTCTCCTTGAAGCCAAGAAGTATCAGGATTAGTCTTGAACTTCAGCATACATGGAAGGAACTTGTAATGCCGAGTGAAATGTGGTAAAGCCATACTGTCATCTCAATGAACAATGCCCCCTGCGGTTGGAAAGTGCACAACCCACACAAGTGAGCATATATGACCGGACTGTTTCTGATGTACTGGCACTCACACTTTTAATGTGACATTAAGTTTTATGAAAGGGAAAACAAATTTACAAAGTATAAGCAATCACAAGGTAAAAGTACTCTTTGCATTACTGAAGAGACATTCTAGGTTTTTAAGAGAGTATTTCAATTCAAAATCAAACTTTTTCACCACCATTTTGTCCAGCATCCTTCTCAAAACCTTCTTTTTCACATAATACAAAACATATTTCCAACTCCAAATATTAAACACATTAAATAATGGCAGTTAACATCATTTAAACTATTTATAATCTTACTGTTTCTTTTGAAACAACTTTATTGAGGTATAATTTACATGTAATAAAAGCACCCATTTTAAGTATACAGTTTGATGGGTTTTGACAAATGTAGACACCCTTCTGACTACCAGCACAATCAGAATACAGGACATTCCAGTTACCCCAGTAAAGTCTCTCACGCCTCTTTACTATTACTGACCTGATACTCCCAGGCAATTATTGATCTGATTAAGCCACTAAGACTAGTTCTGTCTCTTCTAGAAATTCATATAAATGGAATAATACTGTATATAATTGTTGTGTCTGCCTTCTTTCACTCAAAGTAATGTCTTTGAGATTCATCCATGTTGTCACAGGTATCCATATTTTTGTTGTTGCTGATGGTATTCATTGTATGGACATACCTTAATTTGTTTACCCATTCATCTGTTGACAGGCATTTTGTTATTTTTAGCATATGAATAATGCTGCTATGAACATTCATGTCAAATCTCTCTGAGGACATATATTTTCATTTCTCTTTTGTACGTGACAGAAAGTAGAATTTAAGTTTTAAATATTCATCTAACATTTTCAAGGTTTATTCTACTTTTTTTTTTTTTTTTTCCTGCTGAGGAACTCTGTTCCCAGTTTTCAGTATGCCTTCACAGCTAGTTTCTCATTTGTATCCATACTTACTGAGATAAAATAGAGTGAAATGAAATGCAAGCACCAGTATATGATGAAAAGTCATTTAAAAAATGAGAAAATATTTCCAAAACATTTGCTTTTTCCACGAAGTGTTCACCATAGTGGCTCATCCAAAACCCTCAGAACAAAATTCAAACCTTGGAGACACTTATTTACATGAATTATTTCATACGGTGGGGTCACAAAACAAAATGAAACTCAAGGCACAGTGCAAAGACTGAACGGAAAAGGTTAGCCCCAAGTGTGAGAGAAATGAAACTTCCAAGCTTTCTGGAGTCTTGATGACACATTTTCATGACCTATGTGGTGTGAAACCTTTCTTGTTACAATTCTTGGTAGAAAGGAAAGAATGAACCAAGAGAGATATGAAAGGCTAATATAAGAATCTGTACTATCAAGATGACATGAGTTTAATGGTCTCATGCCCTAGAAGATGGCCTAGTTGAGAATAGGTGGTTCTAAAAAGCCATAGAGATCTTTAAAACTTAAAACACACATTATGAGACAACTCCTCACTAAAATAATATATTCATCAACAAATGGGTAAACTACAAATGGGTACACAAGGCTGTCAAAAACTATGAAGGAAATGAGATTTACCCTACTTTCAAGTTATCCTACCACAGCTTCGTGAGTGTTGGCAGTTTCATGAGACTCCTAGGTAGAGACAAAGGATGTTATTACTCACATCAATATCAGTAGCCAGGGAAGGAGCATTTCTGCTGTGTCCTGAGTTCCAGTTCCCCACAGTAAAATGCAAAAGAGCCCAGGGACACTAGCACATGCAGTGGGTGGTGTTACAAGAGAGAAACTTTGACCCTAAGGAACCCAAATATTTTATACTAGATAGTAAGCCTGCCTGATACTGACCTTTGAAAGTAAATATTATCTTTATTAGACAATAAACAGACTTGTCTTCTGCACCAGGGAGAGACACTATCTCTATTTTCCAAGGTTCTTCGATATAGAAACAATTTGAAAAGACGGTCCAGTCAAAGATTTCTGTTCTAAGGTACAGAAATGCAAAAGACTCATGGAGACTTGCCTCTCAACATGGTTATTTGGTTTTCATTGGGCAAATATTCTATCTCTACTGGGGCCCTCTAACATACAAACACTGTGGATGGGATGGGTTTGTTCCAGAATCCCCAAGGCCAACATTGTGTCCCTCTCACTGGAGCTTGTCCATAATTTTGATTCTTCATCTTTTCCTACCATTAACACCTCCAACACTGCAAGGTCTGTGTGGTGTGATTAATTAGTTTTGTATGTGGCCTTTCTAGTCATGGTTTTGTAACTTCCACCCAGGTGAAAGTGTGATAGGGTAATTATGGCCTGCTAAGGGGATTGGTCAGTTTTGCCTTTAAAAGAGCAAATTCCAGGGCAGGAGGGAGGAGTCCACTGCCAAGGAAGGAGAGACCAGCAGGTGACGGCCTGGTGGGCTTCCCGGCTCACAGAGAGAAAGCTGAGTGACTTTGGGCAAAGACTCAGGGCCAGGGAGGGGCATACCTGGGACCACGGCTCAGGAGAGGCTACCCTGATGGAAGAACTATATCCTGAGTATTCTTGAGCCTGAATAGTAACTGTTACTTCCCTAATTAACCCCATAATTGTGAGTGTGGTCTGTGAGTTCTATGTGCCTGTTGCAAAGAATTATTGAACCTAGTAGAGAGTGCTATGGGAGGGATAGCTGGTGTCAAAATCGATAGAGATGGTAGAGAGAGGAGTTGTGTCTGACCTCCTCCTCATAGGAATCAGCCTTGGACTGTTGACCTTGGCTCTCCTTCCCCCTTGTGGGGTTGGAGGAGGTCAGACACCACCCCCGTGCCATCTTTACAGCCTACCAATTTTATAGCTTACACAGGAGGGTGATGGCACTGCAGTCTGGACCTGCTCTGGGCTTCACTCAGATCTATCAGCCTTCCATACCATCTGGTATGTGCGCAGATGGGTATTTCTAGGTATGGAATATGATTCCTCCAGAATCCAAAGAAGCCTCCAGACTATTTTGTGCTAGGCAATAAAAGATGCAGAAATTTGTCTTTTACTTTGAAGGGAATATCCTGGCATGGCCCTGAATATTAGACCCTTAAAAACTTCACTGAAGTGGCCATTCCCTGGCTCTATGTATGATTTATCTCCCAACTCTCTGGGGTGTCTTACCAAGGCTGCCAACATGCTTGCTTGCCCTGTCTATTTAGCATCATGTCATCAATGTAAAGGAGTGGTTCTAAACCAAGGGTAATTTTGTCCCCCAGGAGGCACTTGGGGAACATTTGATTGTCACAACTGGGAGGAGATATGTTACAGGCATCTGATGTGTAGAGCCCAGTGATGCTGCTAAACATTCTACAGGCTCAGGTCAAGCCCCCATAACAAAGCATTAGCATCCCAAAATGTCAGAAGTGCCAAGAGAAACCTTGATATAAGAGATAATTGTGTTTTGTGGATGTACAGCTGGTCCAAGTATCTTCAAAATAGATTATGTCAGAGGGTGAGGAATTTATTGATTTGAGATAAACCTATAAATGGATATTATTTTCCATCTCATGTTAATACAAACTATTTCTTGTCCTTTTATCTACATGGAATGGAAAAGAATACATTTGCTAAATCAATGGCTGCATACCATGTACTTGAGGGCTTATTAGTCTGTTCTAGCAAAGATATCATATCTGGCAGAGCAACCGTGACCAGGGCTACTTCATGATTAAGTAGGAGGGAGTCTAAAGCCATTTTTCAGGATCTGTTTTCTGCTGTGGCTGGACTGGCAAATTAAATGCAGAAAGGATAGAGACCACCGCTCCTGCCCTTTTTCGTTTTTAATGGCGACACCAGTCTCTGCCACAGACACAACCCCTATCCCGGGGTATGATATTATTCCTGACTGAATAGCTTAAGTAGGTTGATTTTGTCTTTTACCATTGTCATGCATATGTTTTATAATTTAAATGATTAATTTTAAAAACTAATATTTCTGCAGTAGATCCATAATGATCAAATTGTTTATGGTAAATATCTGCCCTGACGCATTTCCTTTACCTTCCCTAGTTCCTCAAAACCTAAAAAAACCAAACCCACTGCAGTCGAGTCAATTCTGATTCCTAGCAGCCCCACAGGACAGAATAGAACTGCCCCATAGGGTTTCTAAGGCTGTAAATCTTTACAGAAGCAGACGGCCACATCTTTCCACCACATGGTTCCTCAGCGGTATATAATTCAGAGATAAGCAAATAGCCTACACTCACAAATTACCTGGAATAGGTTGTGATGTCTCTTCCTAAGTCTTTTCCTTTCAACAATATTTTTTCAGTAAACTTTTATTGAGTTAACTCTATTCCAGGCACAATGCTTAGTGCTCTCCACTATAGCACTCAGTAAGCTTCTGAATGAATTCTGATACCCAAATGTTTCTGTAGCCCTGTCATTTTTAGCCTGCCTCTTTTTCCCACATCTCATTAGTCAGCAGTTCTATTCCTTAGCTCTAAATGGTTGTCTCAAACACAATTCAAACTCCACGCCCTCCATAGAGTTAACCTCCATCCTAAACAGTAGTACATTTCATGGAAATTCTCATACATGCTATTTCTTCCAAGTTCTCTTTTCTAAGCCTGAGGCCAACTTGCAACTTTCTTAGAAATTAAGGGAGACAGTAGTGAACAGGCTGCATATGATCCCTGCCACTATTGCTTTCTACTTCTGTGACTTGGGTTAAGATACTTGGCCTTTCTAGTTTCAATCCTTATCTAGAAATGGTGATAACATCACCTACTTCAAAAGATTTTGGGGTTTATTTATGTAAACACATAGAACAGTATCCTGCATACAGTAAGCACTCAATACACATGAACTACCATTCTCGTTTCTCAGAATCTTGGCAACCTGCTTCTAATGATTTGATCATCGTATGGACTCTGATCTACTAGGTGTTGTGTCTCAGTCATAAGTTCAGGTGCCTTTAGTTCCAACAAATTTGCAAACAAAATTCACACTTGGGCCCTTTTAAACTCTTGGCCTGGACACCCCTTGCCCTCTTCAGGGCAAATGTCTGCCATCAGGTCACTTTGCCCTGTCCCTCCTCCATTTCCAACTTGCTCTTCACTGGTTCCCAGCCCTACGTCTGCAAAGGACAGGACCCACCTCCCTCGTGAGACAACCCAGCATGTGGCAATAACATTTACAAGGGCACTAGGAAGCCAGTCTTTGGCTTCTGAAGTGGCAACATGGGCCCCAACATGTGAGCTATGATTGTTTGCATAAAAATTGATGAGAACAGAGAATAGGAAGTGACAGGAAAAACAAGCAGAGATTTGTATATTTGGCCCTAAAAGGAAAAAGAAATCGCAAAGAATTCATCTTGATCAGAGCGTGTTCTGAGAGAACGTTGAGCAGCACATAATATAAGTTTCCATAAACTAAACAGTAATTACATAATCTGTACCTTAGAGAAGCAACCCATTTGAGAATCACTGGGATTTAGAGCGTGACTATAGCTAAAATTTAAAGTCTCTGTACACAAATGAGTAAAATAAATCAGTCTTATTTTATTAATAAAACAGATATTTATATCCCAGTATAAAGCACAGACCTCTGCCTCAGCTGGGGGAATTATAAGTCAGTAAAGCATCTTATAAATCAAGTGCACAAACCGTTCATCATCTCCTGAGATTATAAATCAGTCATGCCCACAAAGCAGTTGCATGATTTGGAAATAACTCCTTGGATGGATAAATCAGTCACTTCCAGAAATATGAATAAAGTGTCGTGACCCATAAATCACATGGCTACGTACTTGTGTTTCATCAATCAGAAACTGTTATTTATAATTGAAAATTTAAAAACACTTACTTGAACAATTTGCTAAACATCAATCTCAAATTCCCATACCACTTACTGTACAGTGGTATATGTAAGAAATGCTAAAGTTTTCCTGGGCTGAATAGTGTTTTCCAGCCAACAGCAAATTGATACGTTTGCTAGTATTTGTGCTAGTAGTAGTACCTCAATGACCTGCACAGACAATGTGGACAAGTACAACTAACTGACCTACAATCATCTTTCAAACAGTGTCTTTTGAGACATAAGGCTATAAATAAATTAACTGTTGAAAACTGCTATTTGTTTCTTTTGGAGAATTTTTTGAAAATAGGTAAAGCAATGGAATTATAATTCAATGGAATTATAACAAAATATTAACCTAGATAATTATGATAAGGCTACACATTATGGTCAACCATATCAGACCAAACAGTCAACATTTACCTTAAAACAAAGATGAGAAGCTAAAAAAAAGAAGAGGCAGGGAAGCTAGATAAATGGAAAACAGAACAAAATGAATGGAAATAATGAGCATGTTGACACCTGTAAAAAATGGAGCCAATGTCATGGGATGATCTGTATAAAAATTGTTAAACAGGAGCTTGCTATGTAAACTTTCACCTAAAACTCAAAAAAAAAAAAAAAAAAGACTACACATTAATGTCCTAATTAGCACTGTAAATTTTATTAATATAATAATGTTTTATGTTTGCATATTATTTGCATATGAATTGCACATATTTATTATTCTCACATACAGTTCTTACAGTGTGGTTATCACTATTTTATAGACAAGAAAACTGTGTAAGATACTTAATATCCAATGTCACATGTCCAGTTCAACTAGGAGTCACATTTCCTGTCTTCTATTTCTTATTCTTTCTGCGTCACCGTGTTGCCTTTCATATATTTTGCTGCTATCAGAAGGGCATGGATAATTATTAATCTTCCTACAAATATAAAACATTTCCTAATTTAGAGTTCATTAATTTAAGCTTAAAGTTTACTAATTTAGGCTTACTTATATAACACCATATCCTGAAACACCAACTGCAACTTTTGTAATGGCATAATAGTCACATAAATATTTATTCTTACACCATTGTATGCCTGACATGAGCTGAAGCTTGAATTTTATATTGGTGATGGTGAACGCCTCTTTTCTGGATAGATTCCTTAAAAGTCATTACAAGTTTAATGATGCTTGTCATTGAACTAACACCAATCACCACTGAAATGTGGAATTTCAGATTGCTTCTAGCTGTAATTTACTTGATTGCATAGTCGCAAACTTCTGATAATTTAAAATCTACCCAAATGTGTCCACGCATATTATCTGATGATCTCCAAGAAATGTCAGGCCACTCACTGCTTATTTCTGTGACTTAATGTGGGTAAAAGATCAAATGCTTCTATCTCTCATTATGAGATGGGTAGTTAACACAAAAGCAGTTCCAAGCCTAGCCAGGGAAACTAATTTTCTCCCTTCATAAAGAGTACCATGTTCCGTGTAAACCATAAAAAGGACTAATTAGAGATCATTTTCACTTACTGGCTTGAGAATTCATTTGACTTTAACCATTCGATTTTAATTTCAGATTTTTTTTTTTCATTAGAACTGGTGTTTTAATCAGCTCGCAGACTGTGTTTCGGCAACACTTTTCATTTCCACATCAGTCAGCACTAGGGAAGGAGAAAGTGGAAACTGTACCATAGAATTTACACTGTAAACTTCAAAGTACGGCATTGAGAGTTACGCTCTTTTTGAGTTTCTGCTTAGTAATTTACTACAGAGTAATAATGACACCTCCCTCACATTTCTCTGCAGATATAACAGAGTCATTACATTTTGCTTAGTTAGCATAATTATATGATATTCAGCCCTAGTTTTGTTCATCAACAAAATGAGTCACATGAGGACCGTACAGACAGTGTGATCTAGGGGAAGATTGTTGGTCTGGAAACAAAAGTTAATTCCATATCCAGCTCAAGTGGTGCTTTCCTGACCTTGAGCATGTCGCTACTTCTCTTCTGGTCTCAGTTTTTCTCTCTAGCTTGAAGGTTAGATTACCCCTTCTAAAGTTCTTGAGAATATTGTGAGCAAGCATTAATAAAATGTATCTCAGATGAGAGATACTATGCACCTGTAAAAGCATTGAGATTGAGTTATGAGGGTGTTTGGGGCTCCAAGATTCATTTAGTGTATATATTCAGGGAAATATAACCCATTTTGACAGTTGAGACTCTTCTGCTTTTAAGATCTCTTGGGTAAGTTACGCCACTCGCTTCAACCCTGCCCCATACAGTCCTCTTTTAATTCCTATTGTTCTTTTCTTAGTAGTGGAAGCCTGCGACTAGTCCTTATCTTTGTTAGACTTATCCGGTAAATGCGATTCCCAAATACGGTGATCACCTTTGTGGCACTTCTGTGAAGTTCCTAGATTTGATGAAGCTCATGGCGAGCTTCTACCTCAAGCTGAGACAAGCAGGCTTGTGCTATGGGTATAACAAATATTCAAGAAATACTAGTTAAAAACCAATTAAATACAATGTTAAGGTGAACATTTTTTCTTTAACAATAATATCAATAGGAAAATTAATAAAGTTATATTTAGATGAAATGCCATAAATCTGGATTGCTTCATGGTACCTAGACATTCTTACATCTATGGCCAGATTGTATTCGTTAGGTCCCTATCCCCACCCCCTACACCCCAAGAAAACGAATAATAAATAATCTTCATTTACCACCCCATATGCACAGCCCTTCCTGCCCATAGTAATGTCAGATGAAAGCAAAGAGATCCTAGACACTTTGAAATGAATGAGGTGGCCTGGGTAGCACTTCATAATGCAATTTATAAAACCAGGTTCTAATATCCACATCTCTGTTTGAACTATTACTAAGTGGATAATGAAGGGCACATTTTCCTCCACAGTCATTCTACTACCAGCATCCTCTAATTCATAATTCTTGAAGTGCTTTAGGATAGGTAGAATAGAATTAAATCTTATGTAATGGCCTTCATCCTCCAGCAAAGTGCATTTCAGAATCATCTTCTGTAAGCCTTTGACCTTTTCCCAATGGAAATATTTCCCCTCCTTCTTCTGAGTCCTTTCACGCTGAGTTTCTTATTCTTAGCATGCCTGCCTGAGATAAAGGTTAAAAAGAAAAAAAAAAAAAGAAGAAAGAAAGAAAAAGAAGAAAAAGATAAGCAAGGTAGCATAGTTCTAAGAAAATTGCTGGAAGAATACAGGAGAAATAAATTTGTCAGCTCCTCAAAATTTAAAAGCTGTCTCTGAGAGATCTGTTGAGAATAATTTGAATGCCTTAAGAAAAGTTGGGCAGAATCCTGGGGTAGATACTTTGGTAGTAACCAGCACTGCTCCATTTCTCCATGCTTCCAGTTCATGACAAGACTGCATTTCTCTGTGTTTATCTGGGGCCATGTAACTATTCTGGCAAATGAGGTATGAGCAGAAGTGAACTGTGTCACTTCTGGGCTAAAGTAAGACACTCTGGAGTTGTCTTTTCCCTCTGGCAGAACAGACAATGTTCAAAATATTGTCTGCTGAACTAGCCTGGGTCCCTGCATATTCACAATGAGTGCCCGCCGTTGTACAGTCCTTGGGTAACATGGGCAAGAAATAAACCTTTATTATTTTCAGGCACTGAGAATATGGGGTTTTGTTTGATGAGAGCATAACCCACATTACCTTGGCTGTTACAGGTACCCAGCTTTAGTTAAGAAGAATCTTATTTTGAAGTATATCCCACAAAGAGCACTTCCCCATGCTTTTGGCAACTTTCAACTATATTCTCTCTAGTTCTTAGACCTTGGTTTTACTTTAAATGGAGGAATAGCTTAGATCCATCTACTAATGCTCATTAGACTGCAGAAACAAGGGGGATTATTCCTATGTAGTCATGATTTGAATGCCTTATAAATTTAATAGATCTGTTCAGTAAGCCATTCAGCAGGTCCATCCATATACAAAATAAGATCAACCCCAGCACAGCAAAATTCTTCCCCTTATCCTACAGAATGTATTAAAAAAAAAAAATTAGTTCCCCTTAAATTAAGTCCTCAGATAAAATCTTCAGTGAGAAGGAATGTTAATTCTCTGCCATTACGCCCATTTGTTCACGAACCTCTTGAGCATGAACAACAATGGTTGAAGAAAGAGACTGGCACCCACAGCATGGGTCAAGTGGTCTACCTGAATGAGAGGCTTTTCTGTAGAGGAGACTATCTGGTGATCATTTACATGGAACACAAATAATCTCCTATTCTGGGCCTATTTGGAGAGGTCTATTTATGTATCTCCTGCCCATAGCTCCTTGTAACAAATCCTGTAATCTTCTCTCCAATACGTTGCCCATCTGGCCAAATCTTTCCTGTTCATGAATCACTATAGATCCATACTTCTGAGAGTCTCTCCTTCCAGGCAAAGTGATTACATTTTGCTCCCCTCTGGGAGAATATTCCCTCTCTACTCTTTTTTTTTTTTTTTTACTCTTCTTCAGAGCCATCCCTGAGTGGAACTATAGTGCAGCAGTTGTCCAGCTGTCCACTTTTGCATAATGCCAGTAAATCTTTCAAAAACAAGCTTAAATGTTTTGTCCTTAGTCAACAGTTTATAAGGAACTTCCCTTCAGGAACTAATAGTGAACTGGGGCCGGGGCGGGGGCGGGGGGGGGTGGCTAGTGGGGAAATGTGATGGCAATGCAGGAGGATCAGGTGCTTGAAAATATAAGCCACCAGATTGTTAATTTGCTTTTGACTTCAGGACCTGCTTGAAAGTAATCCCAAATACACTCCTTCCTTCTGATTGAACTCACTGAGTACTCAAATTTCCGACTCAGCATAATAATAGATTGCCCACAGTTCTTCCTACCTGCCCCGTCCTTGAGATGTGGCTCCCTTGTGGGAATAATAGACTTCCCCATACCTTGACTTTAGACTTGAACAGGTAACTTGCTTTGTCCAGTAGAATTCGGTAGAAGCATGCATCAATTCTGAGCTGAGGCTGTAAAAGGCATGGTGTTTTCGCCATACCTCCTTGAGGTTTTGATTTCCACCACGAGAAGGGCATGCCATAGGTACCTGCGCTTCCTTAGCCTGAGACTTGGAATAAAGACACGTGGAGCCCAAGGCCCAGGCTGTATCAGCTGAGCCCAGCTGACCCATGAAAACTCAGCACTTGACCCTCAGAGGCAGAAACAAGAAATAATTGTTTGTTATTTTCAGTCAGATGGGGTTTATACGGCATTATTGCAGCATCAGCTGATTAATATACTGGATCTGAGAACACATAACTCATGGCAGGTAGTTCAGGTTGTACAATCCCCTAGAGGCCTACAGGTAGGCATTCAGTCCTCCCCCACTGCTGTTGAGTCAATTCTGACTTGTAGTGACCTTACAGGGCAGAGCAGAACTGCCCATAGTGTTTCCAAGGCCGTAAATCTTTACGGAAGCAGACCGCCACGTCTTTCTCCCGTGGAGTGGCTGGTGGGTTTGAACCATTCTCCTTTTGGTCAGCAGACAAGCATTTAGCCACTGCACCACCAGGGCTACTTATTCAGTCCTTAGCAGGGCCAACAGCAGACTAGGAGATATTGTTCCTAAGGAAAATAGTTTTCATAATGATATGTGCTGAAAAGGGCATGTCTTTGCTTCAAAACTCTAGGGGCCCTCCACTGAGATTCTCTTACTGGGCTCTGTCACAGGATCCATCTCAGTCAGCCATGGGCATTTTAATCACTATAGTCTTATCTAAGAACCAATGGACAGAGATGTTTGTACTAGAGCCTGAATCAACCAGAGAACCTTCTTTTTCTCTGAGCCCCACTTAACTTGGTCAGCCTTACAGTTAAATCAATAAGTTAATTTGAAAAGCTATAACCATTTCTATATAACTCTGGTCCCTTTATGTTGCCTCCAAAATTAAATCCCTGTACCACACGTTGTGCCTCTTTTTTGGCGATAGGGAAGTACAAGTTGCAACACATTGTTTTTCATCTTGGAGGAAATACTCTGATATACCATGGATCCTAAAGGTGCAAAAGTCTCAATTAAGAGGCAAGATCCTGAATTTTCAAGAGATTTATTTAATACCATCAGCTCTGTGTCCTCAGAAAGCAACCAGGGGACCTGCTACTATGCACTTACCATTCTTATCAGTGCGATGTCAACACAATTGAAGAGGTAATGCTGTGTAGTATATAGCAAGACGACCAAGGTCCCTGTGGATAAAATTATAACATCAAGTCAGAAAATTGAGATATAGCTGAGTCAAAATGGTGAAGGTTTATAGCTCTCTCTGCTAGGTGTATGCAAGCTCTTCCTACTGCTCTTTTCTATCATTTAGATAGAAAAAAATAAAACTTATTTTTAAAAGATTAGTAATGCCTAATGAGGTTTAATTGATATCCTCTGCTAAAGAAATCTCAAATAGAATAGCAGCTGTCATTGGGGTCATGACTAAACTTTTAATAATTCATTCTTATTTTCTGGGATCCATCCATCTTCTGCATGGCAAAAATACTTAATTTTAAGGGATTGTGTTAGGGATCACCATCCCACCATCTTACAAGTTTTTACTTATGATATCAATCTTCATGATTCACCTGTTGTTGTTGTTGTTAGGTGCCGTTTAATCGGTTCTGACTCATAGCACCCAATGTACAACAGAATGAAATGCTGTCTACTCCTATACCATCCTCACAGTCGTTGTTATGTTTGAATCCATTGTTACAGGCACTGTGTGAACCCATTTCGTTAAGGGTCTCCCTATTTTTCACTGACCCTCTGCTTTACCAAGCATGATGTCCTTCTCCAGGGATTGAACCCTGATAACATGTCCAAAGTATATGAGACAAGTCTCGCCATCCTTGCTTCTAAGGAGCGTTCTGGCTGTACTTATTCCAAGACTTATTTGTTTGTTCCCTTGACAGTCTATGGTATATTCAATATTTTTCAACAACACCGTAATTCAAAGGCATAAATTCTTCTTTGGTCTTCCTTATTTATTCATGGTCCAGCTTTCACACGCATATGAGGCAATTGAAAACACCATGGCTTGGGTCAGGGGCACCTTAGTCCTTAAGGAGACATCTTTACTTTTCAACACTTTGAAGAGGTCTTTTGCAACAGATTTATCCAATGCAATGTGTCTTTTGATTTCTTGACTGCTGATTCCATGGGTATTGATTGTGGATCTAAGTAAAACGAAATCTTTGATGATGTCAATCTTTTCTCCATTTATCATGTTGTTGCTTAGTGTTCCAGTTGTGAAGATTTTTGTTTTCTTTCTGTTGAGTTGTAATCCATACTGAAGGCTGTAGTCTTTGATCTTCATCAGTAAGTGCTTCAAGTCCTCTTTGCTTTCAGCAAGCAAGGTTGTGTCATCTACATAACACAGATTGTTACAGAATCTTCCTCCAATCCTGATGCTGTTCTTCTTCATATAGTCCAGCTTTTCAGATTATTTGCTCAGCACACAGATTGAACAGGTATGGTGAAAAGATACAACCCTGACCAACAC
Source organism: Elephas maximus indicus (assembly GCF_024166365.1). Classification (NCBI taxonomy): domain Eukaryota; kingdom Metazoa; phylum Chordata; class Mammalia; order Proboscidea; family Elephantidae; genus Elephas; species Elephas maximus. The sequence continues at coordinate 77,546,216 of NC_064836.1, read as the reverse complement.
CTTTCCTGACTTTAAACCACACAGTATCCTCTCGTTTTGTCTGAATGACTGCCTGTTGATTTATGTACACTTTCCTCAGGAGCACAGTTAAGTGTTCTGGAATTCCCATTCTTTGCAATGTTATCCATAATTTGTTACGATCCAGACAGTCGAATGCCTTTGTATAGTCAATAAAACACGGGTAAACATCTTTCTGGTATTCTCTGTGTGATGATTAAGATTGTGTGTCAACTTGGCTGGGCCATGATTCTCAGTGTTTTGGCAATTGTATAATGTTGTGATCATTTCTCTGTTGAAATTCAATACGTGATCAACTGCATGATGGAATCTGCTGAGTGGTACCAGTGGGGGCAGGGCCTGTGGTGGCTCATTGACCCCTCAGCCTTCATCTCTCTGTCTTTTTCTGCCCACTTCCTTCCTGCTCTCCCTGCCGGGGCTTTGCTTGCTCTAGATCCTGCAGCTGGCTCCTGTTCATCTGATCTCCAGTTCTTGGGACTTAAGCTAGCAGCTTGCCTGCCAACCTTGAGACTCATCAATCTTCCCAGCTGCTCTAGCTCTGCTCTCTGACCTGCTGATCTTGAGTTCACCAGCCCCTACCACTATGTGAATCAGCAGAAGTCTGGAATAGCTCTGCTTTCTGGCCCACTGATCTTGGGCTCGCCAGCCCGTGTGGCTATGTGAATCAGGAGAATCCTCTTCTCCACCATACGGACTTGGGATGTACAGCCTCTAAAAACCACAAGAGGCATTTCCTTGATGTAAATCTCTCTCTTTCTCTTTCTCACTCTCTCTCTCTCTGTATATATATGCTTTACTGGTTTTGCTTCTCTAGAGAATCCAGCCTAAGACACTCCACTTCAAACAAGATCCATCTGACATCAGCAATTATTCAGATGTGATTTTTTTCAACTATTTTGATGAGCAGGGACAATTCCAAGACCTTCTACTTTGCCTTCCTAACATAATAGCGCATAAACCATTTGTCAGGGAGCTAAATTAGCTTTCATCTGATTGCTGAGTATGTTCACCCAACTAAACACTCAACCACTAGGGAAATTAACACAGAATGGGTTCTTACATCCAGATACAGAACACAGAAAAAAAACTATTCACTGTATGGTCCCTATAAACTAAGCAGTTGATCCTACTCGCATTCAGGATTCCTAGTGCTTTATTAATCCCTAGAAAGACTGAACATTGCTCTATAATTTGTAAATTGCCACCATTCATTTGGAAACAACTAGAGAAAAATCTAATTCTATGTACTCAAAGTTTGGGTTCAGGATGTATCTACAAGGATAATGCCTATCATTCAGGGGGGTCTGAGTCTGGGGTAGAATAACATTATTCTAATTCATTGTGGCTAAATTCAGGGCTGTATTTCTCAGAATTAGAATTTTATTGGTTACAGAGAACAAGTAGGACACTAATGGGCTTCTCAATTATTTCAGTCCTAGAAATGCCATGATCAATTAATCACCACCAAAAATAATTGCAAATCAAAGCACTTCTATTACCACCTTGGCTCTGCTGCATATTAGAGTAACTATTACAATCTTGTCTTTTTTCATTAAGTGCTGCTACTTTGTCTCTGTCACTCAGACTTGCCATAACACTATTGAAATCAGGGAGTCTGTTTCAGTCTTACATTTGCCACCTACATCCTTGGCCTACAGAGAACATACACTACAGGGCTTTGGCTGACTATATTTCTCATTGCTGTGGTGAATGTGCTATGGCTGCTAATCAAAAGGTCGGCAGTTCGAATCCACCAGGTGCTCCTTGGAAACTCTATGGGGCAGTTCTACTCTGTCCTATAGGGTCGCTATGAGTCAGAATCGACTCGATGGCACTGGGTTTGGTTTTGGTTTTGGTTTGTGGTGAAGGCAGTATAAACTAGGTGCTCTCAAGAGACAGAATCAAGAGGTTACTGAGGCATTTGCATATTTAAAAAAATCCACTTCAGCAGTCCTATTGCCCTAAGATTTTGGATTTATTTTACATTATACTAAGGAATTTTTGACATTTAAATTTCATTCATCGTAGGCCAATATTAAATCCAGGCTTTAATCAGCCAGCTGAGAATACATGTAGGAGCACATCCAGCTGCTCACTAGCACTCCAGATCAAGAGTCTTTAGTTATGTAAACCTACATTAATAATATCAAGCCAATCTAAAACTGTCTCCTTCCCATCCTTGTCTAGAATCTCAGAATCCATTCTTATAAATATTCTCCAGATTTTTCCATTCTGTACTAGCAAAATCTTGCAATCTTTTTGTTATCTCAGTCTTCTTTGTCCTTGTCACTTTGTAATTGTCTTCCAGAGACATATTGAATCCTGATTGTATTTATAGGCAAGGCATGGAGGTGGAGATATGGAATGAGAATAATTTTTATCCTCTTGCAATATAACTAATTTAGTAAGGCATTTACCAGGTCATCATGCAAGAAAAGGTCAGACATATGAGCCAGAGAAGAAGCTGCTTCTGTTGGCAAGAGAGGCAGAATAGGGTTTGGAGGGTCAGGGAACTCATACTTATCTAATTTAATAAATGTCATATTCCAACTCTCGAGGTCCTTCTATTTTCAAAGCATTGCCTTAATTTTCGCTCAAGAGACACAGTATGGCTGCGAATTCAATTTGTGTTATAATTCAGCTACCCTGGAAATCATAATGCTTCTGATTTTTTACTATTTCACCTCTGCCGATACAACAAATACAATATCATTTGAAGACAGTCATAAAAATGTTTTGGTTCCCTGGTGATATTTTGAGGTGTGTAAAGTCGTACAGTACAATGAAAAGTAGTCGTTTCTCCCACATAACAATTTTGTGCTTGAACCGTTACTATGAACTATTGAAATAGTCACTAAATCTAGGTAGCTTCACCACGAGAGAAAATTTAGATAATTACCTTAAGAGATCATTTAAATAATTGTGTGTAACCACTAGGTGTTATGGACTAGATAAAAATGCCCTATCTTCTAACGACAACTGGATCTTGGCTGCATAGCTAACCCAAGTTCACATTTTGTTTTTGTTTGTTTGAATGTTGACTACCTGCAACCACTTCATGAAGCAATTACTGTATCATTCAAATTTCACCAGCAGATTGACAACAAAGTTCATTCAAGTTAATTCAAGAAGAAGAGATTTAATACAAGGATTGAGTGAATACAAAACTGTTGGAGCAGCTAGAGGGGCATGCTCTCGACAGCAGTCAGAGGAAAAATCCTCGCTTTCCAGGATCCCTTTGCCTCTATCGCAAGGCCACTGCTGTAGGAGGTTGAAAGCCCAGAATGCTGTTGCTGCTCCTGACTGTAAAACCACATCATGTCTGCCATGTCATACGGCAGGAAAAAAAGAAGACTTTATCCCCCCTCAACATGACTTAGTTTCTAATTAAAATATTTGGAGACAGTATCTAATTAATTCATTAATTCATTCTCAAAAACATGTACTATAATCTTGGTCACTGCTGAAGGTGCTGGTGATACAGCAGTGAACGTACAAATATCCACCTTAAAGGGTCAGGCAGTAAACAAAAATCTCTTCATACGGTGTGCCACAGGATGAGAAATGATTTGGAGAAAATTAAAACAGTATAAGCGGTAGTGTTAGAAAAGGAGGGATTACTATTCTAGATCACTCTATCAAGGAATGACTCAATGATAAGTCTGACACTTAAGCAGAGACCAGTAAGAAGTGATGGAGCAAGATAAGAAGATAGCTGAGAGAAGAGGTTCTAGGGAAAGAGAAGAGAGAGTTCCAAGGCTCTGAGGCAGGAGTATACCTGTTCGAGAAACAACAAATACGCCTGGTTGAAGGAGGTCAAGAGTGAGTAAGCAAGTAGGTGGAAAGTGGTCCCAATTCATTCTTAGAATGATTTAATAAGTCCCAATTAGGTAGGGACTTATTAAATCATTTGAAGAGCTTTAGCTGTATTTCTGCATGCAGTAGAAACACTCTGAGAACTTCCAATCAAGAGTGATATGAATTGAAGTGGTTTTGAATAATCTCACTCTGGCTGCTTTGTGGACAATAGATTAGGAAGGTCAGCAGAGAACTGGAGAAATAAGCGAAAAGGCTACAGTGATAATCCAGCCAAGAGATGATGGTACATTGGAGCAGGATCATGGTGATGAAAGCAATAAGTTGTTAGCATCGGGGTGTATTTTGAAGATAGACTCTGTAGGATTTGCTCACAAGTATAAGATAATAAGATAAAAAGATAAGTCAAGGATGACACCAACATTTTTGACCTGACAAAGTGGAAGGATAAAATTACCATTAATTGAGATTAGGAAGATAGGAAGTAGAACACGTTTGGTGCAGGGAAAAAGACTAAGAGCTCCATTTTGGATATGCTCAATTTAAAATGCTCCAGTAGAGAGGTTGAGTTGGTAATTGTTTGTGCATTTGGAGTTCAAGGGAGATGGCAAGACTGGAGACATAAATTTGGGATTTATCTACATACAGAAAGTTTTAAAGCTACGAAGCTAGGTAATATCACCTAGGGATAAAGGTAGACAGAAAAGAAGAACAGGAACTGAGTACCAATATACTCTAAGATTTAGTGCTACGGGAACGGATAAAACTGTAGAAAGAACACTAAGAAGAAGACAAACCAAGAGTGAAGAGTTTTCTAAATGCTAAGCAAAGAACATGTTTCAAGAAGAAACGATAAGCAGTATCAAATGCTGCTGACAAATCAAATAAAATAAGAATAGTGAATTAACTATTGGATATAGCTATGTTGAAATCTCTGGTGATTTTGAGAAGAACTTAGTCGAGAGAATTTCAAGAATTAAAGTTTGATTACAGTAGTTTCAAGAGAGAATGGAAGAAAAGGAAAATAGAAGACATCAAGTATAGACAACACTTTCAAGTGGCTATAGCTGAAGAGGACGCGGGTCAAATTAGTTTTTAAAATAGGCAATATTATAGCATGTTTATCACCTGATGTAATGATTCAGAGTGAAAATTTGATGTTGCCAGAAAGAACGAGAAACAAAAGTAAAAGGATATCATTGAGAAGTCAAAAGGCCATAGAAAGCAGATGGTCTTCATCCAAACAGACGACAAGAATACATGGTAGGGGTGTTTGGGAAATCTTTTTTGACCGTTTGTATTTTCTCAGTAAACTAAGAGCGAGAATCAGAGGCCAAGGACATATGCTATTATTAAGTTCTGAGAAAAAAAAGGTTTTGCTGCCCACTTGAAGTGAATGGTTATGGATTTAAGAAAGGCTAGTTACTGTTTTTTTTTTTTTAATTACTGTAGTTATGTGATTTTTCTAAAGCCTCTTTTACTACTCAGCTGCTAGTACAGTATGATGAGAGTTGGACTTAACCAAGATTAGCTTTTTTCCAAGTGAGCGTGAAAGACGAATAGTAAGACAGTTTAAGGCATAAGCAAGGTGTGCTTAGAAAGGTGATTCATGCAGTAACAACAATAATGAAAGTTATTAGGATTTTTGGTCATAGTCATATAATTTTTGCAATTGTAGTAATGTTGTTGTTGTTAGGTGCCGTCGAGTCAGTTCCAACTCATAGCGACCCTATGCACAACAGAACGAAACATTGCTCAGTCCTGCGCCATCTTTACAATCATTGTTATGCTTGAGCTCATTGTTGCAGTCACTGTGTCAATCCACCACGTGGAGGGTCTTCTTCTTTTCCACTGACCCTGTACTCTGCCAAGCATAATGTCCTTCTCCAGGGACTGATCCCTCCTGACAACATGTCCAAAGTACGTAAGATGAAGTCTCACCACCCTTGCCTCTAAGGAGCATTCTGGCTGCACTTCTTCCAAGACAGATTTGTTCGTTCTTTTGGCAGTCCATGGTATATTCAATATTCTTTGCCAACACCACAATTCAAAGGCATCAACTCTTCTTTGGTCTTCATTATTCATTGTCCAGCTTTCACATGCATATGATGTGATTGAAAACACCACGGCTTGCGTTAGGTGCACTTTAGTCTCCAGGGTGACCTCTTTGCTCTTCAACACTTTGAAGAGGTCATTTGCAGCAGATTTACCCAACACAATGCGTCTTTTGATTTCTTGACTGCTGCTTCCATGGCTGTTGATTGTGGATCCAAGTAAAAAGAAATCCTTGACAACTTCAGTTTTTTCTCTGTTTATCATGATGTTGCTCATTGGTCCAGTTGTGAGGATTTTTGTTTTCCTTATGTTGAGGTGTAATCCATACTGAACGCAGTGGTCTTTGATCTTCATTAGTAAGTGCTTCAAGTCCTCTTCACTTTCAGCAAGCAAGGTTGTGTTATCTGCATAATGCAGGTTGTTAATGAGTCTTCCTCCAATCCTGATGCCCCATCCTTCTTCATGTAGTCCAGCTTCTCGTATTATTTGTTCAGCATACAGGTTGAATAGGTATGGTGAAAGAATACAACCCTGACGCACACCTTCCCTGACTTTAAACCAAGCAGTATCCCCTTTTTCTGTCCGAACAACTGCCTCTTGATCTATGTAAAGGTTCCTCATGAGCACAATTAAGTGTTCTGGAATTCCCATTCTTCGCGGTGTTATCCAGAGTTTGTTATGATCCACACAGTCAAATGTCTTTGCATGATGAATAAAACACAGGTAAACATCCTTCTGGTATTCTCTGCTTTCAGCCAGGATCCATCTGACATCAGCAATGATATCCCTGGTTCCACATCCTCTTCTGAAACCGGCTTTCGGGACTTTCATTTGCTGATGTGGCATGACTCAAAATGAGAAGAAACAGCTGCAAACATCCATTAATAATCAGATCCTGGAATGTACAAAGTATGAATCTAGGAAAATTGGAAATCATCAAAAATGAAATGGAACACAAAAACATCGATATCCTAGGCATTAGAGAGCTGAAATGGACTGGTATTGGCCATTTCTAATGACAACTCGAAAAGGAATGGTGTTGCATTCATTGTCAAAAAGAACGTTTCAAGATCTATCCTGAAGTACAACGCTGTCAGTGATAGGATAATATCCATACGCCTACAAGGAAGGCCAGTTAATACGACTATTATTAAAATTTACTCACCAACCACTAGGGTCAAAGATGAAGAAATAGAAGATTTTTATCAGCTGCTGCAGTCTGAAATTGATCGAACATGCAATCAAGATGCATTGATAATTACGGGCGATTGGAATGCAAAAGTTGGAAACAAAGAAGAAGGATCAGTAGTTGGAAAATATGGCCTTGGCGAGAGAAACAATGCCGGAGATCAAATGATAGAATTTTGCAAGACCAACGGCTTCTTCATTGCAAATACCTTCTTTTACCAACATAAACGGCAACTATACACATGGACCTCGCCAGATGGAACACACAGAAATCAAATTGACTAGATGTGTGGAAAGAGACGATGGAAAAGCTCAATATCATTAGTCAGAACAAGGCCAGGGGCTGACTGTGGAACAGACCGTCAATTGCTCATATGCAAGTTCAAGCTGAAACTGAAGAAAATCAGAGCAAGTCCACAAGAGCCAAAATATGACCTTGAATATATCCCACCTGAATTTAGAGACCATCTCAAGAATAGATTTGACGCATTGAACGCTAGTGCCCAAAGACCAGGTGAGTTGTGGAATGACATCAACGACATCATCCATGAAGAAAGCAAGAGGTCATTGAAAAGACAGGAAAGAAAGAAAAGACCAAGATGGATGTCAGAGGAGACTCTGAAACTTGCTCTTGAGCATCGAGCAGCTAAAACAAAAGGAAGAATTGATGAAGTAAAAGAACTGAACAGAAGTTCAAAGGGTCTCTCAAGAGGACAAAATAAGGTATTACAATGACATGTGCAAAGAGTTGGAGATGGAAAACCAAAAGGGAAGAACATGCTCGGCATTTCTCGAGCTGAAAGAACTGAAGAAAAACTTCAAGTCTCGAGTTGCAGTAGTGAAGGATTCCATGGGGAAAATATTAAATGACTCAGGAAGCATCAAAAGAAGATGGAAGGAATACACAGAGTCATTATACCAAAAAGAATTAGTCAATATTCAACCATTTCAAGAGGGGGCATATGATCAAGAACCGATGGTACTGAAGGAAGAAGTCCAAGCTGCTCTGAAGGCATTGGTGAAAAACAAGGCTCCAGGAATTGATGGAATATCAATTGAGATGTTTCAAAACAGATGCAGCGCTAGAGGTGGTCACTCATCTATGCCAAGAAATATGGAAGACAGCTTCCTGGCCAACTGATTGGAAGAGATCCATATTTATGTCTATTCCCAAGAAAGGTGATCCAACCGAATGTGGAAATTACAGAACAATATCATTAATATCACACGCAAGCAAATTCTGCTGAAGATCATCCAAAAACAGCTGCAGCAGTATATCGACAGGGAACTGCCAGAAAATTGTAGCAGTGAACTGGAAAGACAGGAGGAAGTGGGCAGAGTGGGATATTTGAAATTTGAAATACAGAGTTAGTGCATTTTTGAGTAGTGACACAATCTAATATATGACATTGATGATAAAGGGTTGAAGTAAGGTCAAGGAGAAAATCACTAAAGGAGAGAAGGTCAAGAAACTGCAAAGCCAAACAAACTGAAAGGATATGTGAGTATATTACCCATCACTAAGTGCCTCCTAGTCAATTCTGACTTATAGCAACTCTATAAGACAGAGTAGAATTGTCCCATAGGGTTTCCAAGGAGCAACTTGTGGATTCGAACCTTTTGGTTAGCAGCCTGAGCTCTTAATCACTGCACCACCAGGGCTCCACTATATAAACAAGTATAATAATCTAAATAAATTGAATCTTCACTTTTTCACTTCTCAATTCAGTTCTGACACCATTTGTCCATGCAACATTTCTTCCTCTGACCACAGTCATCTGGAGGTACATTAGATCTCACAAGTTAATAGGACACTGTCCTTCAGCTCAAGACATCAGATGCAAACTGTCCTTGCAGCATTTCTTACTCTGGCCTAGCCACTCAAAAAAAAAAAAAGCTAGCTAAAATCCCACAAGTTAAAAGGAGAATGTCCTTCAGACTGTTCAATAGAAGTTAGGGCAAGTTTGGGAGTTCACGTGACACTCCTGAACTGCTGACTACAAGTTTGGGGTTTCCCTCTATTACTTCAGGATGCAGGCTGCAAGCTTGAGAGGCCACTTCTGGGCTTCTTCACTTCTGACCTTTTGGCTCCCACTTCTCTTTTGCATTCCATAATTAACTGGAATGATTCATAGAACTTACAAAAGTGCCATAGTTACAATTACAGTTTTATTACAGCAAAAAAAGGATACCAGTTAAGGGATACATAGTGTGAATTCTTGGAGGGCTCCGAACACCAAACTTCCATCTCTCAGAGGGTGCTCTACCTTCTTTTACGAATCCATGTCTTTCACCAACCAGGCAGCCCATGGAGCTCCTGCGTCCAGAGCTTTGATTGGGGCTCTCACTACATAATGCTAACTCCAGCCTCCCTCCCCTGAGTCAGTGGGTATCAGGAGGTGATCATGTGGTATTACTTGGTGGGTGTTTTTGGCCTGGCCAGCCACCACCCCAGAGTCACCTCATCACCTCATCTAACCTGTTAGTTTATTGTGGTCTGGAATCCTCAACAAAGATAACTTAAATTCTGAGGTTTATTTTAGAGATTTTTTTCTCAGGGACTGAGGACAAAGACCAAATTCTTTGGGTACAGTTTGTGTAAACCCCACAAATTATCTATACATGAATAGTGAAATTACAATAAGTTATGACATGTGTTATGTTGGTAAGTAAGCTAGGAGCTAAAATCCTTAAGTAATGCCAGGAAGTGACTCCAGGGTCTGAGGACGGCTATAAAAAGAAGGGATAGTAGATTATATATTTTGAGAAATAGAAATCCACAACTGGAGATGAAAAGCTGCAAAGAAGTCTACAAGGAAAAAAAACACTAAGCTTTCAAGCCTCTGTACGCTGGAATGGGTGGGGAATGAGTGGTAAGTACACCAATCCAAGCAGCCACCTCAAGTTCCATTAAATGATATGCAAAATTTTTTGTACGTGTGTTTTGTATTTTTATTTGTTTTTGGTTTGTTTAAGAGAGAATATAAGTTCCTATCTTTATTTATATTCTCAGTGGGTCCATAATCCAAGAAAGTTTAAAAAACATTTATAAATATTTAATTCAGTATTTATTGCGCACCTATTTGACAGGTGCTCTTCTTGGAATTAAGTTCCAAAGATGTGTGATGCAGAATTTCTATGGTAAAGGTTCTTAGCACCTGGTTCTCACAGGGTGGGAGTGAAGATAATCATGAGGGTAAAAGCTGTACTTCAAGGTTAATTTGAGTAAGTGCCTAGTGGAGTAGAAGTGGCATGCTACAGGATTGTAAGTGAAGAGTTTGTTCGTTACGACTGGATGGTTTGGAGAAGTTTTTGTGGAAAACATAAATTTGAATTGGACTTTAAAAGGTAAGAGATGTTTTCATCAATAAAAAGATGAAGAACAATCTAGGCTCAAGAAATGTAAAAATAAATAAATAAGCATAGGTTTTTAGAATTTCATTATCTCCTCAAAAGTGACCAAAAAAAGTAATGTGACTGAATTCTAGAGTTCATGGAAGGATGCAGTAGAAGGCGAGCTTCCTTTTGAACCATATCAGGAAAGGTTTGGAATACAACATACAGGTGTACAGACTGTCTTCTGTAGGCAGCAGGAAACCACTCAATATTACCTGAGAATACAAATGACATGTGACATGATCCAAGTTGTGATTTTGGAAAAAATATTCCAACAGCAATGCAAAGGACAAATTTGAAAGGAGATTAGAAGCAGGGAGAGACTAATAGATGACTAATGCAATAGTCTAGACAAAAAAAAAAAAAAAACATGGAACTTAAATTAGTATAACCACAGTGATGCGTGGTCAAAAGGATATACACATAAAAAATAAGGTAGAGTAGAATCTGTAGTACCTGGAACTTATACATTTATATGTATACCCCAGTATAAGCCAGTACCCAGTGCCCTCGAGTCGAGTACTTATAAATTTGCTCAAATGAGAGAAAGTATAAAAGGTCGAAGGAAAGGAAAGAGTGTGAAATGATTAGCATTCATACCTTTTGAGACTGAGTTGCTAGTGATGGCATTAGGAGAGAGAATCAGCATAGGAGAGATTTTCTGTGGATACTAGAGTTAGCAGGTTCAGTCTTAGTGCACTATCTCTGAGTTAGCAGGAAATGGAGCAGCCAGGGATAGAAATAGGGATTTGGAAGCCTTTATCTTTGAAGTAAGGAGTCTTGATGGCACAACAGTTAAGTGCTTAACTGCTAACAAAAGGGTTGGTGGTTCAAACCCACCCAGGGGCTCTGTAGGATTAAAGATGTGGGGATGTGCTCCTGTAAAGACTACAGCCTGGAAAACCCTATGGGGAGATTCTCGTCTGTCGCATGGGGCTGCTATAAGTCAAAGCTAACTCAATGGCACTTCAACAACTTGGAAGTGGCATTAAAGTTATTTATTTCACTGGATAATGTAGTTCATGGAAAAAATGTAAAACAAAAAGAGGGCTAAGACAGTACCTTGGCGATTAATGATAACAATAGCGTCTTAATCACCTAGTGCTGCTATAACAGAAATACCACAAGTGGATGGATTTAACAAAGAGAAATTTATTTCCTCACAGTAAAGTAGGCTAAAAGTCCAAATTCAGGGCATCGGCTTCAGGGGAAGGCTTTCTCCCTCTGTCAGCCGTCTCACCAATGTTCCCCCAGACTAAGAGCTTCTTCAAGTAGGGAGCCAGAGTCCAAAGGACACGCTCTGCTCCCGGTGCTACTTTCTAGGTGGTATGAGGTCCCCAACTCTCTGCTTGCTTCCCTTTCATCTCTTGAGAGATAAAAGGTGGCGCAGGCCACCTCCCAGAGAAACTCCATTTACTTTGGATCGAGGGGGTGACCTGAGTAAGGGTGGTGTTACAATCCCACCCTAATCCTCTTAACATAAAATTACAATCACAAAACGGAGGACAACCACACAATACTGGGAATCATGGCCTAACCAAGTTGACCCATATTTTTGGGGGGACACGATTCAAACCATGACAAATAGTAACAATAAAAATGACATTTTTCCAGGCTGATAGCCATCACTACCTGATAAGGGGAGGCCTAGTGGCATAGTAGTTAAGAGCTCGGCTGATACCCAAAAGGTCAGCAGTTTGAATCCACCAGCTGCTCCTTGGAAACCCTACGGGGCAGTTCTATTCTGTCCTATAGGGTCACTATGTGTTGGAATCAACTCAATGATAACATGTTTACCTGGTAAGGCCATTACCATTGTTTCAGTCAGCGCCTGTTCTCATTGGGGGACATCTTCTTTGCAGGGCCTACGACACACCAGAGGTTACATGGTCATTCTCAGCTGCTATGGACTGAAAATGGTCATAAAAAAAGAAAAAAAAAATTTTTTTTTCTTTTTTTATGGACTGAAAATGGTTATATTTAAGAGGCATGTTGAAATGAGGATCAAGTGAAATGGACCATCAGTGAAATAATGGGTGGAGAGCATCAGAAGAAGATGCTAACATACATGTTGATTAGGGGATTATTGGTAACTTAATAAAAGCACTTTCAGAAGAGAGGAGAGAGGATTAATGTCAGCTGGCTGTGTCTTGTGCACAAGTGAGTGTTGTTGTGATGAAATATGGGCAGCACAGCCTTTTCGCAAGTTGGTTAGGGGAAGCAAAGAAAGATGACGTCAGTCAGGGTTTTCTCGGTCATAAATGACGGAAAGCCTGGTTGGAATGATCTTAAACAAAAACAGCAAAAGAAAAAGTAGGGTGTGGGTGATGACTGAACATACCAGGCTTGTAAACAGTCTTTAAACAAGTCTAGACCCAAGGTCTTTTACTGATGTGATAAGGTCCCAATTTCTCTGTCTCCTTAAAGCCTTTGGGGCTAAAGCCTGTTTGGTTTCTACCCAAGAGAAAAAAGAAGAATCACTTTCTCAGGATTCCTAGAGTTTTTGTTTTTTAACCTCAGGTGCAGAAAATCAAGTTTATCGTGTTCCTCAGTCCATGAGACATTAACACTGCCCTTTCAAGGCCCTTATTTTATTGTATTTATGGGCCTTGAAAGGGCAGTGTTAATGTATTCATCTATGTATTCCCATTACCAGGTGCCAGTATCGTTCCATTTTGCCTGTGGAAAACCATTTTATTGTGTTTTTGCAAATACATACTGTTTTGTGTGATTGGAATTTAATTTACCCAAATTTTGTTATATATCCCGTTTTTTTCATTAAGCAGTGTGTTTTTAAGTTCCAATTATGTTACTAGTATACATCTAACCCATTGATTCTATTTTTTTATAACGTGTAACACCGTAGTGCGTATCTACCAGGCTTTCCCTATCTTTCTCAGTGATAAACACTCAGGCAGCCCCCACTCCACATGTTACAAACAACTTACTTATTCACTAACATGCTGGGCACGGTTTTGGGTGCATGGGACACATCAGCAAACAAAACAAAAGTTTCTGCAACGTATAAGCATCTTTATACAAGGTGCCTTGTATAAATATAAATATACGCACAATACAGGACAATCCTTAATGCGTTGGATTTGATTTGGACACATGCCTCATCCATGGACCAATTACTGTATCAGGAAAACATGATGGGCTAATTAGCTTATGCTAGATAAATGCTCATCCCTAAACCAGTGGATAGGATCTTGTGGAATATAGTTCACTCAGAGAAAATGAGTATGGGGTATCCTACAGAAGTAAATCCAGGAAAGTGCATGATGAATGGATACTGAGTAACAAATGTAATAGATATCCTCTATAGATGGGAAATTAACTTGGTAGGTGACACCTCCTTGGCCCCTGAAATTCTAATTACTCATAAAGAAGAAAAGCATTTTTATATCCAAAAAAAACTCCTTGAGTTTCTGATTCAGTAAGTCTGGGAGCACCAAGATTTTATATTTCTGTCAAGTTGCCAGCAGCTGTTGATGCTGCCAATATGGCACCACATTTTGAGAATATTGCTCTAGCCTAAAAAGCTACTAAATGTCATAATTTAACAGTCCTGTGAGGATCAAATGAAATAATTGATATAAAATCCTTGATAATAGTAGCCATGCAACTTAAAAAATGTTGGCTATTAGTATTTCATTTGTTGTACAGAACTGGAGGTGAATAATTACATTAATCTTTGCTGAGGTTTCAAGAAAAAGAAAGAATGGTAAACAATAAGCCTGAGTGTTCTAAATATAAACTTCATTTCCTTCACAAATTTCCCTACGGACATCTAAGTTTTTGTTGATGACTTTGTTGATTCTTATTAGAATTCCCAGAAAGACTGTGTAATCATATATTTAATTTAGTGACAAGGTCAGGTTAAACAGCATACCCTTTGAAATATAACCTAATAAAATCAATATAAAATGGATAGGCTCAGCCATCTATAAGATGGTATCTGAAGGATATTAATGAGACTAGCAAGCCTTTTGCAAAATGATCAAGTCATCTCTTAAGTCTAATAAAAACCCGGATTGTCTCCCAGTCTAATTAAGGTGACTAGAATATACCCACAAGGCTACAAATTAACCTTGGGAAAAAGAAGCTGTGTGGTTACCCACCTAATCTGATGACGTGCTAACGTAAGGAGGTGGTGTACCTTAAGAACACAAAAATAAAGAATTGGGCAGTAATAACTTGTTGGAATATATCCAGCACCGTCCAGAGAAGAGGGTGAATGTATTCGGTGGGCATAAGCCACTAGAGAGGGATAGTTTTAAAAACAAGGAAATTCATCAGTGTTACCCTTCTTGTTTTTGTCAAAAAAGAAAATACCAAACCCATTGTCGAGTTGCTTCTGACTCATAGTGACCCTATAGAACAGGGCAGAACTGCCCCATAGGATCTCCAAGGCTGTAAATCTTTACAGAAGCAGACTGCCACATCTTTTCCCAGAGAGGCTGGTGGGTTCGAACCTCCTACCTTTCAGTTAGTAGCTGATCATTTAACCACTGAGCCACTGGGCTTCTTTTGTTGTTGTTAGGTGCCCTCAAGTTAGCTCCCACCCATATCAATCTAATGCATAATAGAAGAAAACGTTTTCCAGTATTGCACCGTCCTGGTAATCACTGGAATGTCTTAGTCCATTGTGGTGGCTACCGTGTCAATCAGTCTCATTGTGGTTTCCCCCGTTTTCGCTGACTCTCAACTTTGCCAACCATGATATCCTTTTCTAGTAATTGGTCTTTCCGAATGACATATCCAAAGTAAGTGAACTGAAGTATCGCCATCCTCGCTTTTGAGAAGCATTCTGATTGTATTCTACTAAGACTAATTTGTTCCTTTTTCTTAGTTTGTAGCAGATAGCTAGTAAAACCATGAATAAAGGATTTTCTTGAATATTGTTATATTCTTGTTACTTCTTTGGCCTTGTGCGTGGCTGGTGAGATTAAAGGTGATACCAGTGGACCCTAGGCATTGATATCTCTATCTCTGAGGTATTCTGACACTACAGAATTTTAATTCACTTCTTGGTGCACGTATCAGCCTCTTGGGAGTTTCGTTAATGAAAGACCATTTCCAAGAGGTTATTCAATTTTGGGTTAACTGACAAGTTTGTGTTTCTAGAACTGCAGAACTCAGGGTCACACCCCGTGCCCTGAGGACCCAATCAGGTTATCACCACCCTGATAGCTCACTGGCTTCTTTCTTTAACATCTCCATTGAAATGCAAGAGATGGTGCATCTTAATTTCTTTCCTTTTTTTATGTTTAATATATTAGAGCCTTTGTATTTCCCAACTTGGTGAAAAAATATGCTTGGGATTTGAGGAGCATAAATATCACAAATATGGTGGTAAACCTCTGGCTACAAACAAAGCTGTTCTCGGGTGTGTGAATATGTTTGTGATATTAATTCAGAACCCACCTGAATGCATTGCATGTGGGTACAGTAATATGCAGAAAGTAATAATACACCACACCCACTTTCCCAAACATTAATTATGAGGCGAATCATCATGATAACTCTCGGCGTTTTGGGGCCACCTTGTTAAGTACCCAATCCTTGAGATATGTCAGTGTCAAACAAAGCTCCATAATTAATTATAAGACTTCTACAGTGTCAGAGAGAAGACTTATTTTATTTGGTGCCAGAGGGCAGGATAAGGGCCAATTAGTGCAATTATACAGAGTCCAATTTTTTTTTTTTATTAGAAAGACATTTCTAAGAAAGGGAGTTGCTGAAAAATTTAATAGCCTTTCCCAAAACTGAAAATCGTCCAGCAATGATTATATGATTACTTGTGAGTGATATTGAGGGTGTTTGGACATCACATAAGGAGGTGACCAAGTGACTTTTGAGATCCCATCCCATTTGGAATCTATAATTCTGTGAAAATATTAGTCTGAGGGATTTTTAATAGTTTGAGTCCATTTATCCCTGAAATTCAAAAATCTAAACAGTCCTACAAAAATTACACTCTGAATATAAATTTATTACTTGGGACTGGTCCTTTTAATTCTTTGTATTCTCCTATAAGACTACCAGAAACCCAAGGCATGGTGAACGCCTTGCTCACCTCTGAATTCACAGCACAGTGCCTGGCACATTGCTGGCCCATGATTATCACTGTCAAATGGCAGCTGGGTGACGCTTGGAAATGCTCACATGCTCGTTTTAAAAAAATGTATTTCCTACTTCTCCTTCCTGCTGTACAACTAGAAGCTGGATCTGTACTACACTGCCTCAAAGGAAGTATGTCATAACATCTGAGCCCTTTAAACAAGTACTGTAAAGGCTGTAAAATATTAAAGAGAAAAGGGGGGATTATTAGGGAAGGAAAATGTGACTTGGAGAAGCAAAGGATAGAGGTGGACATTACCTATCTCATGGCTTCTGAAAACAGATTCCCCTGGCCTGTGGTTCAGCTGGAGTTTCCAGTCTACCCAGAGGTATCTTGGAAGGAAGGCCTGTCAATCTGCTTCCAAAAAACATCCATTGAAAACCCTACTCTGACACACATGGAGTCATCAAGAGTTGGAAATGACTGGACAGCAACTGGTAGTACCCTGAAACTCAAGACAAGGGCCTGTCCCCTAGTAGTGTAACTAGGAGGCAGAGTCAGGAGAGATGCAGTAAATGGCCAGGAGTGAGCAAGCAGACAGGCCCACAGACAGATCTGTCGGTATTCTGTCCTTCTCCCCTCGTTTTCTGAGCTCTAGCCACCTTGTTTCTTTTTAGTTTCTCAGCAGTGCTATGATCCTTCCTATCTCAGGGACCTCAGCCAGGCTGCTCACTCGGACTGGGATACACACTCTCTCTTCTTGACTCTCTCTTTTTTGCAACTGGGCGTGGCCAAGAGATTCCCGACCTGACAGAGTTATGCAGATAGAAACATCAGCGCACACCAACCAGAACGACCAACGGCAGCAGTAACCACCAACTTGGACCAGTGACCCAGAAGTAGAGGCAATGCGTATGGCTTCAAATATTGTGTCCCAAGCTTGGAGAAGAAGAGCCCCAGGACTGAGGTTAATGTTTTCCAACAGCCCAGTGATGCAGGAAATTCAGTGTCAGAAATTAAATGGTTATAGAAAATAAAGGGATTCCTCTTTTATCCCCAAAGTATGTACCAACAGTCATACCAACTTGTAGTGAATGAAAAGAACTTATCCAATTAGATCAGCAGATATTGAAAATTGTAAGGCTTATGTTCAGTCACTCAGACCATTTATTTCCACTTGGCGTTTGTGCTAAAGAATTTTTTGCTTATTGATGGAAGCTCCACAATGTCAAAGCCTCTGCTTCTAACTTGTTTTGTTTAGTGATAGCACCATCTAAATGATATTGTGAAAAAAAATTATGAGTTTGGTTTATATGGTGTGTGCCCTCCTTCCCTGCATCTCCCCGTGGATAATAAGAATTTAGTCAAAGGTTTATTTTTGTTTTTCATTAAAGACACTCTGTTCATTCTAGTATGCAGGGGACTCTTGGTTAATTTTTCTTAAAGAATACATGCCAAGTTTTGGTCTTAAAAATTTAAGTATATAGTGACTTCTCAACTCTCCGGTGGATTGTTATTTAAATGTTCTTTACGTTGAAATTTTCTCTGTGGTTGACCTAAATTTTTCCTACTGCAGCTCATGACGGTTATATCCTATTCCTTTCCTCTTGCCTAGAAGAAATAATGGCTCCCTGGCCTCTATTTAATATCCTTGTATGTCATTCCTTACCAGGGCTTTATCTTCCTTCTCTCACTGTGACTAGGTCGACAGTGCTCATAGGTCTTCATCTTGACTTCTTGCTCTCACTTTTCAACCTTTTTGCTGTGTAACATGTGAACTGTCCCACTGTCATTCATTTTCACCTCAAGTATACGTCAGTCTTGCTCTTATAGTTTTACTGCATACAGCTTCTTATGCAGAAGTCTCGTCTTGGTCTCAGTGGGCTACTCAGTATACCCGAGTGGGTTTTGCTCATTCCGGGTTTTATTTACACATTCATATTTAGTACATAAGTACTCAACACACAAGTTTGAGTCTTAAATTGTACCATATAAATCTATATGCTGAATTGGTAGATGGGTTTTTCCTCTTATCTCGTGGCTTGAGAATAAGGGACGTTTCTCTTTTAAAATTATTTTAAAAATGATCATTCTAGAGGTATTTTTCAGTGATTTTAGGATCAATATCAAGAAAGAGTAAAACATCTGATGCTGATACACATCTTTTCATCCCAAATGAATAGCTCTATTCCACATCAGTATCTCTTACTCTTCTGCTTAAAGCCAATCCAGTTAGTATATTACAGGTGACGTGTCTGAGAGTTCCCTGTCTCTGTGACTAGTAGGTTCCTATGAACAAGAGAATCCAAAGATGAAAGTGAGGACCTCTATTAGGAGAGAAGAAAGGAACTGTTTTCATCACTCTAACACACGTGGGGTCGCCATAAGTTGGCACTTGACCTGTAGGCAAATTTTTTTTTTTAAACAGTTCATTCATACCTCCGATCTTATAAGAGTCTTTTTTAAGGGACATCTGAGACCTACGACCAAGGTCTGTGTGACATATGACTCAACATTAAAATTCTGTTAATAATATCAGATAACTAGGCCCACTTAATACCAATTCCTCTAGCAAAGGAAGTGCCTCAAGGGGAACATCTTTCAAGGAACCAATATATTTTCATGCTAATTCAGGGCAATCATGCCCATTTAGAAGTTATTCCAAATGTACAGGGGCCAGAAAATCCATTCTTCTATAAAATAACAGCATGGACCATCTGGGGCAAACATTTGATTTGGATTTTTGCACTGGGTAGGAAACAAGAGAGAAAAAAAAATGTCTGCACTTTGGAGATTTCATTCTTGAGTTGACTAAAGACCAGGGACCTCAATGGAAAATCCCTAAGAATGCCTAGAAAAGTTCTAGCCGAGCTATATTACCATTGAGTGGAATCAAATTCATTCCTTACTTGTACAGAGTTGCCCTAGAGTTTTTAAAAAAAAGTTTACATTATTATTTTAATGTACCTTTGTTTACAAACTGTCTCAGTAAATTTAAAAATTAAGTTCTTGTTATTTGAGAAATCATTTTAAAAAAATTGTTACCATTGAGTTGATTCTGACTCATAGGACACTACAGGACAGAGTAAAACTGCCCCATGGGAACCCCCAAGGAGGGCCTGGTGGATTCAAACTGCCAACCTTTTGTTTAGCAGCCATAGCTCTTAACCACTACGCCACCAGGGTTTCCAAGAAATCATTACGGGTATGTTTTACATTTTAAATAGGTTTTCTTTAAGGATTACAGGTATGACATTTGATCAACTGAATGAACAATGTTCAAGTATAAAGCAACATTTTTAGATAATCACCCTACTGAAATCTATCAATCTCAATGATTTCACATTTTAAAAGCAATTAATTTTCATGTTTTGCTATAGAATTGCATGTCTGGTCAACCAACTACCAAAACCAAACCCATTGCCTTCGATTGGATTCCTACTCATAGCGACTATAAGTGTAGTAGTTAAGAGCTATGGCTGTTAACCAGAAGGTCAGCAGTTCGAATCCACCATGCACTCCTCAGGAACCCTATGGGGCAGTTCTGCTCTGTCCTACAGGGTCGCTATGAGTTGAAATTGACTCAACAGCAATGGGTCAACCAACTAAGGACTTAAAATTATTTTATCACAAGTTTTCTTTTCAGTGAATGTTACATCTCTTTAGCCCTCATAAATGGTCTCTAAAGTTACACAGATTACTAAAGGGAAAAAAAACGTAACATTGAGCCATCAATCAGAAGATTTTTGGAACTTGTTAAAAACCATCTTGGCAAATTTAACACAGATATTGTATATCTGGGCATTTATTAAAAAAAAAAAAAACAACCAAAACAATATGCATTAGTAATATACTACAAGATAAGAAATTCTGGTTTACGAACATGGGCTTTTTCACTAAGTGTTTTCCACAGATTTCAAATATTCCTGCAAAGAGATCTATAATACACAGTGCCTTGAGTTTCAAATGACTTCTAAAACATTGTGTATGTATACACTGGAAACCCTGCTGGTGTAGTGGTTAAGAGCTACAGCTGCTAACCAAAAGGTCAGTAGTTCAAATCCACTAGGCACTCCTTGGAAACCCTATGGGGCAGTTCTACTCTGTCCTATAGGGTCGCTACGAGTTGGTATCGACTCGACGGCAATGGGTTTGGTTTTCGGTGATTTATATGTACATAACTCGCATATATATCACTACCATGATTAAAAAGTAAGGAGAACATTTAGTGCTAAAACTTTACAACCCCGGTATATTTGTTTCCCCTCCCCCATGGAAAAGGATACAAAACAGAGACTAAAATAGAGAAGTAAGATCTGCCATGAAGATATATATGATCATGAAAAGAATGGATATTTCTAGCAGTTTGTATTTAAAGTACTAAATTTCATAAAAGATTTGTCAAATTTTTAAAAAGGTGCTTTTTCAGGTAGAATGAGGTACATAAATGTATCTCAAAAGTCTGCCTAGCTTCGGTATTTCATTGAGCCTTTTTATACAGAAAAATTGTTAAGGGTATAAATCTCTAGATTACTAGTGGTTCCATTTTTTTATTCCTTGGCACTTTTCTTCCTGCAAAACTTTTTTCTTGGGTAGACATCTTTACAATGGGTAGGAACAGTACAGGGGAGAAGGGTCCACTGAGTGAAGACAAGAACAAGAAGTGTCCACAGGTATTAAATAAAATAAATGAATAATTAGCCATGCAATATTAACTGAGCATCTCTTATTCAAAACTGCACCAAACCCAGGGGAAGATGTTAGCAATGTCAAATATGTTGTCCCAGCTTTCAAGGAGTTTGCTCATTTAATATTTATTAGTGATTGTTAAAACTGATTATCATCATTATTTTTTGGCTTTTATCTAAATACCAAGTATAGTATTAGGCTCCAAAGACGCAGGTCTAAAAGGCACGGTTTGCTCCCCGGGAACTTACAATTGAGCAGAGAAAGAAGTTATAAGTAACCAAACACAAAACAGAGAAAGGGGCCAGAGTAGAAAATATCGTTCTGGTGCTCTGGGTGCAGCAACACCCAGAAACACTCAGCATCTGAGTGACAAGGGTGAGCAGAGTGGGAGCTGAGGAACCTGTTGGCGGACAGTCATAGGAAGCCTTCTAAAGTTAAGGCCAAGTGCTGAAAGAGCAGCTGGTGGAAGAGCCAATGAAGGTGGTGGGAGCATCCAAGCACAGAGGCCAGTATGTGCAAAGGTACCAAGGTGCTAAGATTAGAGGAAATATGATATGGTTCAGAATGGGCAAATTGATATGCATGTCAAGCTAGAGGAAATTTATGATGCATGTATTTATTCATTCTTTCAATAAACATATATTGAGGAATGACTATACGCCAACACCCTTGCTAATGGTGGAGACACAATAGTTAACAAACTAGAGAATCCCTGCTTTTATGAAATGTAAAGTGTATGAGTTTAGGTAAAATTTAGACAGGCGATTACAGAAATAATTAATGGTTATAATAATGACAAACGCAACAAAGGAAAAGCACAGGTGCTCTTAAAGCAAGGTGCTGGGCAGACAGCTAAGCTGATCTAGAGTTTGAAAGAATGATTCATCTAGAATGAGCAGGATTTACCTAAGAGGATACAAGGATCAAGGGGGAGAGGCTGAGCATCCCAGCCAAAGTGAACATGGTGTGTGAGACCCTCAGGCAGGAAGGATCAAATCCCAGCACCCCTGGAAAACCCAAAGAATGTGGACGTGGCTACAGCTCTGAGAGTGGGCAGAGTGGCATGAGATTAAATGAAGGAGAAAAGTCAAAGTCAGGCCATGTAAAGATTTACAGGCCTAATTAACCATTTTGACTTAATCCTAGGAGCATTTGGAAGTCACAGAAGGATTTTTAACTAAAGAAGTTACATGATCCGATTTCCAAATTTAAAAGATTACTCAGTCACAAGATGATGAATACACTGTATTTGAGCAAAAGTGGGTATGTGATTCTACTTTAAATGCTATTTCAGTAAGTCACATAATGCCACAAACCAGGATCGTAGCTGTAGAGTTAGAAAAAAGTGGAAAAAGTCAAAGAATATTTAGAAGGAGTCATCAGCAGATCTCAATAGTTGACAAAATGTGAAGAGTGAGAAATGTGAAAGTGTTTAATATTTACTCTTTGGTAAATGGGTCATTTATCATTTACTGATATGGGGAACCCTGGAAATGAAGAGATATTAGAGAAAAAGCAATTATTTTATTTTGGATGTATTAAGTTGATGTGCCTGGAGATAATTAATTGGAATTTTAAGTAGGCTGATGGAGAACTTAAAGAAGACTTATAACCTGAAGATATAAACTTGGGAGTTATCAAAGAATAAATGATAAAAAGGTTATAAAAGAGAGTGGATAAGATCATCTAAGAAAAAATGTGAAATGAAAAGAGAAAAGGGCCTTGGCAAGAGCCTGATGAATCTTCAACACTTCAAGTTAGACTAAAAGAAGATGGGTTAAAAGAAAAAATACATAGAAAAGGAACCAGTAGTTAGATAGAAAGAAAACCAGGAAAAGTTTTTTCATGGAAGTCAGAGCCAGATAATATTTCAGGAAGGGGGCAGTGATCCACTGCATGTGATGAAAGAGCAAATAAGATTAAAACTTAAAAAGTGAGTCTGGAACCCCTGAGGGAGCAGGAGAGCAGTGGGATGCAGACCCCAAATTCTCATAAAAAGAACAGACTTAATGGTCTGACTGAGATTAGAAGGACCCTCGTGGTCATGGCCCCCAGACCTTCTGTTGGCCCAGGACAGGAACCATTCCCGAAGCCAACTCTTCAGACATGGATTGGACTGGACAATGGGTTGCAGATGGATGCTGGTGAGGAGTGAGCTCCTTGGATCAGGTGGACACTTGAGACTATGTTGGCTTCTCCTGCCTGGAGGGGAGATGAGAGGGTAGAGGGGGTTAGAAGCTGGCAAAATGGACACGAAAAGAGACAGTGGAGGGAAGGAGTGGGCTGTCTCATTAGGGGGAGAGTAATTGGGAGCATATAGCAAGGTGTATATAGGTTTTTGTGTGAGAGACTGACTTGATTTGTAAACTTTCACTTAAAGCACAATAAAAATTATTTAAAAAAAAAAAGTCTGCTAAACTTTCTCACATAGAAATTATGCTTTGTCAAGGGCTGTTTCAGTTGTATCCTGGATGTGGGAAAACATTTGGAACATACAGAAGGCTGAGTGAGAGGTGAGAAAGTAGAGATGGTAAGAAAGAAAAGCATTTTGAAGAGTTTGACCCTCAAGAGTAGAACAGTAGTAGAGCAGTAGGTGAAGGGAATATGGAGTCAAGAAAGACTTGTGGAAAGATACAGAAGTCAGGTAATGAAGGGCCTTGTATGTCCTGCTAAAAAGTATTGATTTTTATTCTCAAAGGAAGGTAAAAGTAATGGAGACATCAAGCATGTCTCTGAGGTTTCTTGGCTTGGAATTTGTACTATCCTCTGGGAGAGCGAATAAGGAAGAAAAATGGACTTGGGGAAATTACGTGCTTTTATTGAGTTTAAATTGTCTAAGGAACTTCCGAGTGCATTATCCAGTGGTTGATACATTTATAAGCTTCTCAAGAGAAGTATCTGTGTAATCAAGTTGGAAAGAGAAAAGAATAAGTAAATAGTACGTGTAAAACTGAGTTGCACTGACCCTAAGTCTGTAAGGAATTCAAAGAAGGGAAAATTTATCACTAATCCGAAGTGTAAAAACTGTTCATTAAAGAGATGAGATTTCAGTCACCTTGGGGGATAGGTAAAACCTGTCAAGGGAGAGAAAAAGTGGGGAGACTAGAACTTGTTACCCAATGGCAGAACAACATATACAATGGAGGAAGAAATAAACATGGCCAACAGGAAAAAAAGGAAGTCGGTGGAAAGACTTCCAGAATCATTCTGAGTTAATTTCCACCATCAACACATTCTTTGATTTACACAGAAGCATGTACACACACGCACACTTGCACAAGCATGTACTTTGAGATTAAATTAAAGCTAAAAAACTGAAATTTGCAAGGGAACAAATTGGACACCTGGCCAGTGAGTCATACTTTTACCACATAAACCAAAAAGCCAAACTCACTGCCGATGAGTCGATTCCAACTATTGGCGATCCCATAGGACAGAGTAGAACTGCCCCATACACTTCCCCAGATTGTTCGCTTCATGGAAGTAGACTGCCACGTCTTTCTCCTGAGGGGCACTGGTGGGTTGGAACTACCCACCTATACAAACTTAACTGAGAAAAACAAGCTATTTCTAATAAAATGCCATTTCCTTCTGGCATGCATGATTAAAGTTTTCAAAATGTCTTTATATCTGTTACCTTATTTTATCTCCCTATCAACAGTGAGTTTCAGAGAGGCGTAGCAGCTACCTAAGATTATATAGTTAGTAAGTAACACAGAGATTTCAATAGAGGTCTTCTATTCCAGAGCATTTCCACAATTCCACTGCACCTCAGCCATGAAGGTCGATCCTTGTAGACTATTTGAGGATGTAGTTAGCCCATTTCATTTTATTTTTGTTCTTTGTTTTTGTTTTCAAACTAAATGCTTCAATTATTCTGATGGAGAAAAAGATACCTATTTTTCGAAGGTAAATCCTTAGCAACTTCTGCAAAGGAAGCAGTGATGGCAGTAGCACACAGCTTATCTGTAGCCCTTCACCGCCTTAGATAAGACAGACGTCCTTAGAGAAACGCTATTCGAAAATGCTTTCCAGCTCTATGAGCATGTAAAAATCTGTGTGACTACAGACTGAGCCTGGGCTCAGATGTACCCGTTGTTGGAGTTTCCATGGAAATGAAGACACTTTACATTTTCATAAATTCACTTACAGACGCATGTGGAAGTCAAACAATGAGAGGATTCTTGGTATGTGTGTGTTTTCACCCTCTGAAAAAGACACGCTGTGTTCATGCTTCAGTGAGTGGCAACCATGGTAATGACTCTTAAAAAATAGGTTCTTAAGCCTGTTTGATGAAAGTTATATCTGAATTTAAGAAACATTAATAATGTTTCCATAATAAATTCTGATTTCTTACAGATATTTTGGCAGCATGCGTTTGATAAATATTAGTTTTTAACCAATTACTCTCACCGGTTTCTTCTTTAGGCAATTTTTTTTTGTTTTGGATGACTGTTAGGTAACACCATTTATAAAAACTTTCTAGCATTTATTTTTCTTAATTATACCCTTAATAGAGCCACAAGAAGACATGAATTCAAAACGAATTCCTATCACTTATTTATTAATCACATTCGACATAAAACCAGGGCTGTACTTAGTGAGGGAGTAGGGAAAGAGAGTGCTGTATGTTGACATACATATTTATATAGAAGACAGTAATATTAAAATAAACTCTAAAAACCAGGTTTTTTGCTAATAAACATCACAGAGAGGTGACCTGGGGGACAGTGGAGTGGAGATCTAGGCCCCTTTGCTCTGAGGGTCATTTTCAGTGTAACACAGTGGTTTGGAGAAACTTGGCTTCCGGTTCCAAATCTGCTACTTGAAATCGATGACAGATAGACATAAGCTTCCAGCCAAGATAAAGCATTAGGGACTGGATTTACTCTTTTGCCTGAAACAACCATTAAAACTATAAAAAGCATATGAAATGATGTTTTTCGTGACACTGGAGATTACGCAACAAATGCCATTGATCTCTGAGAGATGGGAAACAAAAGAGGTAGGTGCTATTATTGCCCCGGTATAGGTAATAAGAAGAGAGATGAAATTTAATCATAAAAATAATTAATCCAGAAAAAAAAGGAGAAATGGGAGAAACAAAAAGCAAGATGATAGACTTAAGCCTATATATATTAATAATCATATTAAATGTAGACGTTTTAAACACCAAAATTCAGTGCAGAGATTGTCAGTTCAGGTGAAAAACAAGACCCAACTACACGATGGCTGCCATATGATCCGTCCATTCCATGCCTAGGTATTTTCCCAAGAAAAATAAAAGCATATGTACACACAAAGATTTGTATAAAAATATTTATAGCAGCTTTATTTGTAATAGCCAAAATTAAAACAAGACAAATATTCATCAACTGGTGAACATATAAACAAATTTTGGTATATCTATACAATGGAATACTACTCTGCAATGAAAAGGAATTGGCTATTGATATATGCCACACCGAATTAATTTCAAAATAATTATGCTGAGTCGAAGACATCAAAGTAAAAGTACATACTGTGTGATTCCACTTGAATAAAATTCTAGGAAATGAGAACGAATGTATAGTGACAGAACGCAGATCAGTGGTTCCCTGGTAAATGAATAATTTCTTTTATAAGGATCAGCACAAAGCTGGTTCCTACGAGGCGGAGGTTCCTATGAGGTGGAGGTTAAAGATGTCCCAAATGTCCAACTTTTCTAAGCTGCTGTACTGCACCATCATCTCTAACATCAACTACTCCCTCTCCCCTCAGTACTCTCCCTCCTGTTTTGGGGTTCCCTAATTCACTGTAACATCTCACAAAACTCACAAACTGAACCATGTAAAGGAAATGGCTCACAGGGTTAGGGAGGCTGGCAAGTCCCAAATTTGTGGGTCAGGTGTAGGCTTCTCCCAACCCACGTGGCTGCAGGGGCTGACGAACCCAAACTGGCAGTTCAGACCACAGGCTGCTGGCTCGCAAGGCTGCAGAAGCAGGCAAATCAGGTCACATGATAGTGCCTCTGGCCCAAACGACTGTGGAGGCCAGTGAATCCCAGGATAAGCAGGTCAGACAGCAGGCCTCTGGCTCAAGTCCCAAGAACCGGAGGTAAATTGATCATGAACCAGACTCGGGATCCAGAGGCACACACCAGGACACACACATATATCTTAGATGCAGGCCACACCCCAGGAAAGAGCACAACGTTAGTAAGGGTAGGACTTGACTCACGGCCTCCTGCGAGGCTGCAACCCAAGACACACCCTACACCAATCCTTCCTCATCAACAAGTAAAGGTCAGGATCCACAACAATAAAATGAAGAACAACGACACAATACTCGGGATCATGGCCTAGCCAAGTTGACACATAACCCCAACCATTACATGTTCCATATACCTTATTTACATAGTTCCACTCAATCATTGTGTGTGAGTCACAAAGACCATGGCTAGAAGGGCCACATTAAGTGACTTATTGTGCCATACCTGGGGATGTGTGTGTGTACGCGAGAAAAGGGGGGTTTGCAGGGAGCATAGAATGGAGGGCTTGCAAAAGGATGTGAGAAACTTTGGTGGGTAGTGGATATGTTCACTATCTTGTTGTGCTGGTGGTTTCACAGATGCACACGTATGTCAAAACATACCAGATTGTACCCTTTGAATATGTGCAGTTTATTTTACGTCAACTTTAATGCAATAAAGGTGTCTTAAAAATCTGTATTACTTGGGCAAATTATTAAACCTTGAATCTGTAAAATGGCAATAACAACTCTACCACCTTTATAAGGTTATTGCATGGATTAAATGAAATATTAATGTATAAGAGGCTTAACACATTGCCTAGCACGTTGGAAGGGCTCCGTGAGAGCCTCCAGGCTTCTTGGCAGAGTACCAGATGGTATATTCTCCTTCCTTCTACCACCCACTGATAGTAGATAGTACAGTGACCGTGAACTTTTATCATGCCCCAGAAGACAAGCCATCATGAAAACTCTTCTGTGAGTTTGTTGGCAAGAAATTAATCTTCCAGCATTGCGGGGCTGTCTGATGCTCAGGTGCAGTAAATTAACTCTTGTGTGCTCTTCCTGCCCTGCTGCCTGTCTGTAGGAGCCCGACTGCTCCTGAGCCAAGGTTTCTGGACAGAGCGACAGGCGCAGGATGGAACGGAAGGAAGAAGCACCTGCAGTAATTCTGATAGGCATTTTGAGATGCCAAAGCTGAAGCGCTGGAGCTTTCCAAAGACCCCAGTTTCATGGCTATTTTTACAGAGCTAGTACGTATTTTTTTGTTTGTTTGTTTAGTACGTATTTTGGGGATGCTTTTTTTTTTTGTTTTTTTAGAAGACATGACTTTGTGAAAGACATTTTTTATCGTTTTTAGAGATGACGTTTTCTTTTTATCTATTAGTACTTACAGTATTCTTTCAAGCCCAGTGAATTATTTTTTTGCTTTGGAGTCCCCTTTGTATCTCTCTCTCTATTTTTGTGTAGGCATGTAAGCTGTCCTCACCATTTCTCAGTCTCCTGTGTAGTCTCTGTGGTTGCGATTTTTCCTTTGCTAATCTCTTTCTGACTTTGCCCGCTGCTGATTGTTTTTCTTGGAAGTGTTACTCATTCTTTGGCCTTGCACCACGCTCACATTAGGAGCACAGTTTTCAGGAATCTTCCTCCTCTTTTCCTACAAGTAACCATTTGGGCTTACTCACTGAAATATTCTCCTCCCACTCATTCAACTGAGGAATGCTGAATCTGTGCAACAATGAGATGCAAACATTTCTTGAAAAACATCAAGCAAGCTGTTTTTCTTTAATTGTGAATTTTACCTATAAAAAAAAATTTTTTTTTTTTCTGTAGCTTCACTTAATTAGGAATCCCTGGGTGGCACAAATGGTTAACACATGTGGCTGCTAACTGAATGGTTGGTAGTTCAAGTCCACCCATTGGTGCCTTGGAAGAAAGGCCTGGCTCTCTACTCCCTAAAAACCAGCATGGAAAGCCTTATGGAGCGCAGTTCTGACACACAGAGTCGACACAAGCGGAAATCAGCTTGATGGCGACCGTTTTGTTGGTTACTTAATTAAAAATTCATTGCTATCAATTTTGGTTAGATATATATTTTTGGCACCAAAATTGAATAATTGAACTTGTATTGGAAATAATTGAGGTGAGGAAGTCCTCTTTAACTGCCTGCTAAATTAAGGCTTTTCAAACAGCTCTTTTTTTTTGCGGGGAGAAACTGGGAAGGAAAAAGAAAACAAAAACAGTGCCTTAGAGGAGGAGGGAAAGGGCGGAAGTAAAGTCAGTGATTGAAACAATTTGTTTTCCTCTTTGAAGTCCTCTTCTCCATCTACAGGAAGTTTACGCCAAAGCCTTTAATGTTTTTGGCTACAGGTTATCAGTATCAGTCATTCTCAAACCATGGTTTGCCATCCTCCTGCCTCAAAATTACTTCGTGTCATGGGTGTAAATGAAAATCCCTGAGCCGCGCCCTGTGTATGTCTCATACTAAGAAAAGGTTGAGTAACAGACCTACTCAGTCGGAATCTTGAAGGGCTGTGGCTCAGGTATCTGCGTTTTTATCAGGCTTTCAATGTCTTTTTTTTTTTTCCACTTTAAGAATCACCTCCTTAAGTTCTGTGACATAGGGAAAAGGAGACGGGGTAACAGTCCCCAGTTATGTACGGAGGATGGTGGCCAGGTAGGCGCAGCACAGGAAAGTGGCGCAGATAGAGCGGTGGAGTCCTGTGGTATTCTGGCGAGGCTGTTGTAAAGGAGGAAAGCAGTGTGAGGATGACAGCAATTTCCTGTTACAAACAGGAGGCTCGTTCAGAAACATGTTTATTAATAGCTCAAGCTCTCAAGAGTCCAACATTTTATTCAGTAAGTCCAATATGCCTATTTATAATTCAATTTATGATATTTAACGGTGATCCTGATATTCTCCTTTTCAGTCAAGAAGTAAAAAAAATATTAATTGCATAAAGTGCTTTGAGCAAATAAAAATTTGGATTTTCTGGTGCTTATAAAAAAAAAAAACCAGAATAAAAAAGGAAGTGCTCCGTTAGTGGGGATTTTACAAATTGCGAAGACGCTTTCAGGAAAGAAAGTCAGCAGCTAATCGTTTTCTCCCCCGAAAAAGAGTAAGTTAAGACAAGCACTGTCATGTCATCACATACTAGGCAGGCGTGTGTCCACTCAGCTCAGATGACTCTCTGACTCCCGTGTCCACCCTGTGGAAGTCATTCTTAGAACCATTGCTCAGCAATTCTTCTAACAATTGTTATAACAAAAAAGTGCCTTTTTTACTCATTCCCTACCTGTTTCTTCAGAGAGTTAAGCCTCAATCTATCATGTGTTTCCTGATCTGGGTGGCTGTCCTGGCAAATCTTTAGGGCCATAACTTGTTTGCCAATTTCTGTACACATAAAAGAGAAATGGGGACAGTCCTACTTGCTGAAAGACTTCTCTGATGTCAGCTAACTGCCTGGATGTCTAAATGCCTCCTGTTCCTGAAAGCCCTTTGACTGTGTCCCACTAACTCTCTGTTCAACCCTACTCCGCTGTTTTGGATTCTGTTATGCTTTCTGCCAGCTACAGTTACCAACTTTCCTTGGATGCCCTATGCCCTAGCTGTCATGTTCTGCTCAAATGGCTGAATTTAATTCCCCATCCCTACTCCAAGGATTGGTTTCATACTTACAGAAGGTTGAGTAAAAACCCCTACCTACTCTCAGTCTACCCATTCTGCTCTAGGGAATCTTCACTATGCCACAGTATGTGGCAACTGGAACATAGTAAGTGTTCAGTGTTTTAAATAAACGAATGAATGGCATAAAGCAGCATCTCAGATGAAGTCCATGTCTTACATATTCATACATCTTTACAGTTTGTAGAAGAATTTCAGATTTTTTTTTTATTATTATTATTCTTAAAAAGAATTGAACTCTCTGATTCTGATCTAGAACAGGGAAAAATGAGATACTGTGTGTGTGTTCTTATTTACGTGAATCCTAAATGTCAACTACTTTTTGGTAGCAATTTGCAAACAGACCACGTATGGGAACAGTAGAGGAAGTCTCAAAATGTGACTTAGCTTCCATTACTGCATTAGTCAGGGAGCTTTCCCATGATGTCAATTTACACTCAAAACACACTTTTTAGAAAGTATACCTTGAGTGGAATAGAAGGAATATTAACTCTACCTTAAATTCAGCTTTCTTGCCATCTACAGGGAATGTGGATCCCCGATGGCGTAGCAGTTAAGAGTTTGGCTGCTAATCAAAAGATCAGCAGTTCAAATCTACCAGCCGCTCCTTGGAAGCCCCCTGAAGCAGTTCTACTCTGTCCTACAGGGTCACAATGAATTGGAATCGACTCAATGGCAACAGGCTTTGTTTGTTTTTTTTTTTAATAGGGAACATAATATGGGCACAAACATTACTATACCTACCTGAGGTTAGTGCAATGATATGGAAGCAAAATAATAAAGGCCCAGTCTCAACAGAAGCACAGAGAATAGAGAGATTTAGCCTGGCTTTGGGATAAATGCTGGGAAGTCCTTGGGTCAACCAATGGTTCTCAGCAAATGGAAAGTCTGTTCCCAGTCGACACTTGGCAATGTCTGAATACACTTTTGGTAGTCACCACTGGGGGTACTATTTTCATCTACTGGGCTGAGGCCAGGGATGCTACCAAAAGCCCTATAAAACCTAGCACAGCCCCCCACAAAAAAGAATCATTTGGCCTAAAATGTCAATATTGAAGGCATTGAAAAACCCTTCTGTAGACTGTAGCATTTGAGCCGGGCCTTAAAGAATTGGTAGGAATTCAAAAGGCACAGATAGGAAAGAATTCATTCCAGGCAAATGAAATGCATAAAAAGGGATAATAAAGTATGGAGGTAATATAGAAAACTGTGAATGGTCAAGTTTATCTCAATGCAGAGAAAGGGGAATAAGGTAAGTTCCGAAAAGTGGGTTGTTAAGGCTTGGAGCAGTGCTTGTGAAATTTCACACATCGGAAACACTTAGAGGCCTTGTTGAAATACCAATAGCTGGGCCCTACCTCAGAGTTTGTGATTCCGTAAGTCTGGAATGAGTTCTGAGAGTCTGCACTTCTAAGTACCCAGGTGATGCTGACAGGCTGGTGTGGGGACCACGCTTTTGAGAACCACTGCTTTTAGGTCTAGAGAGAGATTAGGAATTAAATTTCTGGGCAAGAAAGAAACAAAAAAAATTGCTGTGCGGTCGATTCTGACTCATGGGGTCCCATGTGTATCAGAGTAAAACTGTGCTGCATCAAGTTTTCAATGATTGACTTTCCGGAAATCATCAGGCCTTTTATCAGAGGTGCTTCTGGGTGGACTCAAACGGCCTACATTTCAGTTAGAAGAGGACTGTTAATCAGAACAATTCTTTAGGAAGATTATTCAAATAGCAACATATAGGATCCTTCGGATTAGAGAGAAAATCAGGACAAAGAAACAAACTAATTTGGGAAATTAATCCGGTCATCTGGGCAAGAAGTGACAGGACCTGCATTAGAGTATTAGCTTTAGAAATGGAAAAAAGGAAAAACTACCAGAAACACTATAGAGGTAAGTAGAACTCAACATCTGATAGAAAGGAGATTAAAAAAAAAAAAAAAGAGGGAGGAATTGAAATGACTCAAAGGCTTCAAGGCTAGAAAAGGGAAAAGATAAGAATTTTACTGAGACAGGAATCTTAGAAAGACGAATATGATAAAAAGGTAAAAGTTTTTAACATGGAGCTTAAAGGTAGAGAAGCAATTATTTTAAAATGCAAGAAAAGATCTCTTTTAATGCATTTTTTCAATTTATTGTAATTATTTGTTTGTATGTCAGTTTCCCTAACCCCACAAAGACTCCAAGTTCCTTGAAAGAAATATATAACTAGGCTGTATCTCTAGTGCTTAACAATACCTGACAAAAAAAAAAAAAAAAAAATTTTTTTGTTATCTGATATGGTATAAGAAAAGAAAATTTTCTTTTTTTTGGTATAGGAACAAAATAAACACTGAATTGAATTGAAAAGAATGAATTATATTAACATATTTAATTTCCTATTATTTTATCACACCTGCCGTACGCTCTGTCCTACAGAGTCACTCTGAGTAGAAATCGACTCAGCAGCAGCGGGTTTGGCTTTTTTGGTATGGCCCCTACACTCTGCCCCTGCCCACCTCACATTAACTCATGATAGTTTGTCTATAAATACTACATGGAACAAACAATCTTGCAAGAAGTTTTGCTAATTATCTTTGTCTTTAAAACATTTAAACTGTTCAAATGTAGCCAACTAGCACCAGGATTGTCTAGCCTTCAAAAAAAAGCCAACCAAGTCCAATATATGAAAGCTGAGGAATGATGGTTTCTGTACCTTGCCTACAAACCTGTCCTGTCCAAGGAATTGCTGTCCTTAAAGGCTATGTCCAGAGTCACTGACCCACTTGAATCCCCTGTAGCAATGACTTAGGAAGCTGGGCGCTCTGGGACAATGCGCCTCTACACGTAAGTCTCTCTTGGCCCCAGCTGTTTGATCATGGTTTGCCCAGATTTAGTCTTAGCCAGCTATGCGTGATCATTGGTCGTTAGTAATGAGTCTCCTGGGATAAACCGTAAACTGACAGATTTCAGACAGGCTGCCTCGCCTGCACTTAGTAAGTGGGATTGGGGTCAGGAAAGCTGGGTGACAGGGCAAGGAGAAGCTCCCTTAGATAACCAAATCATCTGAAATTGCATTTCTTTCTTGGTCAAAAAGGAGTAGGAATTATTGCTGTTTCATCCCATTGTCTAAATTACGCTTGAGGGACTTAGATAAAACCCATACATCAAAACGCCTTGGTGCAATAATGCAAAATTTAAAGGGGCCCATCAAATAGGTCTGTTTCAGAATCACACATGATACTTAGGAATTGTAGCAATCAGAGCAGTTCTCTTGGAATTGATTTGAATGTTTTTTCCAAACCCAATTTTCTCTTTCTGGCTAGAAAGAATTAATTTCTTTATCTACACTGCTTGGTACTATCAGCCCTAGAGGGAAGGAAAAAAAGAGTTTTTTCTAACCAACCGATCCGACCTTCTGGAGGCTAAGGAGATTTTATCATCTAACTGAGGCCCTGCAAACATGCAAGCTGGAGGCTACTGCCCCAGCTGAGGAGCCCTTCTGCCTAAGTGCTTCTAAATATAAACAGAACTGTGAAAACATCAGACAAGTGGGACATACATCCAGCATGTTTGTTCCAGCTTTTCTTTCCATGACTTTTCACCCTCTTCCAAAAAAAAAGGACTGTGTGCCCAGCTCCTAACTGGTGGTGAGACTAGAACTAGCACTCCTGACCAGGCTGTGCCGCCCCACCCTGTGAGCCTTGCTTTCCCTGCTCAGACGCTGTGACGGAGCCCCCCTCCAAGTGCTGCCTTTCTTCCTTTTTCCAGCTGTTCTGCATCGCCCTGAGCAGTCCCTTCAGTCTTCCTACACCCTGACAGCTGCTTGTGGAGATATCAATAAACAGAAAACTGATTTTTCTAGTAAGATACATGTATTATTTTAATATCCTGACTTAGAACCTAAATGGTAAAAGAAAAGGAAGGAATGGAGGTAAGGGGGGAAGGAGGGAAGGGAAAAAAAAAAAAGGAGGCAGCTACAATTAAAACTATATAGCAAGGTAACAATTTGTCTTTAACTCTTCAGTGGTTCTCAAATTTTGATGACCTTAAATAATATTTGGAATATTTGCAAACTGCAATTACTTGCCAATTGTCAGCCCCAACCCTAGAGATTCTGGCTCAACAGGTCTAACGTCAGTCTTTGTCCTTGTTGTGGTTAGGTACCATCGAGTCAGTTCCAACTCATAGTGACCCTATGCATGACAGAACGAAACACTCCCTGGTCGTGAGCCATCCTTACAATCATTGTTACACCTGAGCTCGTCTTTGCAACCACTGTGTCAATCCACCTCGTTGAGGGTCTTCCTCTTTTCTGCTTACCCTGTACTTTGCCAAGCATGATGTCCTTCTCCAAGGACTGATACCTCCCGACAACATGTCCAAAGTATGTAAGATGCAGTCTCACCATCCTTGCCTCTAAGGAGCATTCTGGTCGTACTTCTTCCAAGACAGATTTGTTCGTTCTTTTGGCAGTCTATGGTATGTTCAATATTCTTCACCAACTCCATAATTCAAAGGTGTCAATTCTTCTTCAGTCTTCGTTATTCATTGTCCAGCTTTCACATGCATATGATGTGATTGAAAATACCATGGCTTGGGTCAGGCGCACCTTAGTCTTCAAGGTGACATCTTTGCTCTTCAACACTTTAAAGAGGTCCTTTGCAGCAGACTTACCCAAAGCAATGCGTCTTTTGATTTCTTGACTGCTGCTTCCATGGCTGTTGATTGTGGATCCAAGTAAAAAGAAATCCTTGACAACTTCAATCTTTTCTCTGTTTATCATGATGTTGTTCATTGGTCGAGTTGTGAGGATTTTTGTTTTCTTTATGCTGAGGTATAATCCATGCTGAAGGCTGTGGTCTCTGATCTTCATGAGTAAGTGCTTCAAGCCCTCTTCACTTTCAGCAAGCAAGGTTGTGTTATCTGCATAATGCAGGTTGTTAAGGAGTCTTCCTCCAATCTTGATACCCCGTTCTTCTTCATATAGTCCAGCTTCTCATATTATTTCCTCAGCATACAGATTGAATAGGTATGGTGAAAGAATACAACCCTGACACACACCTTTCCTGACTTTAAACCAATCAGTATCCCCTTGTTCTGTCCAAACAACTGCCTCTTGATCTATGTAAAGGTTCCTCATGAGCACAATTAAGTGTTCTGGAACTCCCATTCTTCCCAACGTTATCCATAATTTGTTATGATCCATACAGTTGAATGCCTTTGCATAGTCAATAAAACACAGGTAAACATCCTTCTTGTATTCTCTGCTTTCAGCCAGGATCCATCTGACATCAGCAATGATATCCCTGGTTCCGCGTCCTCTTCTGAAACCAGCCTGACTTTCCGGCAGTTCTCTATCAATATACTGCTGCAGCCGCTTTTGAATGATCGTCAGCAAAATTCTGCTTGTGTGTAATGTTAATGATATTGTTCTATAATTTCCACATTCGGTTGGATCACCTTTCTTGGGAATAGGCATAAATATGGATCTCTTCCAGTCAGTTGGCCAGGAAGCTGTCTTCTGTATTTCTTGGCATAGACGAGTGAGCACCCCAGCGCTGCATGTGCTTGTTGGAACATCTCAGTTGATATTCCACCAATTCCTGGAGCCTTGTTTTTCACCAATGCCTTCAGAGCAGCTTGGACTTCTTCCTTCAGTACCACTGGTTCCTAATCATATGTCACCTTTTGAAATGGTTGAGTATTGACTAATTCTTTTTGGTATAATGACTCTATGTATTCCTTCCATCTTTTTTTGATGCTTCCTGCGCCATTTAATTTTCTCCCCATGGCATCCTTCACTATTGCAACTCGAGGCTTGAATTTTTTCCTCAGTTCTTTCAGCTTCAGAAATGCCGAGTGTGTTCTTCCTTTTTGGTTTTCTATCTCCAGCTCTTTGCACGTGTCATTATAATACTTCATCTTCTCAAGATGCCCTTTGAAATCTTCTCTTCAGTTCTTTTACTTCATCAATTCTTCCTTTTGCTTTAGCTGCTCGATATTTGAGAGCAAGTTTCAGAGTCTCCTCTGACATCCATCTTGGTCTTTTCTTTCTTTCCTGTCTTTTCAGTGACTTCTTGCTTTCTTCATGGATGATGTCCTTGATGTCATTCCACAACTCGTCTGGTCTTCAGTCATTAGTGTTCGATGTGTCAAATCTATTCCTCAGGTGGCCTCTAAATTCAGGTGAGATGTACTCAAGTTCATATTTTGGCTCTCGTGGACTTGCTCTGATTTTCTTCAGTTTCAGCTTGAAGTTGCATATGAGCAATTAACAGTCTGTTCCACAGTCGGCCCCTAGACTTGTTCTGACTGATGATATTGAGCTTTTCCATCATCTTTGTCCACCAAAACCAAAAAACCAAACCCACTGCCGTCGAGTTGATTCTGACTCATAGCGACCCTATAGGACAGAGTAGAACTGCCCCACAGAGTTTCCAAGGAGCACCTGGTGGCTTTGAACTGCTGACCTTTTGGTTAGCAGCCATAGCACTTAACCACTACACCATCAGGGTTTCCTGTCTTTCCACAGATGTAGTCAATTTGATTTCTGTGTGTCCCATCTGGCAAGGTCCATGTGTATAATTGCCGTTTATGTTGGTGAAAGAAGGTATTTGCAAGAAAGAAGTTGTTGGTCTTGCAAAATTCTATCATTCGATCTCTGGCATTGTTTCTATCACCAAGGCCATATCTTCCAGCTACTGATCCTTCTTCTTTGTTTCCAACTTTCGCATTCCAATCGCCAGTAATTACCAATGCGTCTTGATTGCATGTTCAATCAATTTCAGACTGCAGCAGCTGATAAAAATCTTCTATTTCTTCATCTTTGGCCCTAGTGGTTGATTGGTGCGTAAATTTTAATAATAGTCGTATTAACTGGTCTTCCTTGTAGGCGTGTGGATATTATCCTATCACTGACAGCATTGTACTTCAGGAAAGATCTTGAAACATTCTTTTTGAAGATGAATGCAACTCCATTCCTCTTCAAGTTGTCATTCTCAGCATAGTAGACTATATGATTGTCCGATTCAAAATGGCCAATACCAGTCCATTTCAGCTCACTAATGCCTAGGATATCGATGTTTATAAATTCCATTTCTTTTCTGACAATTTCCAATTTTCCTAGATTCCTATTCCATACATTCTAGGTTCCAATTATTAATGGATGTTTGCAGCTGTGTCTTCTCATTTTGAGTCGGTCTCTGGAGCCTGCATTTACTACGTTCTCCCCAGGCAGTTCTGGTGTTAGTAGCCTGGGGGAACTGCACCTTGAGAAACATTGGCAGTTTAGATTGTCCCTGACTAACACCAAATTTCAGTGAACCTTGTCAGGGTAAACAGCCTGTGCTTGTTGTCAAGAGTTGCCAGGTGAGAGGCAAGAGACCTGATAAACAGCAGCTGCTTAGGCCTGAATGTCTGGGGAAATAAGCACAGGTGGTAGGAGATTTACCAACGTGTTCCTGAGGCTCCCTGCCCCAAGATGCTCATCTGCTGTGGACAGCCAGCAGGCATTCTTAGCTGAGTCGACCCTGTCCCTGCCCCTGGCTGTTGGACTGTGCTCTCAGACTCCTCCCTACTTTCCTTGTGCAAAAGCCTTTCTTCAAACCTCCTTCAGGTATTTCTAAGTCAAGATTTCCAGATTCCAGGCACCAAACCCTTAACACGACTTCGTCATTCAAATTGCAAGGGAACTCAGGTCTCAGATGGCTGTGGGATATGGTTCAAGAACCCAAAGGAACGGGGGTGGGGGCAAGGACTCAGAGATACCATAATATTCTTTCTGTCACAACGCGACTTAAACAGGAGTTTTGGAGGCCTTGCTTGCCATCTCCTCACCTTTATTTGCATTGTTGCCATAAGAAATACATCCCATAATCCAGATAGCTGAAGTTTAACCAAATTTTTTAAGTGTGGGATGGTTGTTTTCCAGGTGTTCTGGAATAGTTCTGATTAAAACATCCTATCACTTTTTCCCTGTGAGTGTGCTTGTATTTATCAGAGCCAGGAAAGAAAGAGAAAGGAAGGAAGGAAGGAAAGAAGGAAATAAGTCACTGTATCCAAGATAGTTTAATTTACTTAGCAAATAATTGCTGAGCACCTATTATATGCTAGGCACTGTTGAAAAAAACATGGAAAAACAAAGGTAAATAAAACAGACTAAGAGAGAGACAAACAAAAAAACAAAAACAAGGAAATATAAACCAGACAGGTAATGATGAATTCTACAAAGAGAAAGCACAGGCAGGAGAACTGGGGCAGGGTGCTGGTTTATGCTGGGCGTTCCCAGAAAACCTGTCTGATAGGCGACATTGCAGCGGAGACCTGAAGGAAGAGTGAGACCCAGCATATGCACTTCTGAGCAAAGGTCATTTCAGAGAGAGGGAACTGCCCTCACAAAGATTCTTCAGCAGGACCATGCTTGATATTTTTTAGAAGAAGGTAATCACTGCAGCTGGAGTCAAGTAAATGAGGAAAGAGAGTTGAAGTCAGACAAATGTCTAAGCGCCAATCTTGCAAGGTCTTCCAGGCCATTGCAAGGATGTTGTCTTTTACTGTGAGAAAGACGAAAAACCACTGGCAGGAGGAGAGCAGAAAACCAAACCAAAAACCAAACCCATTGCCGTCGAGTTGATTCTGACTCAGAGTGACCCTATAGGACAGAGTAGAACTGCCCCATAGGGTTTCCAAGGAGCGGCTGGTGGATTTGAACTGCCAACCTTTTGGTTAGCAGCCTGAGCTCTTAATCCATACAATCTGTCATATGTTTTTAAATGATCAATTATTTGTTATATGGGAATAGGTCAGATATTAGATATATTTAAAAGGTAGAAGCAACAATATTTGCTTGTGGATTGGATATAATATGTCAAAAAGCAAAAGAGTAGAAATGTTGAGACTGGAGTGTATTTAGTAGGCCTTATTGGCATTAACCCTGGTAGTGCAGTGCTTAAGAGCTACGGCTACTAACCAAAAGGCCAGCATTTCAAATCTACCACAGGCTTCTTGGAAATTCTGTGGGGCAGTTCTGCTCTGCCCTATAGGGTCGCTGTGAGTTGGAATCAACTAGATGGTGATGGGTTTACTGACATTAAGTACTTTAATAAAAAAATGGACATATCTGTCTGTCTATAACACCAAAATATTAACAGTGGTTGTTTCTAATGATAGAGCTATGGAAAATATTTATTTGCTGCATTTTGTTACTTCTAATGAAAATATATCACTTGTATAGTTTTAAAGTGAGCCTTTCATCGGCCGATGAAAACACTATGGGTCACAATGGCCTGACCTGTAAGTGATCATGGGGATGGCAAAATAGCAGGCAGTTTTTTTATATTATGTATGGGGTCACCACAAGTCAGGGGCCAACTTGACAGCAGCTAACAAATACAACATTATTTTTACAAGCTTCAGATACCTAAAGAAAATACTTCCTAGTCACTTAAATTTTATGGGATTTAAGGTTACAACACGTCTCTCTCAAGGGGACCATTCTGATCTGTGTGACTGAAATCAGGATACCTAAAGTAGCTCATTCAATCTCTCTATCCCTTTAATTGGGGGTAAGAGTCACTAATACCGCACTGTAAATTCAAATGTTTTAGTGATATCAGTTTGGAAGAGCCATGGAAAATTTTGCCTGGTGAATGAAATAAAACAATGAGAATAGAAAAATAAGAATATAGTTTATGAATCTTTTTGAAGAAACTTTTCTTCTTGTCTTAAGTGGTATTGCCCCCAGCAATTCTCTGGATCCTAGAGATAAAATCAAATGCATGACTTACTCTCACTTTCAAAAGAAAATGAAACATTCTTTAAACTTTGTATTTTTGTACCTTGTTTTTGTATTTTTATAAGTACATTTACACAATTATAGTATTTATATCCATGGACACCTGGTTTCTGGTGATTTTGTTATCACTGATGCAGAAGAAATAAAGGCTCATGAATATCAGATATAAAAGATATGGGATTCTTGGTAGACAATGAAGAATAATAATAGATTAATAGTGGATTCATATAAAAGCTTTCTTTCAAACATCACACAATATTTGCAGTTTTTTTTAATCTCTATTTATAAAGTTTCACCAGAAAAAAAAAAATTGTCTTGAATAGTAGGGCTATTATTATATTAATGGCTTCTTGTTAGTATTAAAAGTAATCCAGACCAGAAAAAAGGCCAACTATAAAATTATCTCCTTTAAAATAGTCCTACTGTGAGATAGGAAGGCCAAAGGACATCTCAAAGTCTTCTTTACTTACATGTCCCTTGAGGAAATAAAATGAATTGAACCTTAGGAAAGATAGATGTCAGTTACACAGTGAATGCATGAAGGGGAAGTAAAAAATAATCATTGGAAAATATAATCAGGTGAAAATTGCCAAGTGAAGATGTTTGCTATAGAGATAAAGAAATTAATAATTGATCCAATCCCTGAATTATAGCTGAATTGTATTTCTAAAACACTCATGTAACACAAAGGGGTCAAAATAAAATTGAAGATAAACAAATGTGGTATCCCACTTGAAAACAGAAAGCAGAAGACCAAATTCCAAAGTGACAAACACGTGAAATCAAAATATTAGTAGGTATCTTGAGGAGGTTGTTGTTGTGAGGCAACCTAGAGTCAGTTCCAACTCATACCCACCCTATGTACGACAGAATGAAATGCTGCCTGGTCATGCACCATCCTCACAATCATTGTTATGTTTGAGCCCCTTGTTGTAGCCATTGTGACAATCCATCTTGTTGAGGGTCTTCGTCTTCTTTGCTGACCCTCTATTTTACCAGGCATGATGTCCTTCTTCAGGGACTGGTCCCTCCTGACGACATGTCCAAAGTGCGTGAGACATAGTCTTCCCATCCTCCCTTCTGATGAGCATTCTGTCTGTATGTCTTCCAAGACACATTTGTTCGTTCTTCTGGCAGTCCATGGTATATTCAATATTCTTCACCAACACCGTAATTTAAAGGTATCAATTCTTCTTTAGTCTTCCTTATTCACTGTCCAGCTTTCACATGCATATGAGGTGATTGAAAACACCATGGCTTGGGTCAGCACACCTTAGTCCTTGAAGTGACATTTTTGCTTTTTAACACTTTAAAGAGGTCTTTTGTAGTAGGATAGTACGATTTAAAATAAGGTTTTAGTGAGAAAAAAAATCGTGTTACAACTAAGTTATTTTTTATATAAAATAAATAAATAGAAAAAATTGAATCATCTAAATATTTCCCCAATCGTTTTTGGGGTGTAGAAAAAGAGGAAACCGGCAACAAAACACTAGTTGTGGTAATTCACAAGATTCATTTACAAAACTGACTTATCAAGATGAACCACGTGTTGTACCATAAAACAGTTTTGAATAAATGTGAAAGGACTCACGACGTACTAAGTATATTCTCTGACCACAATGGAATTAAATTAGAAATTGACATCAGAAAGTATCTGGAAAATTCTCAAATATTTGAAAACTAAATAACATACTCGTAAATAACCCATGGGTCAAAAAAGAAACCAAAAAAAAAAATAGTATTTTAAATTAAATGGAAATAAAAATACAAAATTTAAAAAATTGTGAGATTCAGCTAAAAGGGTGATTAAAGGGAAATTTATACTATGAACCTACTATATGAGAAAAGAAAAAAGTAACAAACTAATGACATTAGTTTCCACCTTAAGAAACTAGGAAAAGAAGAACAAATGAAATGAAAAGTAAAAGAGAAGAAAAGAAATAATCAAAATAAAAGTGGAAATCAATGAAATAGAAAGCAGAAAAACAGTTTAAAAATGACATCAATAAAATAGCTGGGTTGGTGAAGAAAAAAAGGCAGAAGAATAAATTACCAATATCAGGAATAGGAGAGGTGAGATCACTACAAATTCTGTAAATATGAAAAGAAAATAAATATTTTGTACCACTTTAAAAAAATTTAGGCTAATACATTTGATGAATTAGATTAAATAGACAAATTCTTTGAAAGATACAAACTACAAAGCCTCAATCAAGAAGAAATAGATAAGCTGAATACCCTTAGACCTATTAATAAAAACTGAATTGGAAAGGAAAAGGTGGAGGGGTTAAAGGTGATGGAAATATAGCATTGATTAGGGTAGGGTTGCACAGCCAATTATTGTAATTACTGTCAATAAATTGTACACCTATAAAAAGCTGAATTTGCAAAAATTGTGCAATGGATATATTTACAACAATGACAAAAAAAAACAAGTAGCTGCTGAGGCTGTTTGTGTACAACAAAAGACCTCACAGAGTTGGTTTCTTGGTTTGGAGGTTTACAGTCATTGTTTCAAGGGATATCCCAGTTAATTGGCCTAATTATATGTTTAGCACTTCTCTTCTACTGCCTAGTTCTTTGCGTAGTGCCTGAGGTATTATAAGCTTGCAAGCGGCCATCCAAGGCACAACAATTGGTCTCTGTTTGCCTGTAGTAACAGATAAAGAAGTGTCAGGAATAGAGAGAGGATATGGAATATGTTAGTTATTACCTCCATGAACAACTGCTTTCTTTGCCATGAGACCAGAAGAAATGGATGGTTTACTAGTACAATTACTGAACATTATAATCAAAGATTCTATAGAAGAACCCTGATCAAAAGCGGGAATATGCAGAACAGAATTTCAAATTTTAATGGGGTCCAGACTTCCTGGAGCCATGAAGCTTGGAGGGACCCCTGAAACTATAGCTGAAGATAATCTTTAAACCTTAAACAAACAACATCCCCTTAAATCTTCTTAAAACCATAAAATGGTTTAGTAAAAAATGTCTGCCTTCAGCATTATGCTCGTTTAAGAACTATCTATATGGGATCAAATTGACAACAGCAACTTGAAAAATTAGATAGAAACCTTAGGGGACAGTGAATTTACGTTAACAGGGGAGGAACAACTCAGAAAAGGAGGTTGAGAATGGTTGCAAAACTCAAAGAATGTCATCAATGTCACTAAATAATACATGTAGAAACTGTTGAATTGGTGTATGTATTGCTGTGTATATTTTCAACAACAATAAAATTAATGAAAAAATTTTTAAAAACTTCAAAATAAATTTCCATAAAGAAAACTTCCAAATGCCTTCACTGGGAAATTCTACAAAACAGTTAAGGAAGAAATAATACCATTTCTTCATGAATCTTTCCAGGAAAAAATTGAAGAGTAGGGAATATTTCCCAATTCACTCGTTTAGGCCGACCTTACTCAATAACAAAACTAGAGACAATAAAAGGAAAGAAAAATATAAACTAATATCTGTAATAAACTTACATGCAAAAATTTTTAATAAAATTGTAACCAAGCAATTCAAACGATATATGAAAAGAAGGATAAATCATGACCAAGTTTGCCCAGGCATGTAAGGTTGGTTTAACATTGAAAACAAATCAATATAATTCTCAATATTAACAGAATAAAAAAGAAAACAGCATATGATTATCCTAATACATGTAGAAAAAGCATTTGACAAAACACAACATCTATTGAAAAAAAA
Source organism: Elephas maximus indicus (assembly GCF_024166365.1). NCBI lineage: Eukaryota > Metazoa > Chordata > Mammalia > Proboscidea > Elephantidae > Elephas > Elephas maximus. The sequence goes on along the minus strand of NC_064836.1, from coordinate 77,501,810 downwards.
CTCAGCAAACTAAGAATAGAAGAAAATCTCTCCAACCTAATAAGAACATCTGCAAAGAACCTACAACTAACATCAACATCATACCTAATTGTAAAATATTGATTTTTTTTACCCATAAGATCATTAATGAAACACTCGTATTCATATTCTTATTGCTTCTATTCAACATTATACTGTAGGTTTTAGCCATTGCAACCAGACAAGAAAAAGAAATAAAAGGCACCCAAATTGGAAAGAAAAAAATAAAACTGCTTTTATACACAAACAATAAGATTTTTCATGTAGAAAATACTATGGAATATACAAAAAGCTACTAGAACTCATAAGTGAGATCAGAAAATCAAGAGGATACAAAAGCAATACACAAAAATCAATTTTATTTCTACAAACTTGTAATGAATATTTGGGAATTAAAATTTTAAAACTGCCGTTTACAGTATCAAAAAATATCAAACACTTATGTACCCAGAACCCTTAGGTATAGATCTAGCAAAATATATACCAGACCCATACTCCAAAATCTGAAAAACATTACTGAAAAATATTTTAGAAGATAGAAATAAATGGAGAAATATATTATGTTCTTAGATCAGAATACGTAAAGCTGCTAAGATGTTAATTTTTCCCAAATTAATGTACAGATACAATGAAACCCCAAGCAAAATTGCAGCATGCTTCTTTATAGAAATTGACAAAGTTATTCTAAAGCCCATATGGAAATGCAAAGAATCTAGAATAGCCGAAGGCTTTGAAAGAAAAAAAAAAAAAACAATACAGGAGGACTTACACTACTTGACTTCGAGACTTATTGTAAAGCTACAGTAACCATGATAGCATGGTATTGGTCTCAAGATAGATAAACAGATTAATGCAACAGAATAAAGAATCTAGTATGTACCTGTTATGGATTGAATGATGTCCTTGGTGTCATTCCACAACTCGTCTGGTCTTTCACCATACCTATTCAATTCGTGCGCTGAGCAAATAATCCGAGAAGCTGGACTATATGAAGGGGAATGGGGCACAGGGATTGGAGGAAGACTCATTAACAACCTGTGTTATGCAGATGACACAATCTTGCTTGCTGAAAGTGAAGAGGACTTGAAGCACTTACTAATGAAGATCAAAGACCACAGCCTTCAGTATGGATTACACCTCAACATAAAGAAGACAAAAATCCTCACAACTGGACCAATGAGCAACATCATAATAAATGGAGAAAAGATTGAAGTTGTCAATGATTTCATTTTACTTGGATCCACAATCAACAGCCATGGAAGCAGCAGTCAAGAAATAAAATGATGCATTGCATTGGGCAAATCTGCTGCAAAAGACCTCTTCAAAGTGTTGAAGAGCAAAGATGTCATCCTGAAGACTAAAGTGTGCCTAACCCAAGCCATGGTATTTTCAATCACATCATATGCATGTGAAAGCTAGGCAATGGATAAGGAAGACTGAAGAAGAGTTGACGCCTTTGAATTGTGGTGTTGGTGAAGAATATTGAATATACCATGGACTGCCAAAAGAACAAACAAATCTGTCTTGGAAGAAGTGTGACCAGAATGATCCTCAGAGGCAAGGATGTCAAGACTTCATCTTACATACTTTGGACATGTTGTCAGGAGGGATCAGTCCCTGGAGAAGGACATCATGCTTGGCAGAGTACAGGGCCAGCGGAAAAGAGGAAGATCCTCAACGAGGTGGATTGACACAGTGGCTGGAACAATGAGCTCAAGCATAACAACGATTGTGAGGATGGCACAGGACCGGGCAGTGTCTTATTCCATTGTGCATAGGGTCGCTATGAGTTGGAACTGACTTGAGGGCACCTAACAACAACAACAACAACATGGATTGAATGATGTCCCTAAAAACTTGTGTGTCACCTTGGCTAGGCTATGATTCCCAATATCGTGTGATTGTCCACAACTTTGTCATCTGACCTGATTTTCCTATGTGTTTTAAATCCTACGTCTATGATGTTAATGAGGCAGGGTTAGACGCAGTTATGTTAATGAGGCAGGACTCAGTCTACAAGATTAGGTTATGTCTTAAGCCAGTATGTTTTGAGATACAAAAGAGAAGCAAGCAGAGAGATATGGAAATCTCATACTACCAAGAAAGCAGAGTGCGCCCTTCAGACCCAGGTTTCCTGCACCTGACAAGCTCCTAGACCAGGGAAGATTGATGACAAGGACCTTACTCCAGCGCCAATAGAGAGAGAAAGGCTTTACCTGGAACTGGCACCCTGAATTTGGAGTTCAAGTCTCTTAGATTGTGAGACAAATTTCTCTTTGTTAAAGCCATCCACTTAAGGTATTTTTGCTATAGCAGCACTGGATGACTAAGAGAGTACCCAAATATATGTGGGCAACTTATTTTTGAAAAAAGTGCAAAGGCAATTTAGTGAAGAAAGGATGTCATTTCATCAAATGATGAACAATTTGATGTGCTTATCAACTCATACTTCTTCAGAAATTAACTTCAAATGGATCATAGGTGTAAATGGAAAACCTAAAAAATACTAAAGGGTTAGAATAAAACATAGAAGAAAATCTTTCAACCTTGGATTAGTCAATATTTCTTAGATATGTCACCAAAAGCACAATCCATAATTGGAAATAATTACAAGATGGACTTTGTCAATATTAAGAACTCTTTGCCTTTAAAAAATACCGTAGAGAATAAAAAGACAAAATACAGACTGTGAAATGGTTTTGGCAATTCATATACTTGATAAAAGTATTTTTTTCCAAAACATGGGATGGGGGCAAAGAGAAAAAAAAGATTTGTCACTGGAGAAGAGACAGAAATATTTGTGAAGGCCATGCCTGTGAGACATGGGCCTACTCTGAGACTGAGACTTAACCAGAAGATTATAGAACACTCCTCCTCCTCACACCTCACTACCACATCAAGTCTGCAGTATAGTGACAGTGGCTTACACCTGAAAAACTACAAGTCTCAAAATGTCTCTGAGGAACAGTATATAAAAAAGACACAAAGCAAAAAGAAGACAAAGACAAAGGCCATAGAGGAATTTGAAATCTTTGGAAACAAGTATTCCATGCAGCTTAATCCTAGCTGGATTAACATAAATTCTCATACAAAATGCCTGCTTACTTCAGGTCCCATAATCCAATATAACATGTCTGGCTTTAACAAAAGATTACAAGGCATGCCAAAAGGCAAGAAAAATCACAATCTGAAGAGATAAAGCAACCATTATAACTAGATGAAAAGACAAAGTAATCATTATTAGGCTCCGATATGACACAGTTGTTGGAGTTATCAGACAGGAAGTTGAACATAACTATGATCACTACATTAAGTGCTTTAGAGAAAAAGGTAGTAACATGCAAGAATGATGGGTAATGTAAGGAGATAGGAGGAAGCAATAAGGAAAGAGCAAAAGGAAAGTCTGAAATTTAAAAACACAATAGAAAAAATGAAGAATGCCTTCTGTGGGTTCACCAGTAGACTCAACACGGCTGATGAAAGAATCAGTGAACTTTTAGGTAAAGTAAATAGAAACTTCTGAAACTGAAGTGCAAAAGAAAAGAATGGAAAAAGGGAGAGAGAACAGAGTATCCAAGAACTGTGGGACAATATCGAATAGTGTAACATATGCATAATTTGATACCAGAAAGAGAAAGAATGAAGTAGAAGAAATACTTGAAGTAGTAATGGCTGAATACCAGAGGTTCAAGAAGTTCAGAGAATCCAAAACAAGATAAATACAAATACCAAAAAAAAACCCTAAGCATATCATATTCAAACTATAGAAAACCAAAGACAAAGAGAAAATCTTGAAAAAAGCCAGATCAAAAAATCATCTTACCTTCAGATTAAAAAAAAAGGTAAGGATTACAGTCAGAATTCATGCAAGCAAGAGTGCAGTTAATTCTTTAGAAGCTGTCTTAGACATCTAGCGCTGTTATAACAGAAATACCACAAGTGAATGAATGGCTTTAACAAAGAGAAATTTATTCTTTCACAGTTTGGTAGATTATGAGTCCAAATTCAGGGTGTCAGCTCCAGGGGATGGTTTTCTCTCTCTGTCCACTCTGGAGGAAGATTTCTGGTCATCAATCTTCCCCTGGTTGCGTAGCTTCTCAGGCACAGGGACCCCAGGTCCAAAGGATGCACTCTGCTCCTGGTGTTGCTTTCTTGGTGGTATGAGGTCCCCATGGCTCTCTGCTCACTTCTCTCTTTTAGATCTCAAAAGGATTGGCTTAAGACTCTGCCTAATCTGGTAGACTTCATCAATATAACTGCTACTAATCTATTTTATTACATCATAGTGATAGGATTTACAACATATAGGAAACTTACATTAATGGTGGACACTCACATAAAGGTGGACACTCACACAATCCTGAGAGATATAGCCCAGCTAAGTTGGCACGTATTTTGGGGTAACACAATTCAATCCATGAGATAAGTGTTAGAAGAAAAAAAAAAAACCCAAACTACAGTTCTACAGCCAGTGAAATTATCCTCCAAAAGTGAAAGATTAAAATTTAAAAAAACTGAGGGAATTTATTTTTGGCAGGCCTTCCATTTAAGAAATGTTAAGAGAAATTCTATAGGCATATCAAAAATAATATAGTTCAGAAACTTGGATCTATGTTGAGAAAGGATTAGTATTGGGGAAAGTAAAGGTAAAATAAACTCTTTTGTTTTCCTTATTCGTAATTCATCTAAAAGATAACTATTTGTTGAAAGCAATAATAGTAACAATGTATTGGTTGATAAATTATTTTTTTTTTATATAGTAGCATATGGTTAAATGAAATAAACGACAGTAATGTCCCAAAAGACAGGAGGGAGAAATTGGAAATACTCTTTTATAAGGTAACTGCATTACATGTGGAACCAAAACACACCCACTGCCACCGAGTCAATTCTGACTCACAGTGACCGGATAGGACAGAGTAGAACTGCCCCATAGAGCTTCCAAGGAGTGGCTGGTGGGTTTGAACTGCCGACTTTTGGTTAGCAGCTGAGCTCTTAACCACTGCACCACCAGGGCTCCTCATGTGGAGCAGTGTAGTGTTATTTAAAGATGAACTTTGATTATTATTAAATGTACATTGCAACTACTGAAAAACTCTTAGAAGGAAATATGAATGATACACAAAAAAGGAGATAAAACGGAATCAGATAAAATGCCAAATTAGAAGTAGAGAAAGCAGAAAAAGAGATTAAAAAAAAGAAACAAAGAACAAATATAACCAATAGGAAATCAATTCAAAGACAGTAGATATTAATCTAATCATATCAATAATCGCTTTAAATGGGAGTGATTTAACCCCATCAATTAAAAGTAGAAATTGTCAGTATGTATTAAATTTAAAAAAAGGACCTTTATGTTTACAAAAAACCAACTTTAAATGTAAAGATTATAAGTAAAAGATATACCACGTTAACATTAAGTCAAAAAAATAAAAAACTAGAGTACTTATATTAATTTCAGACAAAGCAGACTTCAGCATAAGGAAGATTTAACCAGTAATAAAGAGGGTCATTACATAATGATAAAGAGATCAAATTTTGAAGACATAACAATCATAAGCATATATGCACATAACAAAGAAACATCAAAATAATGAGGCAAAAAATAATAGAATCAAATGGAGAAATAGGCAAATCCACTCTCATGTTGGACTCTTCAACACCTCTTTGTCAGTAATTGATAAACCAAGCAGGAAGGATATCAGTAAGTATATAGATGACTTGAACAGCACTATCAATCCATGTTATCTCATTGACATCTACAGAATAACTCATTAAACAGGAGAGAAATATACAAGCTCACATGAACAGTCACTAAAATAGAACACATTTTGGGCCATAAAATATAAACTAACAAATTAAAAGAATAGGTATTATACAAAGTATGTTCTCAGACTATAATGGAAATAAACTTGACATTGATAACAGAAAGCTATGAGGAATTTCGCCAAATATTTGGAAATTAAATACACTTCTAAATAATCCATGGGTCAAACAGGAAATCTCAGGAGAAATTTTAAAATATCTTTAATTAAATGTAAATGAAAATACAACTTATCAAAATTTGTGAAATGTGTGAAAGTAGTGATTACAGGCAATTTTATAGCATTAAATGTACATATTTGGGAAAAGAAAAACCTAAACTCAATAAGCTAAGCTTCTGCCTTAGGAAACTAGAGAAATTAAACCTAAAGCTAGCAAAAGAAGGGAATAGTAAAATGAGCCATTGAAAACCCTGCTGTACTCTGAATCGCTTGGAGTTACCATGAATTGGAATCTGATTACATACACACAGTTTAGCATACTACACGTTATTTCCTTGCTTTGTCAGCTGAGGGCCTAGAAGCAATGACAGCCAGCAGCAGATCTTGGTTTATAACACCATTCTCTAATACAATGAACCAGAGTTCTTTGGTGAAATGGCTGGATCTAGAGATGGGATTCATACAAGATGAAACTGTAGAATATTGCAGTGCCAGAAAGTAATGAAGTGTTGAAAAACAAACAAACAAAAAAACTGCAGAGATGGGAGACGTTAAAAGAACAAAGGAGCCAACTGAAAACCTCCCAAAAGCCAAAGCTGGAGCAATTTAAGCAATAAAATAAATAATGTACTATTGGATTGTAACACGAAGTACAAAATAAATACCTGTGGGTCCATACTGATACATACGGTACATCGGCCCACACCAAAAGTGTGAGTTGCACATGATGGCTTCCTTCTAAAGAATTCTGTATACAGAAAGGGAGTGGGGGGAAGAGTAACTTTGCAATGGAAAAACCTGACAAACACTACCACAGCCTGGTACCAGCACACTATCAAAGTCAACACTGACAGTGACAGGACAGGTGCCCTTGATAATAAAATAATTTTTGATAATTTTTATAGGATGTGATAAAAATGACCCTTTGCCTCTGTGATCTTTCTGTCATAAACCTATAACCCCAATCTGATCAGGAGAAAATATCAGATAAATCCCAACTGAGGGACCTTCTACAAATTACCTGACCAGTATATCTCGAAAACATTCAAATCACTAAAAAAAAAGAAGGAAAATCTGAGAACTGTCTCAGCTAAGAAGAGCCTAAGGAGGCATGATGACTAAATGTTGTATGGTATTTTTGGTGGGATCCTGGAACAGAAAAAGGACATTAGGCAAACACTAATGAATTCTTAACGAAGTGTGGAATTTAGTTAGTAATAATGCATCAATATCCATTTATTAGTTGTGACAAATATACCATGAAGATATTAACAACAGGGAAAACTGGATGTAGGGCATACAGGAACTAACTCTCTGTACGATATTGGCAACATTTCTGTAAATCCAGAACTACTCTAAAACAAAATGTCTATTTAAAAAAAAGTTAAAATGATATCGATCTTGATTCATTGCATTTCATTTCTGATGACTTCCAATTTTCTAGATTCATACTTTGTACATTTCATGTTCCAGTTATTAATGGATGTTTGCAGCTATTTCTTCTCATTTTGAGTCACGCCACTTCAGCAAATGAAAGCCCAGAAAGCTTGCCTTCATCCACGTCATTAAGGTTGACTCTACTTCAAGGAGGCAGCTCTTTCCAAGTCATATTTTGAATGCTGTTATGGATTGAACTGTGTCCCCCAAAAATGTGTGTCAACTTGGCTAGGCCATGATTTCCAGTATTTGTGATTGTCCACCATTTTGTCATCTGATGTGATTTTCCTATGTGTTGTAAATCCTATCTCTATGACGTTAATGAAGCAGGACTAGAAGCAGTTATGTTAATGAGGCAGGACCCAATCTACAAGATCAGGTTTTGTCTTAAGTCGATCTCTTTCAAGATATAAAAGAGAAGTGAGCAGAGAGACATGGGAACCTCATACCACCAAGAAAGAAGCACCAAGAGCATAGTGCTTCCTTTGGAAGCTCTAAGAAGCTCCTACACCCAGGGGAGATTATGACAAGGACCTTCCTCCAGAGCTGACAGAGAGAAAGCCTTCCCTTGGAACTGGCACCCTGAATTCAGACTTGTAGCCTACTCGACGGTAAGAGAATAAATTTCTCTTTGTGAAAGCCACCCACTTGTGGTATTTCTGCTATAGCAGCACGAGATAACTAAGTGCCTTCCAACTTGAGGGGCTCATTTTCCAGTGCTATATCAGACAATACTCTGCTGTTAAGATTTTCATTGGATAATTTTTTCAGAAGTAGACTGTCAGATTCTTCTTCCTAGTCTGTCTTCGTCTGAAAACTCAGCTGAAACCTGTCCACCAAGGGTGACCCTGCTGGTATTTGAAATACCAGTGTCAAAGCTTCCAGGATTACAGCAACACACAAAGCCGCACAGTACAACAAACTGACAGACGTGGTAGGTTTTTTAAATAGAAATGATTAATGTAGTTCTTTTAAAAAATATGATTGTATTTCCATATAGAAATATAATGTCATTACAATACCTTAACAGAAAATCAGAAACTCCCTATAATTAACCAATTCCACAGTATGTTTCAGTGAACAGAAATTGATATATCTTTTTAAAATATTAACTGAAACAGAAGTTCTGAATCAATTATATTTTAATGGAACTATTCAAGATTTAGCAACAAGCCTCAGTGCAAAGTCAGAGAGAAAGCTGAGAGTTCTCTGTTAAATAGAAATATAAAATATTAATGCCGTTTTACTTTTTTATATAATATCAGTCTTATGTAGCCCTGGTGCGATCTTGGTTGGAAAATGGAGACAATATAATAAGGAGAATAACCAAAAAAAAAAAAACCTCATTGCCATCAAGTCAATTTTGACTCATAGTGCACCAGGGTTTCCAAGGCTGTAAATCTTTACTGAAGCAGACTGCCACATCTTTCTCCTGTGGAGATGTTGGTGGGTTCAAACTACCAACCTGTCAGTTAGCTTTAACCACTGCACCACCAAGGGCTCCTTATTAAGGAGAACACCTTGCATTAAATTATTTATTATTCAATCAGTCTCCTTTCATTAAAAAAAAAAAGGCAAAGAGTAAGAAAAATGTTCAACTCACTATAAAACTTTTACTGTGGAGAATCTATTTTATAATGTAGAAATAAAAGAGGAAATATACAGTATTTAATAGGGGACAACAGAAAGAGAGAGAACTACAAATAAACCTTATGGCTCCAGACAGCTAAATGATGATGCAAGAGAAGGTGGTAATAAATCGAAGTCCAGATTCCAGTTCTACGGCACCAGGTGTGTGAATACTCCATCCTCCCAGCACTTGAAGAGGCGACGCTCATGCCTACAACACAGCAATGAACGAGTGTTCTTTACTCAACAGGAATAAAACTGCTGCAGATGGAAGTAAGTAACTCCAGTCTTCTGGAAAAATACAGTTTTAATTTGGCTAAAAACTACATCTGATAAACTTTCGAAACGCCTCACAGGCAATTTTGCTCTTCACAAAATGGACGTTTCGAGTAACAAAAGGAACTCTAGGCCTAATTCAGACCAATCATGAGAAAGTGTTTGACATCCTGGAAGAGACAGAAACCTTGGGCAAATAAGACGATGGTAACTTAGAGGAGCCCTGGTGGCACAATGGTTAAGAGCTCAGGCTGCTAACAAAAAGGCTGGCATTTTGAATCCACCAGCCTCCCCTTGAAAACCTATATATAGGACAGAGTCGGACTGTGTCCTATAGGGTCGCTGTGAGTTGGAATTGGTTAACGACAATGAGTTTTTAACTTAGAAAGAAGGGGGATACCGGGCATGTAATAGCAACCTAATTGAAGGAGGCACACTTCCAGAAGTTAGAAGCTGATACCATGACCTGATTCAGGACAAAAATATGACACTCACAGATAACATTAAGGCTATTAACTGCAAGTGTTCCTTTAGGAGAGAAAGAGGAAAGACAAAGAGAAAAACACGATAAACAGTTATACCTCTAAACTTGCGCAAGGTGGATGAAAGGACGCAGCTGAATCAGCAAGACGTCGTCTTTAAGAACAATGTAAGAAATACAGTGCCAAGAATAAGCTGTGACTAACAAAAAATATTACGAGTCACAGGAGGATTTTTTTTTTTTTAATGATATTTGCTTGGAGCAAGAAAAATAAGGAAACAGAGATCTCTTACTTGCACAAGTGATGTTAGTTAAAACAACTAGAATGCTATGCCCCATATCTCCTCCTTAACTTCTCTGTAATAAATACACTTTTCTGAGTTGATCTCCATATGCCAGGTGTCAGGTTAAGTACTTTAGATAAATTATCTCATTTAAACCTAGAAATAACCCCATGATGTGAATATGGCTATCATCATCCCCAGGAAATTTGAAATTAAAAGTGATTAAGTAGCTTGCCAATGGTCACACAGTTTTAAGTGTTAGAGCCAGGTTTTGAACCCAAGTAGCCTAACTCTGGAAGCCATGCTTTTAATCATATACTGTTGTCCCATCAAAAGAAAACACTTGTCAGAAAGGACATGATAAGATAAGCAAAAGGATGAGAGCATTAAAGTCCAAAACAACTGAGGATAATCTAGGTGAATTTTAACCTCTGCCCAAGATTAACTACCTTTCATGGAACTAAAACAGCATACCAGTGGGATCACCATACATCTCGCAGTGATCTATGAAGAACACTGGAACGCCCATCTGTGGAGTCAGCGTGAGAGTCAGGCAAATAGCTTCTCAAGCTTCTAGAAAATGGAAAATTCAACACTGCATCACATAGGGAAATTATATTACGTCCATCAGCAGGTGAATATATAGACAATCCGTGGTATATTCACACACCTACAGCGGAATACAGCTCACCAAGAAAAGCAAAAAGGAAAAATTAGTCTACTAAAAAAAAAATGATTTAGGAATTAGTTGTTTAGCCTGTGTTCACAAAAAATGAGACATGGCAGACTAAAATATACATATTAAAATTTTAAAAATACACTAAACTGTAATACTTAAAAAAAGATCGCTATTGTTCAGAGGAATGGAATAAACAGCATTTTTGAAATATAGGCAAGACTGTGACTGAATAGCATACACCAGTGGATATTCAAGTGTTTGCACAAGCTTAGGGAAAGAGGGTTTAGGGGTAGGTAATTGTCAACCAGAAGAAAGTATTTTTAATGACTTTATTCAGAGATTTCCTCTCAGCCCTTGCAGGATCAAAGGTTTTATCAACAAAGTTATAGAAGACTTATTTAACATAGTTCGGAATGATTGAAAGGGGAGGAATAGCACATACAGTTTTCTAAGGAGAATTTCCATATTACCTCAACAAGGTAGGAAGGGAGACTGAATTTAACCAGATAAAATTTAATAATGAAACAGCCTGCACTTTGCTTAGAGAGAAAGAAGCAGCTATACACGTACAGGATGAGGGGGATGTGGTGTTACAGGAGCAAGTACAAAAATGCCTTGGGACTTTGAGTTGACAGGAAGTTCAACATGAGTCTGCATTGGCCAGCTACAGGGTCTATGTATTACTTTCAATCTTGGTCTTCCACAAATTAAAAAACATCACAGGAGAGTGGCCAGGATAATACAGGCTCAGACAAAAAAGTCATATGAGGAAAGCCTGCAGGGGAAAAAATACTGAGCATGCTTAACTTAAGGAGCACTGCTGGAGCAACAGTTAAGCATTCTCCCTCTAACCAGAAGGTTGACAGTTCTAAACCACCAGCTGCTCTGCGTGAGAAAGACCTGGCCATCTGCTCCGGTATATCGCAACTTAGAAAAACCTAGGAGGTTGTTCTGCTCTGTCTCACGGACTTGGTGTGAGTAGGAAACTCACCCAAGGGCACCTAATAACAATAACATGCTTAACCTACAGAGAAGTGTCTGCTCCCTTGGGTGCAAGTAACAGAAACTCAAACTCGGATTAGTGTAAAAAATATGAAATTGTATTTTTTTCACATAATAGAAGGTCCAGAATTAAAGGAGCCTGCAGACAGTGGCAGCAGATCAAGGCATCAAAGCATCAATCCCAGAGAATACATCAAACAATAATACCTCTTTACTAAGTGTGGCTCTTTACTAAGAGAGAGAAAGGAATATTTTTTGGCAAACCTCCCAAAAGACTTTGGCCTCGTGATTGTAATTGTCAAAATTCTGCCTCATAACTGTTTCTTAATTCATCACTGTCAAGGGAATGAGATTAGATGTATACTAATCAGGACATTCCAGAACTGGTGAAGAGTCATGTTCCCCTGAGACAAACGGCTTAAGAGAGAGGGTGTGGGTATTCAAGAAAAATTGGAAGTTCTGTTAGAAATAAAATAGAGAACACCAGCCAGGTCTGCCACAAAAAGCCTTAGGGCAGAGTTGCTGGCAGTTTGTAATTATTTAGCGCTTACCGTGTGGAAATAGGAAACCCTGGTGCCGTAGTGGTTAAGAGCTATGGCTGTAACCAAAAGGTTGGCAGTTTGAATACACCAAGTGCTCCTTGGAAACCGTGTGGGGCAGTTCTATTCTGTCCTCTATATCCATATAAGTCAGAATCGACTTGACGGCAATGGATTTGGATGGGTTTTTATACAGAAATATGTCCTATGGCTTCAGAGGAGAAAATCTAGGATTAATGTTTAGAAGTTAAAGGTGGTCATACAGCAAGCCAGTAGGAACAATTTTCTACACTCAGAGCTACTTGCAAATGGAATTTGCTGCATAATGAGTGAGTTGCTCGTTCTGCCTGTGTTCTCTAGAGGGAAAGAACTGGACTAGATGCCCTCCAGAACATCTTCCCACCAAAGCCACGCCTATAATTCTACAGTTTGTGTTCCCCCACAGAAGCTGAGCCGAAGAGGTGGTGGGGCACTGAAGTGTCAGACATTGTCCACCTACAAACAATGCAGGGCTCTCAGGGAATGGACAAAGATTAGACCAAGAGGTTCTGTATTTGCCAAGCCAGTCCTCCACAGTATCACCTCCTGGGAGGGACACCTTTCTACAATTTCCACAAAGTTAAGCGATTCCACGGATATAAAATATATTCAAATATCACAATAATGGTCTCTTTCCAGCATTTGATTACCAATAAAAATCAAATTTGATTCACATATATGTTCCACTTATGGCTCCAGGAAAAAATGGGTTATGTATCAGCTCTGGTGTTATATAGATGCACACATCTGCCTTTATTTTCACACAGTGCTTTTCACAATGATCCGATAAGGGAATAGCTTGTATTAAGAATAACTTTTTATACTAAATTAAAGTTCTTGTCAAGGATTCAGTATACTTTGGATTTATTATTAGTATATCTGCTGTCACACAATGAATGACTGCAATTTCCTTTTCTTTATTAATGTATTACTTATAGCCAAATAAATCTTAGTGCCACTTTACTGAAACCAAAGTTGAAGGACAGGAAAGTCATCTTTTTATATGCACAAGTCTGTAGGTCAGATTTATATTAAGAAATAAAGGGAAAAGTAATAACTGCAGGATGGCAGCAGGAGCTGGGAACCATTGGACAGGGAAACGAGTGAAAGGAAGACTTTTCACTGCATTCCTCTTTAACTTTTGGAAAATATTAAAACCTCGTAAATATTTATTTAAAGGGACAAATGTTTCAAAGTCAAACCAAAAAAATAGATAAATAAGGAAAAGAAGGAAGAGAGGGAAGGAGGGAGAAAGGAAGGAAGGAAGGAAGGGAGGGAGGGAGGGAGGGAGGAAGGAAGGAATGGAGAGAAGGAAGAGGGAGGGAAGGAGGGAGAAAGGAAAGAAGAGATGAAGAAAGGAAGGAAAGAGGGAGGGAGGAAAGAGGGAGGAAGAAGAGAGGGAAGAAGAAAGGAAGGGAGGGAGGAGGGGAGGGAGGAAGGAAGGAAGGGAGAGAAGGAAGAGGGAGGGAAGGAGGGAGAAAGGAAAGAAGAGATGAAGAAAGGAAGGAAGAAGGAGAAAGGAAGGAAAAAGGGAGGGAGAAAAGAAGGGAGGGAGGAAGAAAAGAAGGGAGGAAGGAAGGGAGGAAGAAAGGCAGGCAGGCAGGCGGGCGGGCGGGCGGGCAGGTGGGCGGAAGGAGAGAGGAGGAAAAGAGGGAGGAGAGACGAAGCTTGCTAACACACATTTTGCTTGTGGCTGTGTGCAGTTGAGTCAATTCTGACTCATAGTGACCCTATAAGACAGAGCAGAACTGCATCACAAGGTTTCCTAGGCTGTAATCTTTACAGGAGGAGCCCGGTGGTACAAGGTTAAGCACTCTGCTGCTAACTGAAAGGTTGACAGTGGGAACCCACCAGCCACTCTGTGGGAGGAAGCTGTGACAATCTGCTTCTGTAAAGCCTCGGAAATCCTCTGGAGCAGTTCTACCCTGTCTGTTCTATAGGGACGCTATGCGAAATCGACTTTGCGGCAGTGGTATTTTTTTAATCTTTACGGGAACAGATTGCCAGGTCTTTTCTCCCGCAGAGCGGGTAGTGAGTTCCAGCCACCATCCTTTCAGTTAGTAGCCAAGCACTTAAGCATTTCACCACCAGGGCTCCCTACTTTTAGCTTAGGTACTAAATAATTTCACAAAGTAATTCAAAAACACTGAAAAGCTTTTAGAAATGTGTTGAGAATTCTTAGAAAATATTTAGAGACGATCCAGGTTTTTATGTACTGAGGGGGAGAGTAGAGACAGCCAATTTTGGAAAAATCCATTGCCGTCGAGTCAATTCCGACTCATAGGGATCCTGTAGGACAGAATAGAATTGCCCCATAGGTTTCCCAGGAGTGCCTGGTGGATTCGAACTTCCGACCTTTTGGTTAGCAGCTGTAGCTCTTAACCACTATGCCATCAGGATTTCCAGTTTTGGAAAGAAGAGGCGAAATAAACTTGGAACTAGTAAGTATTCCTGATCCTTTTCAAGCCATTTGGGCAGATCCTATATTTTTCGTACTTTTGAGGAATGAGAAAAGAAAATGGAGAAACAATTGGCTGGACATAAAGCAACTGAGATACTTTGAAGAGAGTGAAATCTTCAGTGTACAAATTCAAAGGTGTGTGAGAGACTCACTAGGTTTCCAAGGAAAATGCCTTGGACCAGAAAGGATGAAGCATAACTGAGATCATACTCTGAGCCACACAAACTGACCCCATGTGAACACAGCGCCCAGGCACGTAGCTTATGTGACTCACAAGAGCTGAATGAGAGTGTACTTTCAAATGCTTTGCCAACGTGCGGTACCTACTCAGCCACAAAATCAGGACGCCTCAACAGGGTTTCGTACTGTCTCTTCCAGGCCAGAGGTTGGAAGAGAATTGGTCCCAACGAGAATTTCTGTCAATTATCTTCCAGGATAAAATCAGAGCTAAGTAAAAATTCGGAGTTAAAATATTTTAGTACAGAAGACATTAGAATGGGTAATGCAAGTATATTTCTACGTCACTTTCAATATTTTCCATTTCTTCACCGTCATTCTAGATTCTGAGATACCAGTTCTTTCATTGTTCTTCTGCCTAGAAAGCCAATTTTTTTCTCCCCTTCCCCTCCCCTCTTTTTAAAATTGTTTTGTATTTTTATTGTGTTTACTTAGGATATTTAGCAAAGGATGGTAATCCCATATTCTTGCCTTACGTGTGTTAACATATTACACTAAAACCTGAAAGTTCTTTAGTAGCAAGGATCCAGCTTCTAGAAACAAACACTTTAGTGCCTCTGTGTTACCAATTCTCTAAGCTGAAAATTCTGTAATATTTTATTGAAAATGAAGAAATCGTACGAGCAGGAGCCTATCTCATGCCTGTCAGAGCCCACATGGCATGTTTAAGATACACTTACAAATGAGTTCAGTTTACAACTATCCACTATATTTCATTTTTTGGAATGCTAGACCACGGAAATACAAAGATTAATCAAATACGCTGAATTTGCAGTTCAGTAGAGGAGACAGATCCAAAAACACTTTGTTTCAATGCAGACAGCAGTGGCAGCCTCTGCATGCATACTTGGTTTGATGAGAGCAGTCAAGGCAAGAAGAGACCCAAGTCAGATGAGCCCTGTTCAATGACTATTCTAGACTCTTTAAACATCAGTTCTCAGGACAATGCAACATATATAGGCTCTGAGTCTGAAAAACTTTGGCAGATCACAAGTTTTTTAATATATGGATCCTGAAACCCTGTTCTTGACCTATTCATTGCAGACCAGTATCCTTTGGAAACACTGGTGGTGTCGTGGTTAAGATCTCAGGCTGTTAACCAAAATGTCAGCAGTTTGAATCCACCAGCTGCTCCTTGGAAACCCTATGGGATAGTTCTTCTCTGTCCTGTAGTGTTGACTATGAGTCAGAATCAACTCGACAGCAGTGGGTTATCTATTCCTTATTTTTAGCCTTTTGTTGACCCTCCTTTCTAATTTGATACATTGATATATTACTTCTTAAGCTTCCAAACCGTTTCTGGTCATTGATATTGCTCTCCACCTCAAGAGGAGGATTCTCCAGGTTTGAGAGAGTGCACAGATTCCGCTTTTCTCTTCCTCTGAGCACACAGCGAAGCTAGTTTCGCCACTGTTCCTACAGTTACGTGTAGCCATCTGAGTTCTAGTCAATGAAATGTGAGTAGAAGTGATGTTGCCACTTTCAGGGACCCATGAACAATCCTCCATGCTCTTTCATCTTAGCAGGTTGTGGCAAAATAAAGAGAATTAATAACAATAACAAATGTTAGGCAGACTAGAACCAAAAAAAGAAAAAAACCCAAACCCGTTGCCATTGAGTCTATTGTGACTCATAGCAACCCTAATAACAGACTCGAATTGCCCCATATGGTTTCTAGGGAGCCACTGGTGGATTCCAACTACCCCCTTTCGGTTAGCAGCCTGAGCTATTCACCACTACAGTGAAATAAAACTGGTTTTGAATCTAATGAATTTCATCTCGTTAGACAAAAGAACCCCTATGGAGCAGTTCTAGCCTTCACGAATGGGGTCACCGTGGTCCCAGTGGACTAACAACAGCAATAGACAAAAGACCAATTTATTTACATTTTTGCAGCAAAAGTTAAGGAGCAAATTTGTAGGTCCCTGTTTGAAGAGGATCTGGAAACTTTTCTGTTGCACCTGAGTAGCTGCCTTTAGGTTTAAAGCCAGAACTGTAAGCTCTTACAATGACTAGCAAACGGTCACAATAGTTAAGGGATTTAAATGGAGTTTTTCTCATTTCTTTTCTTGGTTCCATAAGGAACGGAAAAATACAAATGTAACTGCTTTCAGAATTTTCATCACCTTATGATTTGATTACAAGTTTTTCTGGCCACAAAGCAGTCTTTGAAATAAAACGAAAATGATGTGAAGGGGAGCAGTTTTGGGTATTTGGTGCTTCTATCAGGAATTTTAGATTGTATTTCTAATGTTGCCACAGCCTCGTTAGATTACTTTATATGTTAGGCAAGTTAGGGTTTCTTTGCCAGGCAGTTATGTAAGGTGGCACATTAATATTCTTTTAAAACAATTTTTTTTCTATACTGGGGGGACTCCTGTGGACACTTAAAGAATCAAGAATATATTCCTGTGCCCTTGATTCAATCTTTAAAGTTATTCTCTTCCACTCTTCTGGTTCTGCTAGCTGACACCGTGTCCCAGATTTTTTTCCTATAAAAGAATGATAATGCTACCCCAGCTGGCAGCTGTTTGACAGGGCATGAAAGAGGTTTGGGGAAACTCATTGGCAGAGTGACGCTAACATTTGTGTCATCTATGAGTCAGAATCGACTCGATGGCACTGGGGATGACAGAAATATAATTATTATGGTAATATAACCCTTTCGAAAAGTCAAAAATGTTCTTCCAACTTTTCAATTATTTTAGGTTATTATGAATGATGGTGGCTCTTCTCTCAGAGGAGCGATCATTTTCCAACTTCTGTGAGAGATCTAGTCTGTATTACAGCTTAAAAACTTTAGGCAGTATGTGCAGGGGAAATAGATTCTTAAGTTTTGAAGGTAAATCTACAGAACTTAAAAAAAAAAAGCTTGCAAGGAACAGTAGCAAACCCTGCCCTTGTCAAAGACAGCAGTCTCTAGCTTCCTTTTCTTAACTGTTCGTTAGGGTGCCAAGACCACAGCTTCCATTGATTCGTTAATTAGCTGAGGCTGAAATATTTAATTTTAATGATTTACTGCTTTTTTTTTTTTTTGCAATAACATTTCACTTTGTCATTTCTTATATACTGCGGTACAATTTCCTTTGAAAAGATCTGTAAAAGTAATTAAAGACAAGATACCCAGAATACATATTTTTCATAACTTTACTAAGTGATAGGCTAGCTCATAAGTAGAGGAAATTGATGAATGAAAAGAAGCAGAACAGATGGTAGAGCTGAAAACACGTGCCAGCACACTCCAGCCTGCAGCCTGTTCCAGATCCCGCTAAGGCCAGAAAAAAAAGGCCAGAAGCACAGGGAAAGTAACGCTGGGAGCTTGATCCTGCAGAAAAGGCCCATTGCCCCTTGGGTCCTTAAAAGCAGGCTTCGTGGCCCCAGCGCCTTAGCCCTATGCAAAGCAGCATTCTACAGAAATGTTGCCTTCTGACCTTCCAGAAAGTTGTATGCTAAAGCATATGGTCCTTTTCAAGAGGAGGAAAGAGAGTCCTCTCTAAATAATTGTCAAGGCAATTGATGATATGGATGGATTAAAAAAAAAAAAACCATGGAGTCGATTCCAACTCATAGCAACCCTACAGGACAGAGTAGAATTGCCCCATAAGGTTTCCAAGGAGCACCTGGTAGATTTGAACTGCCGATCTTTTGATTAGGAGCCCAACTCTTAACCACTATGCCACCAGAGTTTCCAGATAGATGGAGAGAGACAAAATTATTCTTTTTTCTTATGCATGGCTGTGAATGTTTTTTTCCTAGTTGTAAGCGGGTGCTCTTACCTTTGTGTTTTGCTAGTATGTAGTGGGGGGCCCCTATAATGTCAGAGTTTCACGGGTGATTAAAATGATGGTTCTGCTCACACATCCATCGCCACTTCAGTCTGCTAAGAAAACGTTTGAAAGAACATTATTGGGATAAATAAAAATGGTGGTGATGTGAACTGAAAATGGGAAGTAAAGCATAGCAATTTTTTTGAAAATTATGGATAGTATAAGTGGAACAGGGGTAGGGGGTGGATTGGTTAAGGGAAAAATCTCTTTTTGGTGGACAAGCTTTTGAGGTGGATGAGGCAGAGGGAGCATTATAAGGGTGCTTATTGGGGAGGAGAGGACTACTATGGGATTGTGAATTCTGACAATTAGTAGAGATGGTGAAGTGATACCTCACAACTGGTTTGTTCAAGTGGTACCGCAGTCAACCAAGCCTTCCTGACTTTTCCATGGAACAAATAAACAATTATTTGGGGCTCCAGAACAGTAAATTATGACAATCATACATGGATAATTGACCCAATGCCTCTCATTGGCCGTTGCAATATAGGGTATAACCAGTTCATGAGTGTATCCTTGTAGTGGAACCAAAGACCAAAAATAAGTGATATATGTTTTTTCTTTCTTTTTACTTGTCTGTCCACAACACCTTAATGAATCAGCCACTTTTCCTATATGCCTAGTGGAAAGTATACTTCATTAGGTCAAGTTAAACAAGGAAGCTAAGGAAGTTTTGGATAAATTCATCCCAATAATTCTCATTTAATCCGGAAGACACTTCATAACACATACAAATTATTCTAACAATCTGTAAATTATCTATTTGACATGCTCATTCAAAAAATAAAGAGGGATCACCAGAATATATAAGAAAAATGAGTATGTGAGAGAGAATATAAGCATCAATGCTAAATACAGAGTTTATTGATTTTGAAATTGAATGAGGCCATCTCTGGCCACCTCTCCAGCCCAAGCCCAGGTAGAATTTTGTTTCCCCTCCAGAAAATTCAGCCCAAGAAGGATGAGAGTCTCATCAAGGAGATTCAGTCCCCTCTTCTGGAACCCAGAATATGAGAATTAAGTAGGTAGGTTTATGGTTAGAAGTTCAGGGTCAGAGTTGGTCATAATACCTCCCGTTAAGCCCATGTATTATCTCAATTAAATGATCCTCTTATTAATAGCTAATAAAAAAAAAGGTATCAATAATTCAGACTTTCCCATCTAATATAAATTACTTTGTTCAGATAATCAGACCAATGCCCAGCATAAACATTTAAAAAAGCTAGTCTTCACTGAGGAGACACTGGAGTGAGAGCAGAAAGAGAAAGAAAACAGGGACTTGAGAACTTTCTAGAAAATGCAGAACTAGCGTGAGTGCTTTATGTGAGGGTTTTAAATCCCTAAGGACAACAGGAGGCTCCCTGGTGGTGTAGTGGTTTAATGTTCAGCTGCTAACCAAAAGGTCGGCAGCTGGAATCTACCAGCTGCTCCCTGGGAACTGCATGGGGGAGCTCTACTGTGTCCTGTAGGGTCGCTATTAAGTCAGAACTGACTTGACAGCAATGGGTTCTTTTGGAATGGCAACAGGAAGACTCTGGAAATCTTAGGAGCACGAATGACATGTAGAATGGGAAGTGGAAGAAAACAAAAACCCATCTCACATTTTAATTGTTTCCTAGAGCCCAAAGCCAGTTTTCCACAGAAAATAATCTCTATTATCTGACAAGATATCAGTACTAGTTTTTAAGTAATCACATTTATTAGGGATCTTTAATCATACTGAGAACTTCTTGCAAGCAGGGTCTATACCTTATTCATCTTTTTTAGCCCTGGCATGTAGTGAGAGAAGTAGAAGGTGAACAAAGATAAATAAGATCGTGACTTCCTTCAAGATAAACTTATGGCCAAAAAGAAGGTGTCAATAGTTAAAATTTATAAGAGGCATATGTGAGGGGATGACAAAAAAATGAGTGGAAGAGGGTGGTCAATTTGCTTGGAGGAGGATAAACCAGGATGGGCTTTATAGAGAAAGTTATGTGTAACAGTAGGTTGGGAGGAGAAGAGCAAAGGGTATTCCAGGCAAGAGGAGAAGCAATGTAGGCCAAATTCGTGAGTCCTACTGGGGTCCAATTGTACCTCTAGTTCTGTCTCATTCAATTTCAACTCAACTCCAAACCAAAACAAAATCCCCTGCCATCAAGTCCATTCCGACTCATGGTGACCTTATAGGACAGAGTAGAACAGTGCCTTAGGGTTTGCAAGGCTGTAAATCTTTACAGAAGCAGACTGCCACATCTTTCTCCCTCAGAGAGGCTGGTCGGTTTAAACAGCCAGCTTTTAGGTTAGCAGCTGAGCGCTTTAGCCACTGTGCCACCAGGGCCGCTTAACTCCTTCACAGTAATGTGTGAAACTGTCTTACTCCAAAGTGAATCATTAGACAGCTAACAGCATATCCACAAATAAGCTCTGTATTTATGAAGCATCTATCTGTCTGATCAAGACTTGTTCTATCAATTCACAAATACTGTGAATATTTCTGGGACTGAGACATGTATTTGATATTATTGTTTCATAAGAATAGAGAGTCAAGGCATAAAACTTCCTTCTCTTAGGTTATAAAATGAGCCTGTGACATCTTGTGGTTCTCAGTCCAAGTCATGTTTCAACTTAGGAAGTTTCTTTACATTAAATTACAGGTGGACTCAGGAACAGACTTGCTGTCGGACTTACACTTGTGAACCTCAGTTACAGACTGTTATCTCCTGGCTATGGACTGACTTTATCAACGGTGGTTAAGTAATCGTGCCAAACAGCCTGGCAGACACTCTGCATCGCTGATGCTTCCAGTGATGGTGGTTCCGTCCGTTGGCACATTGGTACTTTCAAAGTCAAAAGACCTAATGTAGGGGTAGCAAACACATTTGGTTTGTTGGGGTGAGTAAGGTTCACATATCTGGCATTTATCCACATTCATGAGTATCATTGGAGAACTTCCAGTATGTTAATACAGACCAAAACTAAAAACAGAACAAAGTCCAAAATATTCTGTAAAATGTCTTTCTTCAGGCAGCGACAGATAAGGATAGACCAGGTGTGTGTTTGTCTTTCTGAAATAGCCTCTTATGACGTAGAAGTGTCTTAGTAAAAATACACGTGTAACAATGAAGGAGCTGTTATGTCGAGTTCTGTGATTCTGTGCCAAACCTAGATATGGAAGTGATAAGGGCGTTCAGGAAGATAAACGCTTGCTTTTTTTGAGC
This sequence comes from Elephas maximus indicus, assembly GCF_024166365.1. Taxonomy (NCBI): domain Eukaryota; kingdom Metazoa; phylum Chordata; class Mammalia; order Proboscidea; family Elephantidae; genus Elephas; species Elephas maximus. Next base: position 77,479,717 of record NC_064836.1, on the reverse strand, counting down.
GCTTGCCCATGTGTGTTTTCATCCTCCAACTAGGAGAAATCACACACGCTCTTTAGGAGTGGGGAATGGGTGAAAGGCAAGTAGGTGGATCTGGGTTCTTAACCTTCAAGCATCGTGCCAACAACTTAACACAGCAAAAGGCGACCAAGAAAATCCTCAGTGCTTCCAAGGAAGGTGATTTTTTCTAAAATTCCTACAAAAAGATACAGTTTTCTTTAATTTTTAATATAGAAATCACAAAGACCATCCAATTCAACCATTTACTTAACACTTTGGGGAACTGAGACCCAAAGAATTAAACTGGGGGAGCCACAGGGCCAGGATGGAAGACTTTCCTGGACTCTTAGGGTGTCAGCTATGACAGGGACAGCTGGAGGTCATCTAGCCAAGGCAGTGCTAACCTTACCACCAGGAGCTTCACTTATCATTGTTCTCTAGAGACCATACATTTAAAATAATCTCTAGACTGCAAATATATTAAGTAATAATTAATTTCCCATATTTTATACAAGGTTATATGTAAGTGTTATTTATTAACTCTTTCAACAAACGTGTTTCTGGTACTTATAGGTCAGACATTATATTGTGAATAATGAATGGCATGGCCCCTGTCCTCATGGAGCTTAGAACACTCTAGGTGTATTGCATAATGCAGTCATACCTTATATTATATACAATTGTATTCAAATACATATAATTCCAATTTGTATTGTGTTCTATAAAGAAAAAGAACAGTGTGCACTGAGAAAAACCAATGAAGGACTAGTCATTTGTTTTCGACTTAATGACGAGAAGAGGCACCCTCAAAGAAGGAACATTTGACCTCAGATTGCAGCGATGAAAAGAGATTAATCAAGTGAAGAGCAGTGGGGGTAGGAGTGGAAAGTTCTGGCAAAGTGAACGTCACACAGAGAGGTCTTGGCATACTTGGCGGCATCAAAGAGAAGCTAGTGTGAACAGAGGATGGACAGTGAGGGCTAGAGTCATGACATGAAACTGAGGAGGTCAGCAGGAACTAGACCACGTAAAACCCTACAGGAAATGTTAAGGGATTCAAATTTTATTCCAAGTGCAATGGGAAGCTATTGAAGCATTTTTTCTCAGCAGGGTTTGACACGATCAATTTTTTTACTGTTAAAAAGCTCATCATTACTGATTAAACCAAAAACCAAACCCATTATCACAGAGTGACTTCTACAGGACCCTATAGGACAGAGTAGAACTGCCCCACAGGGTTTCCAAGGAGCAGCTTGTGGATTCAAACTGCCAACCTTTTGGTTAGCAGCCTGAGCTCTTAACCACTGCACCACCAGAGTCCCTCATTACTGACTAGCATTTGATAATTCCTACAGTTAATACTGGGTTTTTGGGTTTTTTTTAATACAGAGAGCTAGGATGTAATCTGGAATCAAAGAAACTCTAAACGGCACTGCCTTGTTGCAAGCTATCATACAGCTTCCACAAGCATGACTTGGCATATTTAAGAGTCTGTTCCAGCCTGCCAAAGCACAAAAAGCAGGACCTCAAAAGAGCAACCAGTCAGCTACTGAGTTCTCATGGACAAAGCTTCAAAAAATTCCCCATTTCACCTGTTTTTCATTGACTCCCAAACTTGTACCCCTGTCACTGGGTTAATTGCCTCACTGGATCTATGTATTGGCCCCTGCCCCAGCTACTGAACTTTGTATTTCTTGTCTGGTTTTCAATCTTATCTATCCCATCTTCTTGTATTTTTATAACCCAAGGGACGTGGACAGTCCCTAGCATATATTTTTATGCTTTTTGAAGGATTAAAGGATGAATAAATATTCTTAATAGGAACTTGAATTTTGTTATCAACAGAGAATACCAGGCATTATAATGCCTAGTGGTGAGGAAATAAAAGTGAAAAATAAAATTCAATTATTTTTCTTTCATTAGCTGCCCCTGATTAACTAGACGCATTGAGCAAACTCTTTATAGTTTGTCTTTCTTTTTGCCAAATCATCACAGTCTTCATTCAATTCCAAATTATTGATGATCAGTAACTGACGGTATAACATTTCAAAATCAGACAAAAGAGACACTGTAATATGCCTGTACTCTGGTCCCGTCTTTAGAGAGTACTTCTGGGGTGTGACTTCTCCTTTAAGGTTTTAATTTGATTTAGGACCTCCTTGACTCTTTCTCCAAAATTTTTTTTTTCTTTGAATGAGAGAGCTGTCAAGTAGTGATGCCATTAAAGTGTCCTACGACCAAGCCAAAATAGTTTCCTGCTGTCTTGGGCTGCTTAAAATGGCTAATATTCATTTTTCCCTACTCCTGAGGTCATGCATGCTGCTGTGTGTTTGTGGCCTCCCTGCTGCGACTCATTTGACCTTGAGAGAATGAACGTTACCAAGAGCGAACACACCTGACACACCAGAACTAGAGAGGCTTTTTTTTTTTTTTTAAAGCAGGGTTAAAACATTGTAAAGCACAATGCTTACTTTATTAAATGATTTCTGTGGCAAAATGGGAAACTCGGGTGGTGTAGTAGTTAAGTACTACGGCTGCTAACCAAGAGGTCGGCAGTTCAAATCCGCCAGGCGCTCCTTGGAAACTCTATGGGGCAGTTCTACTCTGTCCTATAGGGTCGCTATGAGTCAGAATCGACTCGACCGCAGTGGGTTTGGGTTTGGTTTTGGTGGCAAATGACAATGTCCTATTAAAAACTAATGTTTTTCTGAAGGTCAGAATTGATACCTATGTACTGAGCAGATAAAACTTGACAAACTGCAAATAAGTATATTGTTTGCCAACTCGCATCTGTTTTATGGCTTTGTCAGCATTACCTATTGCTTCCCTTTCCATGCGAAAACCTAAATCCACATCCTTTGCCCTGATTCCTTGGAACTGTGCTTTCTGGAATCTATCACCACTGGAGATGGTTCAGATCAATAAATTCTCTAAGGTTTTCTTGATATTGACTTAAAGCATAACACTGTAGGGAGTACTGATACTTTTACTGAAGCATCCTTAAAGACATAGAAGTCAACAAGAAAGATCCTACGGACTAGATCTAAAACTAAAACGGTGGCTGTTCACATAGGACTTTGTTCTGGAGCTAGTCTGGTTTGAGTAAGCCTTTCTAGTGTCCCTCAACTCAACCAGTAAGCCTTCCCTGCCATGTCACCCCTGGGGAAGAGCACCAAGGCAGGTAGTCTCTCTATTCTAGCACCATCGTTAATAAAGTCTGAAAGTGTGAGATGTGGAAACACTTTATAACTGCCAAGTTCTGTAGAGTTAGCTTAATCCTCAAAGTTTATTTGTGTGTGCGTGAGTGAATGTGTCTATGTGGGGGGGGGGCTTCATTTAATATCATTATCTAATTACCAATTTCACCACATACCATCTGTATAATCTCCTACATTTTACTTATTCTTCTTTAGACTCATTGTTCTAGATCTAAAATAGAAACAGCAACCTTACCATGGATTTAACTTGAATTAAGTTAAATAAAATATTCATAGCAACATGTATATTGCCTGACACATACTAGGTAGTCAATAAATGTTAGTTTCCTCCTTGAATAAAAAGCCATCTCATTTACGTGTGTCATCTCTTTGAAGTTAGCATAAACAAAATTTTATTTTTATAAAAAAATACCTAAATATGGTTGAGTTATAAACTGAGAACAAACAAATTTTGGTAGGCATGTGTTAGTATTGTTGAAATGATTTATTGCCTGTCTTATGCTTAAAGCAACGTTGACAAAAAATTAACTAAGGAAAGAAATGGCATTATGTGTATTGGAAAAATATGTCACTGGGAGTTGCAGTAGCAGCAAAATGATCAAAAGGAGCACAAAGTTTTCTGTAGATATATAAGGGTCCTCATAGTGAAAGTTGCCTTGGAATTGTACAAACTAGGTCTTGAGTCAGAAGAAGAAAAGAAGCTATTTGCTGACAGTGACCTTTAAAAGGAAAGTACCCAGCTTTCAGCCATGCAAGACTAAGACCAGGAACGGCTAAGCCAGATTCTTATGACAAATTCTCAGGGAATTCTCCAGCATATGTTCTTTCTAGGCATTTTAAGGGTATCATAAAATCTTAGAGTTAAAAGAGATCTAATATTCAATGCACTCTTCGAAACCTCCTGATCAGTGAATTTCCAAATGTCCTCTCACTTAAGGTCAATGGAAAGCTTTGCCGGTTAGAAATTTTTTGCTGACTGTGGTAAATATGGCCAAGCCTGCTATGGGTTCGGTGACACAGTTAGGAATCACACAGGAAGGTAGGTAACCAGGGCGCTGCAGGAACCCGCCTCCTCCGCCGGATGTTTTCAATCTAGCAGAGCCAGGGGCTTCGATCCTCTGATTTGGTGGATTCCTTATTACACAATGTCTGTAGTGACTGCTGGCTCCAAGGAGAAACAGGCAGACATTGAGGAGCTTTCACGTGTATCTTTAGTATGTTATTACCACTGCTTTTTACTGGCTTAGTAGTAAACTGGATTAAAATGAACCTTGAATTAAATCTAAACCACCAAATTGCAATTCCTCGAACCCAGTGAGGATGCTAATAAATGCTGAGAATTAAGTGTACTTTCAGCCTATTTTTAAGTTGTAGATGAAAATTATAAAGTCATTATGCATTGAGATATTTTTAACTAATTGTTAAAACCACCTAACAAAGTGATCTGAGTCATGACCTTTTTTGTTTATTTTATTTCGTTTTTTGTTCACTCCTTTATTCCAAGCAACTAGATCAGCCTGTCTGGCATCTATGACAATCTCAATAAATATTTGTTGACCGATTAGAGGAATGAATGAATAATAAAAGCAGAAGAGGGGAGCATTTGAAGTGGTAGAGGATTCTGGTTTCAGAAGCACTGGTACGAGTCCCAAAAAAACCCCAGTGCCGTCGAGTCGATTCTGACTCATAGTGACCCTATAGGACAGAGTAGAACTGCCCCATAGAGTTTCCAAGGAGCGCCTGGCAGATTTGAACTGCCGACCCTTTGGTTAGCGGCCGTAGCACTTAACCATTACGCCACCGTGTAGGAGAGTAATAAATGCAGAAATCTAATGGAGATATGCAACATGAAACCTACAGAGGGAAGGTGCATGTCGTAAATCAGGAAGAGGTACATACACATGAATAAAAGTGAAGGTAAAGGAAGGGATGGTCACATAGAATATAGAGGAAGGACCTAATAAAAAGGAAGGGCTGAACCATACAGAAATGTAAACATAGCTTCTATGAACTCCAAACTGAAATGCTTGCAGGTGACAGGTAACGAGTGATGGGGGCCTAATGGTAAAACAGGAACCATATGCTTCTTCCAAACCTACTGCCATGAAGTAGATTTCAGCTCATAGTGACCCTATGTGGTTTCCAAGGCTTGATCTTTATGGAGGGAGACTGCCACATCTTTCTCCTGCAGAGCAGCTGGTGGGTTTGACCTCTTGATTAGCAGCTGAGCGCTTTAGTCACTGCACCACCAGGGTTCCCTGCTCCTTCTAAAAGCAGCAGTAAACGCAGCCCCTATGCCTGCTTGCCATGCAGAAATGGCAGACTCAGCGAGAAGCCAGCAATCTGGATTTGTGCGTGAAATCTTCAAATTTGTAAATGCTGGAGACTGATTCAACTTTCGTGAAAACATTTATGGCACATATCAACATAAATTTGTAAAACATAACATTGAATTTTGTAAAAAGAAATGGTTAGAGATTTACAATGTAATGTAATCTATGTAAATTAAAAACACATTCATATTAAAAACAACATAAAATATTCTACAAAGTTCCATGTATATTGAACGACATTTATCAAACACACTAGAGTGCTGCCTTGGTTGCTGGAAACAAGACTGAGTGTGAGAAATGAGAGGGAAATACCAAAATTTAAAAAGACAAATCAAGGAGAGTCTTCAACAGCCACATGACAATGAAATGCTATGGACTGAGGAGTGTCATTATCACAACTTTCTGTACAGAAGATCCAAAAGTAAATAAATAAACAAAATTAAAATAAAACACACAGTAAAGGTCAAAAAAGAGAAATAAAAACATGTCTGTAGTTGCATTTGGTCTGTGGACCATAGGTTTGAAAAGCCTTATCTACACTTGTCTCTCAGGAGCTGACCCAGAATATGATCAGGAAACTGGAGAATTTTGGAGAACATTGACTGGGGGAAGAGTTCAGAAGAGATGGCTTGTGAGCAATAACTGCTGTTACTGTTGCCATGCCATCTGCTGATGTCCCTACGATGGTTTCGTTCAACGGTCAGCCAAAAGAGTGAGGAGCTATAGACAAAGAAAAAATACCTGAATGTCAGACAAAATCTGCCTCTAATGACAGTGATAAATACTTCAAAGCATTTTTATGCATTTCCATTGCAAAGTATTTTATTAGTAAGGTATCTGATTCACCTCTTCAAACAGTTACTGTAAACTCTTTTTGCACATACCTGGCGGTCAGAAGTGTTTAGACCAACGCTAATTCCCAACTACTGATACCTCTTTCCATGTGAAGATATATCTATCTGTTAAAGCAGCACTCTTGGCTTCTCTTTAGCCTCTTACTCACTCCTCCCCAGGGGTTAACAAATGCTATAACTTTGAGAAGGTTCCCTGGGCGGTGCAAACTGTTAAGCACTTGTCTGTGAACTGAAAGGTGGGCAGTTCAAATTTGCCCCAAGTCACCTCAGAAGAAAGGCCTGGCAATCTACTTCCAAAATGCACAGCCACTGAAAACCCTATAGAGGAGAGTTCTGCTCTGACACACACGGAGTCACCATGGATCAGAGCTGACTCCACAGCAGCTCATGCTGATACGTCATCGAGAGGAGAAACAGGACATGAAGTGGCTCGCCCTTTCTGCCCTCTTCCACTTTAGAGGGAAGGCCTGCAGCTTCTCAGCACTGTCTATACCTTGGTTGGTATACTTGACTGATTTTGGAGAGCTGTGTCCCCAAAATCTACTTGCTGAACAGATTTTAAACCACATTGTCCAATAATAGTTGTTGTTGTGTGCTGTGAAGCCATTTCCAACTCATAACAACCCTACAGGACAGAGTAGAACTGCCCCACAGGGTTTCCTAGGCTGAAATCCTTACGGCGGGTGGAAGCAGGTCTTTTCTTCCATGTGGCCGCTGGTGGGTTCAAACAGCAGACCTTTCAGTTAGCAACGGAAGACTCAATCAGTGAGCCACCAGGGCTACTTAATAGTGATTATTAGTGGCAATAAAACTGATATTTTTTTCTTCAACTGCCTTACTTTAACTCAATTGATTCAGAACAAAAACAGGAAAAAGAGGTGCTATATTTAAGAGGGTCTGTTTTGTTTTGTTTTGTTTTGTTGTCAAACACAAACAGTAAATGGAATTTTTTTTTAAAGTGCTTTGAGATCAAGGGTCTTACCATTTAATATTGTGCCTTATCAATTCATATCAATCAAAATTTACCAAAGGAGGAGATGAATACAGCAGACTTTTAAGAGAATATATAAACTGAGTAAATTTTCAAGAAATATTTGTGTGGAAGCATTATGCTAAAACATTTGAAGTGTTCTTATTTAATTCTTTTATACTTCTAAATTTCTTAAATTATATAAATTCTTACTGTATGCTTTTGAATTTATCATTCACAGATAATCCTTCCAAGAAATTGTTTAGTCATTACTTAATTAATTATTTTCTACATTTATTTTATTGTTCATCAGCTCCAAAAATCACATAACTGTAAAGGTGCAAAGCAATTGTAACAGTGTGTAAGTTGGCAACCTTCTTTTATAGAAGACATAATTTTGATTTAGGGAGAATTTGCGCCTGTCCCCAACACCATGTACAAAGTTAACAAGAGAGTCAAGGCAAAAATTTAGGACTCCTGAAATTGACCCATTGTTTTTTCTCCTCAATCATAATTCCCCAAAGAATGACCTGAAAATGATGCCCTGTTGTTGTGGTTGTCAGCTGCCACTGAGGCACTCTCTGATTCGTGGCGATACCATGTACACAAAACAAAATGCTGCCTGGTCCTGCATCTTCACTATCGTTGGTACGCTCAAGGCCATCGTTTTGGTCACTACATATTTCGAGTGCCTTCCAATCTAGGGGTCATCTTCCAGCACTACATCCGACAATATTTTGTTGTGACCCATAGGGTTTTCATTGTCTAATTTTCAGAAGTCTATTTCTAGGCCTTTCTTCCTAATCTGTCTTCATCTAGAAGCTCCACAGAAACCTATCCACCATTGTCTTAGTCATCTAGTGCTGCCATAACCGAAATACCACAAGTCGATGGCTTTAACAAAGAGAAATTTATTTTCTCACAGTCTAGTAGGGCTAGAAGTCCACATTCAGGGAGTCAGCTCCAGGGGAAGACTTTCTCTCTCTGTCGGCTCTGGAGGAAGGTATTTCCTGTCAATGTTCCCCCAGACTAGGAGCTTCTCTGTGCAGGAACCCCAGGTGTAAAAGACGCGGTCTTCTCCTGGTGCTTGTTTCTTGGTGGTATGGGGTCCTCAACTCTCTGCTTGCACCCCTTTCCTTTTATCTCTTAAGAGATAAAAGGTGGTACAGGCCACACCCCAGGAAAACTCCCTTTACATTGGATCAGGGAGATGACCTAAGGGTGGTGTTACAATCCCACCCCAATCCTCTTAACATAAAATTACAATCACAAAATGGAGGACAACCACACAATACTGGGAATCACGGCCTAACCTAGTTGACAAACACATTTTTGGGGGGGCATAATTCAATCCATGTGGCATAGTTTCCAGTATCATAGCAATAGGCACATCACTATAGTGCAACAAACTGACAACAAATGATGGCGAGCGATAGCTAGAACTTCTTAATTTTATTCCAAAGAAAACATTTTCAATACTCCATTCAGTGATGATATACTGACATAATACTTTGTCTCATATGTTCTGCTTGGGTTCAAAGAAAAATAAAACAAAGTTTTCACTTCAAGGAATTCACGATCAACTTGACAAGACATATGGAAACTACTAATAGTTGGGGAAAATACATTAACAGCGGCATAGATTATTCATCAAGCTGGCCCAAGAAATAAAATGATTCGATCTGCTTAAACAGCTTGTTATGGATTAAATTATGTCCCACAAAAAGATATGCTGAAGTATTAACCTCTACACCTGTTTGGAAACAGGGGTTTTATCTTGTTATGTTAATTAAGTCATACTAAAGAGGGGTGGGTCCTAAACCTAATCACATCTACCCATTGCCATCAAGTCGATTCCAACGCAAATGACCCTATAGGATGGACCAGAACTTCCCCAGGGGGTTGTCATTGCTGTAATCTTTATGGAAGTAGACTGCCACATCATTCTCCAGTGAAGTGGCTCATGGGTTCGAGCTGCTGACCTTTAGGTTAGCAGCCAAGTGCTTAACCACTGGGACACCAGGGCTTCTTAATCACTTCTAAGTAACGTCTTAAAAGAAAGAGCAGAATAGATACACAGGAGGAAGAGAGAGGACCCCCTGTGAGTATCTTCTACAAGCAAAGGAACACCAAGAATTGTTGGCAGTCCAAAGGACAAAAGGATCACACCTACCAAGGCCTCCACCAGACTAAGTCCAGTACAAAAAGATGGTGCCCGGCTACCACCACTGACTGCTCTGACAGGGATCACAGTAGAGGGTCCCAGACAGAGCTGGAGAAAAACGTAGAACAAAACTCTAACTCAAAAAGAAAGATTTGCTGACCTGACCAAGACTGAAGAAAACCTGAGAGTATGGCCCCTGGACACCCTTTCAGCTCAGTAACAAGGTCACTCCTGAAGCCCATCCTTCAGCCAAAGATTGAATAGGCCCATGGAACAAAACAAGACTAAAGGGGTACACCAGCCCTGGGGCAGGGACTGGAAGGCAGAAGGGAACAGGAAAGCTAGTAATAGGGATCCCAGGGTTGAGAAGGGAGATTGTTGACATGCCGTGGGGTTTTTAACCAATGTCATAGACCAATGTGTGTACTAACTGTTTGATGAGAAACTAGTTTGTTCTGTAAACCCTCATCTAAAGTACAATAAAAAAGAAAAAAAAAATCACTGGCAGCCATCAGAAAGTAGGAGAGAAGCCCACAGAAGCAATCTACATGGTCAGGACCTTAATTTGGACTTTTAGCCTCCAAAATTGTGAGAAAATAAATGTCTATTTTTTTAAAGCCACCCACCTGTAGTATGTCTTGATGTGGTGTACTAGGTAACTAAGATGTAGCTTAAGGGAGGTTTTACCAGGTCTTGAACCAGGATTTCACCAGGTGTTTGTTAACGAGTGTCTTGGGCTGGGTTCTCTAAAGAAGCAAAATCAGTGAAACACCAAGAGAGCGAGCGAGAAAGAGAGAGATTTATATCAGGGAAATGGCTCACTCAGTTGTAGAAGCTGGAAAGTCCCAAGTCTGTGGGTCAGGCTGGAGGCTTCTCCTGACTCATGTAGCTACAGGGGCTGGTGAACCCAAGATCGGCAGGTCAGACATCAGGCCTATGGCTCACAGGCCTACAAATCCAAAGGTTGGCAGGTAACCGGGCAGGCCACAGGCTTACAGGCTGCAGGGACTGACGAATCCCAAGATCAGCAGATGAGCTGCTAGCTCAGGTTCAAAGAGCCTGAGGTCAGGTGAACAGGAGCCAGCTGCAGGATCCAGAGCGAGCAAAAGCCGGCAAGCCTAGCCAGAAAGTCCACCTATATTGGATGCAGGCCACACCTCTAAGGAAACTCCCTTTCAAGTGATTGGCTACTCACAGCAGATCCCATCGTGGAGGTGACCACATTATATCAGATCTCATCATGGAGGTAACTGCATCATCGGATAACTGCCGCTACATCATAACTGCCAAACCACTGAGAATCCTGGCCAAGCCAAGCTGACACACAACCTTGGCGGTCACAAAGGGCACAGGCTTTTCATGAAACACGTTTACATGAAAACAAAAGTCATCCTACTGCAGTTTGTTATTCCTGCAGTGGGAAAACAGCTCTGGACAGACAGGTAAGGTATGCAAGCAAAGCCCGTATCCCAGAGGCTTCAACAAGTTAAGAAGTTTGAAGTTTATTCTGTAGACATTGAACCGTTTTCTCTATAAACGTGCTGCACCTGCGAAATCGCTCCCCCTCTTTTTTATGTCCTACTTTTTAAATAAACTCTTGAAAGGAGTGATCTTTTTTTTATGATTTAGCAACCTCAGAAGACTAAGATTAATATAAAAATGCTTTTGTGTGTATTTATTAACATTATCTCAGATATAAATACACAGATCCTGCTTTATATGAAAGAATTTGTATAAAAAAAATGTAGTGTAATTTTCCGAGCCCTGCTTTATAAACTCAGCACACGCTATTCATCAGGGCCCCTCTGTAAACTTGAATCTTCTAAAAGATTGTGGTTTCAAAAAAAAAAAAAAAAAAAACTACACACACAATTTTATTTTTTATATAGTAAATGAAGCCAATACATTTCTACAGGTAGATTTATTCTCTGGCTCATGATGAAGTAATTTTCTCAAAACTTTTAATCAAATTAATAATCATGAACAACAGTCATTTTATTTTTTCCTCTTAAAGTCTTCATTAATCTTTTAAGTTAAGAGGATGGTGTGATTATTGCCCAAGGCTGGCACTATTCAGAAAAGTAAATTCCTATAAATTATGTTTTTCTTTTTTCAGGGTTATTTTCTAAAATAATAAGTCTCTCTAGCAGGACTTCTGAAAATTAACTTCTATTGAAATGGTAAATACAAATGCTGAAATTCTGGATTACAAATATAATTATATTAACTATACACAAACATCAACTATAATTACTTCATAAAGTTTTTGAGTTGAACTATTAAAACTATAAAAACTATTATTCTAGTTCTTGGAAAGAAGTTGATTCATGTGTTATTCAATAATCTAGAATATGAATTGCTTTTAGTATTTTTTAGACATAATACAGAGTTCGTGGAGCTTTACTATACCACTTACTGTATGTATGACTTCGGACAAGTTACTTAAAACTGTACCTCAGTTTATTCATCCATAAAATGGTGAAGCAAATACAACCTACCACTCCAGATTGTTGTGGGGATTAATTACTATATGTAAATATTTTTGGACACTACCATATAATAAATTTTAGCTACAATTATTAGTCACCTCTAAAAATCAAAATGTCACTTGAAAGCCTGCATTATACTTATAAGTATCTCAAAGATATTTACTACATAATTTTTGTATATGGTATGGAGTATGTGCCCAACGTCATGCTTTTCTGTGTGGAGATCCAGCTGTCCCCGCATCGTTTTTGAAGAGACTCTTCTTTCCACATTGAATGGACTTTACATCATTGTTGAAACAAATTGGGCAAAGTTGTACGAATACATTTCTGACACTCGATTCTATTCCTTTGGTCTCTATGTCTAGCCTTACGCCAGTACCAGGCTGTTCTCTTTACTGCATATTTGTAGTGCTATTTTAAATCCTGTTGTTCTTTTCCAAGATTGTTTCGTATATTCAGAGCCCTTTGTGTTTGCAATATATAAATTATACATACATGGTTAAAAAAAGATATTTAGCATTTGAAATCATGTTTAGTATCATCTCCTAACAAGTCTTAATCTTTTATATCATCCTTTAAATTTATAACTAGCAACTTTACAGTGGAAAAGCATGATCTACTCAACTGCAGTTGAATCTGTTGTAACCTGACTGCTACTTCTACTGCCCCATCGAAATAGAACTGGAGGTCTTCCAGGGATGACCAGTGTTCTATCCCCCAGAAATACGCACATACGACATACATGCTTTTGATAGTGAACAGTAGGAAAAGCAATTATCAAAAAATATTTTATATAATGTTTATTCCAGAAAATCTAATACTGACTGTTCACCAGGGCCCATGTTCAAGCACGATGAAAATCAACACATCATCTTCTTCATCTTCATCATCTTTTCCAAAATCACCATATTCATCATTTTAAACATCATCGTCTAGCCCTAATTTTCTCTGAAATTTGAATTTTCTCAGCACCTGACATAATATAATAACCTGAGATTTTAGGCCTTGTCATTAATCTACTACTTTATTATCATTTGCAGCAATGCAAACATGTTTATTTTACTCTTACGTGGAATAATAAGTAATGAAACTAAATTGTTAATTTAGATGGAGACCTACGTAAGGGTGGAAAGATGGGCTGTGTAATCTTCTGGGATAATTCTATGCCATGAAGTTTCATGAGTATTTTATTCCTGAAATAATGACTAGAGAGCTTCTTAACATTTCCTTGATCACCGTAGACATTTAAATAAATTAAATTGAGTAGTTGGTGTGACTGAGGTTTTCTGTTGTTGTTTGCTTGTTCAATGACTAGCCGTTGTAATGGTTTGGGTGAGGGTAGTATGGACTTCATGTATTGGTGATGGTATGCTCTATTAAACTTAAATTACTTGAGATCAAGGACATGATGTCACACATACACAGTATATTAACATTGTAGTAGATGTTCTTGCATGTTAGCAAATAGAGTGGACTCACTGCATTTTATTAACTATGACTGGGAAGTGGAATTTATACAGTGACTCAAATCCTACAGAAAAGCAGAGCTAACTAGAAGTTGTAGCTGTACATAGGCAAGCAGAACCATTTGGGAACAGATGAGCACCATTGAATAGAACTATGTAAATTATTTCTACTCTTAGGACATTTCATTGCCCCCACTTATAGATATGTAAACTGGTGCCAAGCCTCTGGAAAGGCATTTGCTGTGACACATCAAAAAGTCTAAGTGTGATGCATACTCAACACTTACTCAGCAATTCCACTTCTAAGGAATTATTCCTAGCAGGTCATCGTGGATGTACACCGTGACTTATCTAAGAACACAGCACTGCGTATAAAAGCGAAGAAATTGAAAATGCTTAAATGTCTACAAATGTAAACCAAAAAACCAAACCAAACCCAGTGCCATCGAGTCGATTCCAACTCATAGCAACCCTATAGGACAGAGTAGAACTGCCCCATAGAGTTTCCAAGGAGCGCCTGGCAGATTTGAACTGCCGACCCTTTGGTTAGCAGCTGTAGCACTTAACCAGTACACCACCAGGGTTTCCCCTAACAAATGTAGGCACAATAAAAAACATGTCCTAGAAACTTTAGGAGGCCCTATTCACAACCTGGAGGCTGAGGTCTTTCCAAACCAAGATTAAAAAAAAACACTGAAGCAATTTTTTTTAAAAAAAAGCTTACATGGAAAAATATACTGAAATGGATAGACAAACCACAATTTAGAAAAAAACTGCAGTGCAGATGACATACAAAAGGTTAAATATCTATAAGGTATAAAGGGCTTTGAAAAATAGCTACAAGAAGCTTAACCTGAGAGACCCAAAGAAAAATGACATGAACAATTTATAGAAGGGCAAATCCAAGATATGAAAATATGTTCAAATGTCATAGAAGTCATCCAAGTATGAATTAAATAGGTGTGATAGCACCTAATCCCAGCCATTCTGGAAAGCAAACACACAATATCTGTTAACATTCAAAATGCACATGACTTCATTCCAATAATCCCATTCCTGGGATTTAGTCAGTTTAATAGAAATAAAAGCACCAGTAGGTAAGTAAGAATAAACATGCAAAGGTGTTGATCACAGTAGAGTTTTTTATAGGATATAAATCTGGATATGAAAAGGCGCATTAGAAAGCATGGGTGGTGTGCTGGTAAATTGGTTCTCTGAGGATAAAAAGATGGAATGGGGTCTGATTTGTTGCATTTGATCCTTTTCATATTTTGCAACAATGAGCTCAAGCATGGCAACGATTGTGAAGATGGTGCAGGGCTGGGCAGTGTTTCGTTCTATTGTACATAGGAATCCTCGCTAACAAAACCGTTAGAAAATGTAGTAGTGAAAAAAGAAGGAAGTCAGCAATCATATTCTTAAGAAAAAAGACAGTCCAATGTAAACAGAGAGCAAAAAACCCCAGAGAAAGACTTGGAACTCTGAGCGCTATTGTCCCAGCACTAATTGGCAAGGGTTTTGTAAGTTCCTCTAAACTTACATAGAGCCTTGTCAAATTGTCTTTTTTGTAGATCCAAAAGATTTTGAATATTGCCAATTTCATATGGTTCAACTTAATATATAATCATATGTAAGCATTTTAATGACCAATAATCTTGTCGGGGAGAAGAAGTGTTAGGATCTGTGTGTCCTGCTTCCTCTTGTGCCACTTTTTCAGAAGGCAAGGTGTGACAGTTCTCTTTGACTGTGGTATTATTCATTTATACTATGATGCGTCTGGGTGTGTATTTGACCTTCAGCATTGTCAAATCTCGCCTCTCCCTGATTCTCTTCTTCCAGAGCCCACATTAGACGTACACTGGAGATTCTCATTATCTTTTCTATTTCTTGGTTTTTATACTTTCCATCTCCTTATATCTTTGTAACTTGTTCTAAATGATACTCAATTCCAGGTTCCAGGTAAGTAATTCTCTCTTCAGCCCATCTAATCTGTGCCATGATCAGTTAGATAATAATGTTAACAAAAATAACTTCAATAGTTTATTTTTTATTTCTAAGAATTCTACATAATTCTTTCTCAGATATTCCCATTCTTACTTTATGGTTTCTAGTCCTTACTCTGGAGTGTCTGCATGCTGTAAACGGTTCGCTGAAAGGTTGGTGGTTCAAACTCACCGAGAAGGGCCTCGGAAGCAAGGCCTAGTGATCTATGTCTAAAAGGTCGCAGCCTTGAAAACCCTACGGAGCAGCTCTACCCCACACACGTGGGGCCGCCATGAGTTGGAACGGACCTGACGGCAACGGACAACAAACAATAAATCCTTACTCTGTGTCTCTGAAGAATTTAAATGTGCCAATTTAAATTTCGTTTCTAATTTCTCTCTTTGTTGCATCTGTGGTCTGCCATTCTTGGCATTAGACATCTTCATGTACTTTCTAATTACTTTCTGCACTCTCATCTCCAGAGGGTTATTTTCTACCAGATATTTGTGACCAGGACTCAAATCCCACCCCACCCAGCCCCCGTGATCATTTCAGTGTTGCCTGTGCCAGAGCTTATGTAATCACCAGTTCTAAGAGAAGATTTTAAATTAGGTTAGGTCTTTCACCAGTATTCAACATAGGCTGTGAATCACAATTTCTTTGGAATGACTCTTTCCATGCTTCCGGGCAGACAGCTATGACCAGGATGAAATTTCCCTGTCCTTAATCACAAATGGGGCAGCCCATTCCCAGTTCTTGCCTTTTCTATGCAAAGAGTTCCCATCCTGTGCCTGCCTTATCCCACTTCTGTGCAGGCACTGAAAACCAGAAGTTTCCAGGCTGCAGGAGTAACCACTTAGTATGTTATTCCTGAGAAAAAAGACAGAGAATGTATCTTCTTTTTCTGTGTCCCTCTTCATTTTCCCCAGAGATTCTAACATCTAGCAGGAAGTAAGGTAAGGGTGCCCTGGTTTCAAGAACTAGGCAAGATGCCTGTGTTAGAGAAACTGAGATTACTAGGCAGGTTATTCTCAGACATACCAAAAAAAAAAAACCAAACCCGGTGCCACCAAGTTGATTCTGACTCATAGTGACCCTGGTGGCGTAGTGGTTAAGTGCTAAGGCTGCTAACCAAAGGGTCGGCAGTTCACATCTGCCAGGCGCTCCTTGGAAACTCTATGGGGCAGTTCTACTCTGTCCTATAGGGTTGCTATGAGTTCTTAGACATAGAGGAGAGAAAACAGAGGCTCTGGGACCCTGGAACTGGAATTGCAGCTCATTATGGCACCTTGTTAATTCTGAATTTAAATATTCCCCTTCTAACTGGTACTAGAGCCTGGGGCAAGCTTACCAACAAGTGCAGGCTGAGTGCCTCTGATTGTGAGATAACACTGGATAAAGAGGCAAGGAGCCAAGCAGGTCATTTCTTAAAGAGTGCTGACTGTCTTTGGATTAGCACGTAATTTTAATTATGAGTGTAAGGAAGTCCTGTGAAAACTTGTGTACTATTTTTTTCACATATTTCTGTAATAATACTTTAAGAACTGTAACTTTACAGTTTATTGCAATTTGAGAAGATACAGAGCTATAATTCCAGACTTCTGGAATTAAAAAACAGAATCAACATGAAAAAGACCCAATGAAAGGGTTTTTTTCTTTTTTTTTTTCCATGTCTTAAGAGCCTATATTCATATACAGATAATTTAATAGGAGAAGAGTTGAACTGTGGGTAGGGGAGAATAATTTGCTTTCTTATTGAATAACTTTTCAAATGCAGGTCTTGATTCATTAGAATAATGGTATTAAAATAGTATTAAAAATCTATCAGGACTATTTTGGGGTGATGAAAAATATTTTGGTACTAGATAGAGAATGTACTAAGTACCACTGGATTGTTTATTTTAATTTTATGTTATGTTCCAATAAAAAAAGTATATCAGAAAATATTTTCTATGTTTACATTTTTTGTTTATGCCCTTAATTATTTCCTGTAGCTGAACTATGTTCACTGTGGGTGGTTATAGTCTCAAACAAGAAATATGGAAATGGAAAATACTGTTCCATTATTGAACTCAACATCTGCCAAATTTGCTTTTCTAAAGGCACTTTCATTTGGATCTTTGTAAGTGTTAGTAGCTTTATTTTGTATTTAATCTTTTCCATATTTTTAATGTTGCCCCATCATGGCACTGGTCTTTCCATAGTCATTGGTGGAGTCATAGATTCAAGCTCCCAGCTTTCCAACACTTAAGTCATAAAACACAGAGGCAAAGAAGAAAGGGACAGGCAATGGTAAGTTTTAAGTGAAGGAGAAGGAGCAAAGGGATTTTATCTATGTATTCTCAATTCAAAATAGATAGGTCCTTAAAGCAGATAGAACCTGCCTTCTAGATCAGGAAGCAGAGGAGGTTGTGTGAGTCAGGACATATCCCAAAGTGATTCTTAGGAATCCAATACAAACCACTTCATGAAATCAGGAACCGAAGAAGAGAAGCTCCCCTTGAGTAAGATAAGAAACCAGCTTCAGTCACCCTTAGGACTCTTAATTTTGTACCTCTGTGTTGGCCTCAGTTTTGTTTGCTGCTGACTTGAAAGGAAGAGATGCTTCCCTATGAGCTCTGGGTAGTAAAATGCAGGGAAAACTCTGATTGATCTTTGAGACCAATGACTATGCTAGGGAAATGGAACACTAGTCAGGATCATGCTTCCACCTCATAGCCTTAGGTGCAGGGTCTGTGATCGGCAGCTTCCACGAGGTTGAAACATAAGAGAAATAATTCTCCAAAGGAAAGTAGTGCTGCTCAAGAGATACAATATGTG
Source organism: Elephas maximus indicus (assembly GCF_024166365.1). NCBI lineage: Eukaryota > Metazoa > Chordata > Mammalia > Proboscidea > Elephantidae > Elephas > Elephas maximus. The sequence goes on along the minus strand of NC_064836.1, from coordinate 77,461,423 downwards.
TCTACTATATAAGCAAACAAGTATCACGTTCCTCTACTGCATTAAGCCCTTTACGGCTGCCTCAATCACTGTGCTCAATATTTCACATACCTTATCTCATTTAGCCTTCACAATCTCCTGTGAGATAGGTATTATTACCCCTGCATTATGTTTATTAAAGCCGAAGTTCAGGGAAGTTGAGACTTATCCACCTGTATGCACATATAGCAAGGACTGAAGGTGGATTTGAATTCATATGTTATTCTAATACCCATGCTCTTTTGGCTTTAGGGCTATATTAGGAAGGAATGAAGGCTTGGAGAATAACAGTGCCTTTTCTAGTCCAGGTGCCACAATTTCTCATTTATGTGCTTCCAAAAATCTAGAGTTTTTCAAAGGGAATTTGGCTGGAAAACAGTCCACATATACTTCTGAAGCTCAAGCAGCAGAACTAGCAGAACCTGGAGGGCATAGAATGCCACTTAATTTAAATAAATAAGTAAATAAAAACACCTTCTCTCCACCCCCACCCCCTCCCCGCCCCTCAGGAATCAAGCAACCTTGGTCAGTGCAACAGCTCTGACAGGAAAAAGCACAACTTTTCTCCGTGCGAGTGCCTGCACACCTTCCAGGCTCAGGGAGAGGAGCCTACGCTCCGGAGCTCCCCCTCTTGGGTTTCGTCTCACCTTTTCTTGCATGTGATAGTCTGCTGGCCAAGAACACTACTAGACCCTTGAGACCCTTGGTGCCAGTGGATTTTGATCATCGTTAGTACAATTTCCAACTAGCCCCTCTGTACCAATCCTGGGTGTTTTTACTTGTCCTTGGTCATTTCCCACTTCCATTCCCATCAACGATTATTCCAGGTCCCTGCCTCTCTCCTTAAATTCCCTGATCGACTCTCATCACTGTCTATATCAGAGGGTCTTCCTCCTGATGCACTGATAACGTCCTGGCCTTCAGATGTGATCTATTGCAAATTCTAGGCTACAAATCTACAAACATGTCCATACATGAACTCATTTTTATTGCGCTGAATGGTGGCCCCAAGAAACACGTCCATGTCCATTCTCTAGAATATGCGAATGTCACTTTATTTGGAAAAATGGTCTTTACAGGCTATTTAAATTAAGGATTTTGATTAAGGATTTTGAGGTGAGAAGATCAACCCAGAATGCTGGGAGATGGGGGGCTAAATCCAACGCCCAGGGTCCTTATGGGAGATGCACAGTAGACTTCTGACAGACAAAAGAGGAGGCAGCAATGTGACTATGGAGACAGACATTGGCATGATGCAGCCACAAGTCAAGGAATGACAACAGCCACGAGGACCTGGAAGAGGTAAAGAATGGATTCTCCCGCAGAGCCACTGGAGAGAGCGTGACCCTGCTAACTTCTTGATTTTGGGCATCTGGCCTCTGGAAATGTAAGAGATGAGCTTTCTGTTGTTTTAAGCCAACAAGTTTATGGAATTTGTTACAGCATCCCTAGGAAGCTAATGTTTGTGTTGTTGCTGCCCTCAAATCACCCCGGATTCGTCGCAAGCCTACATACAACTGAACAAGTCACTGCCTGGTCCTGTGCCATCCCCATGATTGGTTGCACACGGGACCGATGTGATCCATAGGGTTTTCACTGGGTGATTTTCAGAAGTCAACAGCCAGACCTTTCTTCCTAGTTGTTTTGGTCCGGCATCCCGACTGAAACCTGTTCATCAGAGCAACACACAACCCTCCACGGACAAACAGCTGGAGGCTGCTTATGAGGCTCACTGGCCAGAAATAGAACCCAGGTCTCTGGTACGGACGGTGAGAATTCTACCACTGAGCCATCAATGCCTCAAAGAAAACTAACACACCATACTTACTTTCTCTAATAACTCAGCGTCTTCCTACTTGCTGTAAACCACCACCAAAACCTGTGCCTGCTTGAGTCCCCCAGGACCGTGCTGCGTTAGTTATCTAGCATCTCTCGCCTCTGTATTTTCAACCTCTTCCTCTTAACTGACTCTTACCTCTTATCCTATAAAAATGCTCAAGCCTTCCCTATCATAAACAATACAATGACCATAAAAAGTCGATTTCTCACATTTCTGGAGGTCAGATGTCCAAAATCAAAAAGTTGGCAGGGTCACACTCCCTCCAGAGGCTCTATGGGAGAATCCGTTCTTTGCCTCTTCCAGGTTCTGGTGGCTGTTGTCATTCCTTGACTTGTGGCTGCATCACTCCAACGTCTACCTCCACAGTCACACTGCCTCCTCCTCTTTTGTCTGTCAAATGTCCCCTGTGCATCTCTCAGAAGGACACTTGGTTTTGGATTCCACCACTGTAAACCAACCAAAACAGGCAAACAAACTTCTCTTTAATGTGATATTTTTTTCTAAGGACCATCCAGTCTCTCTGTTTCCTTTCTCCTCCAAACTTTTCAAGAGATTACACCTCATCTCTAATATACAGTAACAATGATTTTCCCCACGACTGCATTGAAAAATTCTCTCACGAATACATCATCGACTTCCTTATCACTGTATCTAACAGGCAAATATTGTTCCTTATCCTGCTGGACTTCTCTGTGGCAATCAAAATTTATAAATGCTCTGCCCATATTTATATGAAAAAATAAATAAAAACACATAAAACGTCCTCCTCAGTAGGCTTCGCTGACACTTAGGTCTCCAGCTGCAATCTCTTCATACCTCCTATCCAGTCCCATTCGGTCTCCTTATTGGGCTTTTCCTCCTACGGTCGTTTAAAACTGTTTCCAAAGGCTGTATCACTGGGCCACTGGTCTCATTCTACAGAGGAACTTGTGAGAGCCAGAGCTCAACAGGACTGCCTTGTTTTGTTTTGTTTTGTTTTGGAGGGGGGTTTCACAAGTTTTCTGCCTTTGGCAGGGTGCAGTCTTACCGCTTTTCTATTTCTCATTTGAGTGGAAAATATTTGAATTTTCCTTCTCTGACAGGTTTCCTCCTTACACAGGTTCCAGCTTCTCAGGTTTTACTGTATAACACATCACTGGAGGTCTCACCCCACTCTTTTCCTCTAACCACCAACTACATAAAAATGATTTCTGAGTCGACATTTCCAGTTGGAAATCTTTGAGTTTTGACTTTGCCTAACCTAATGCCTTTCAGATTCTTCCATTTGGGTGGCTAACCCCTGTCAAAAATGGAAATGTCTCAGCTTTAGCCATTGTCTTCTTCAAACCTACTTCTCCAGGGTTTTTAAACAAGAACTGCATCACCTACTTAGCACCCATGCTATAAACATTCATTCTAAATTATTCCCTCACCCTTACCTCTTCCTCTGCAATAAATATCATGCTGACTGTACCACCTAAAATAGTCAGATCTACCCAGCCCTCTTCTTTCCTACTATTACTGCCCAGACTCTGGCTTTGCGTCATCTAAAACGGATTACTACAACAGCCTCCTAACTACCTGTAGGCTAAACTCCTCATATTGACCCTGTATTTGCTTATAATCCTTTTCTCTCTTCCCTTTGCTTATAGGAAAAGCAACAAGATCTTTAACGCAACCTCAAGACCCTTGACAGTCTGGCTCCTACGCATCCCTACAGTTATCTTTTGCAATTTCTGGTCTTCTACTTCCTGCCTAAGCAGCCCTTCTGTAGCAAGGATTAAGCAGAGGGCTGCTAAAGGGAAAATTTGGCGGTCGGAACTCACACAGCGGCTTTTCCAGAGAAAGACCCCAAACCCGGAATCTGCTTCAGTACAGATTACAGCCAAGAAAACCCTGTGGGGTGCTTCTGCTCTGTCACACTGGGTTTCTTTGAGTCAGATTCGATTCAGTGACACCCAATGACAATAACAACTCTATGTCTTAGCAACGTTAGTCAAAAAAAAAAAAAAAAAGTTACGGTAGAGTTGACCCAGACTAAAGGCAACCCTACAGGACAGAGTAGAGCTGTCGCAAAGGCTTTCCCAGGAGCGGCTGGTGGACTCCACCTGTTGGCTAGCAGCCGAACTCTTGACCCTGGCCCTACCAAGGCTTGGCAACATTAGTAGAGTTTCCTAAATATATATGTTTCAAGCTTCTCTGTTTCTGTTTACTCTATTCCTGGTCCCACATGCCTACCCACCTTTATCTGACAAATTCTTGCTCATCACTTAAGCAAACTCCTCTAAGAAGCTTTCACAGAGTAGTTCTCCGCCTTTCCTCATCATCCTGAATCTGGGTCAGTTTCCTCGCAAATGTTTCCATCTCTGCATTGACTCTGCTGTGCCTGGCTCCTCATTGGACCATGGTCTCTTTGAGAGCGTGAACGCTAGTTTCCTATCACCTAGCATGATGCATAACGTTTTTGTTGGGCGCTGGAAGTGAAATCCACTCACAGCAACCCCATGTGAACGGAGTAGAACTGCCCTACAGGATTTTTTGGGCTGTAATCTTTGGGGTAGCAGATGGCCAGGTCTTTCTCCCACAGAGCCAGTGGGGGAGTACCAACCCCAACCTTTTGGTTAGCAGACCAGTGCTTAACCATTGGGCTTCCGGGGCTCCTTAGGATGCATAACAGGCCTTCAGTAAATATTTTAATAAAATGGATGAACAATTAAGTTTATTCTGCTAAGGACAATAGTGTGATGAACCAACTTTAAGCCAAAAACTTCTCTATAAATATCTTTCTCTAAAATGAGCTGCCACTATGTATCTTTGTATCTTATGTACTTATGGGTCTATATATCTAATGGAGCCCTGGTTGCAGTAATGTTTAAGTGTTGGGCTGTTAACCAAAATGTCGGAATTTTGAATCCACCAGGCACTCCTTGGAAATGCTTTGGGGCAGTTCTACTCTGTCCTATAGGGTGGCTATGAGTCGGAATCCACTGGACAGCAATGGATTGGGTTTTTAGTGTAATGATCATGAAGGTCAGTTTTAATAACCTACCGGTGAGTCTTTATGCTTTTCTTCCATCCATGCTCATTGTCATAACATCTAGCAATATAAAAGTTACCTTTTAAATAAAAGAATGCATAATGAAAACAGACAATTCATCTAAAAGTTTATTAGCCAATCGTAGCTTCTTTCTGCAGCTTCTTACCCAAGATAATAGTTGTGATTTTGATTTCTAATTTTCTTTGCTTTCCCCGCCCAGTGTTTTGATGACATTGCAGAATGCTGTAGTGAGAATAAGGAGAGGAAAAGAATCCAAATGACTGAAACCAATTTATGAATAATCTCTCCAAAGAGTTTGTATATTAGGTGTGCATTAGGAGGTACCATGCTCCCCAGAAAATGTGGGTAGAAACAGGACAGTTCATTTTAAAGACAAAATGATGGGTATCTCATTTTGTAAAACAAGGCCGCATTAGCTGAGAAAGGCCCTTTACAAAGTAAATAGTGGTTGGTAAGGGTGGGACCTGAATTTAAAGATAAACCGTATACTTATGTTTGAGTGATGGCAAGTTAAAAGATGCCGAATCAACAAAAATCTATTACTTGAATTTAATAGCTGAAATGAGGTCATCCAACTTTTCAATTCCAATTTCACACATTGTAGAATCACAAAGCAGAAGCACCATCCAGTATCAACAGACTCGTATTATTTTGAACATTCAGAATGCTTTGTTGTTGAAAGAAATAGAGATTACCTTTCACATTAACACTTATTTCTAGAAAGAAACTATCAGGTTATGTTTTATTTTTTGCTTTAAAATGAAAAACCACTCAGAAATTAGAGCGATATATGTCCAATCTAATAAAATAACAAAAAAGAAATAAGGAGGGCAAATTAATTTTATCAAAATTTCACTTGTTAAGTCCAACTATAATTATTTGTGAGGATGCAATTAGTTTCTATGCAGTTTCATAATAATAACTTTCTGTAATTTGACATATTTTAAGAAACAAGTTTAAGACTTACAGAACAATTTTGTCAGTCTAACCAGATAACATTTAAAACACCCAGTATCCACGTTCCAGGAGTGGAGATCTTGAAGCGGGCAGGGCATTTTCATACCTTGAACTGTCGGTGGCATTTAGATCTTCTCTCAGAAAGAAGCGGGGTGGTGTCTTCTGTGTCTTTATGTTCTCAAAGGCTTTCAGTATGTCACAGGAGAGGAGTTCAGCAAATCCTTCCAGCTTTCCTACAGCTTGACTCTGCATTATCACATGTAAATACATGAGAAATTAATCATCAAATACGTCTTAATATCCATCAACCACTAATAAACTTTCTGTATTTGTCTTTCTGAGGAAAGTTCCAGTATCTTTAGGGTACCTATTTTCCTTTCTACGTCCAGAGGGCCTTTTTCTGCTATCATGAGTTATTAGTGATAATTTGGGTTTTTTTAGGAACTAACTGGGCAGATGGAGTTATAGGAGAGATCCTAAAGGAACAACCAAGTCAGATTAATGGACAGGGTTTCCTGGTAGGTTTCTAAATGAATGCAAGCAAATAACAGTTTACTTGAAGGATGAATTTAACATTTTATTCTAAAAGTTTACTCTGAATGTTGGTGTACTTGTTAAAATTTGTATTTTTCTCCTGCATTTTTCCCAGTTAATTTGAAAAACAATTGTGCCTTTGCTTATTACTTTTAATTTAGCTAGGATAACACATTATAAAGATGATGCTTTAAAAAACCGCAAACACAAAAGCCATAATCTCATGATAATTATTTTAAATTGGAACAAATTGCAATAAACTGATTTCATTCATTTTTACCTTGATAAATTTTAGATTCAAAGTGTCTCTACTGAATTATTTTATGGAATTAAAACCGCTCTGAAAAGGGTTGTGATGCCTTTAAATTGGACAGAGGGAAATAAAATGCTTCTCAGCAAGCCCTTCTGACCTTATAAGGCTTCAGGAAGCATATATATAGAGGTAAGCTCTTTCCTGAGGTTTCACAGTCTCTGAGGATAGAAAGGGGATCCCGTTGCCAAGTGATACTCTATTTCTCATGGTTGAGCCTGCTGTTTGGAAAAAAAAAATCATGTCCCAGTTAGTAATCCCAGTGTTCCTTCCTGTTCCTATAAGTGAAGGGTCCAGGAGTAAAGAACACATTCATTCACTAAAAAAAAAAAAAAAGGACCAGAAACATTTATCCCGTGGGAAGGAGCCATTTATAGAACTGCCTAAAATATGTCTTTCTTTGGGCAAGTTAGATGATAATCTGCTGTATTACTGAGATGACCTTTAGGCTTCTGCACTGGTTTTAAACGTGTTCATTTCTGAAGTTGGAGTCATTTTAAAGAAGAAGGGGGATTGCCAAAGAAAGAAACTGTTATACGGCTAATTTCTTTGTATGGCATTCAGACCAGCTCGCCCAAACAGGATTTATTCACATCTGTGAAATTAAAACAGTAATCGCCTCCTTAGGATTTCTTACCTATGGCATTACCCTCATAATATAGTCTTATAAGTTATAGTCTTTTTAAATTTAGTATATAATTTTATGACTTATTAAATACGTCATAAAAGTAACTGGGCTAGAGAAACTGAGTCATCGTGGGAGAAACCCAGGTCATGGAGCTCATTGGGCACAGCTGACCAGAAACTAATAATTCTTGGACTCTGATTGCTGATGTGGGACAAGGAGAGGCTTCTGTCGCAGTTAATAGGAGCCACTTGAGAGTGGGCACAGGATACAGCGTAAGGGTACAGGCTGTAGACAGGACCCACTGATTCTAGCCTCACCACAGCCTTACTACCCATCACACAGAATATGACCTTGAGACAATATTTTAGTTTCCTGAGACCTCAGTTTCAAAACCCGTAGTGAGGATTGAATAATTTCTAAGGCTTTTCTGGCTCAAAATTCTGTGGTTCCGTGCTCTATCTTCTTTGGCTGTCTCTCAGTCGTGAAGAAAGACCCTGTTTTGCCTAAAAGATTTTCATGTTCATTCAATCAGTATCCTACCTACGAATTAAATATAGTTTTTTTGCTAAAACCTATTGTTCGACTTTATGATTTACATTTATTTTTATCCGTGAGCCAAACAGGATGTGCTACACCCTCTCCTTCAGAGGAAAGCTGTGTCTTGCTTACGAGAAGAGAGGTACCACTGAGGTACCACTCTTACTGAGATAATGCTCACTGTATGGGAGGCTGCTTTCTCTCCACGGGCATTAGCAAAAAAAATTGGGGTGGGGTCAGTGTGATGGTTCAGATTGTGTGTGGACTTGGCTGGGCCATGATTCTCAGTGTTTTGGCAGTTGTATAATGCTGTGATCACTTCCTTGTTGAAATTTGATATGTGATCACCCCATGATGGAATTTGCTAAGTGTTACCAGCAGGGGCCAGGTCTGTGGTGGCTCACTGCCCCCTCGGCTTTCATCTCTCTGCCCTCTGCTGCCTACTTCCTTCCTGCTTGACTTGCCAAGGCTTTTGGCTTGTTCTGGATGCAGCGGCTGCCCCTTGTCATCTGACCTCTGGTTCTTGGGACTTGAGCTAGCAGCTTACCTGTCAATCTTGGGATTCATCGACCTTCACAACCTGTGAGTGGGAGCCCTGCTCTCTGACCTGCTGATCTTGGGTCCGCCAGCCCCCGTGGCCCGTGAATCGGGAGAGACCTCTATCCCAATTCATGGACTTGGTACATTCCAGCCTCTACAATCATGTGAGCTGTTTCCCTGATATAAATCTCTCTCTCCCTCTCTCTCTCTATGTATATATAAAAAAAAAAAAATTTTTTTTATACATATATATACATATATATTTTTATTTATAAGCTTTACTGGTTTTGTTTCTCTAGCTAACCCAGCCAACGGCATTTAGTACCAAAAGTGGTTATAGAGAAACAAAATTGTAAAGACGAGTATTCTAAATTGGTTCTCAAGTCTGGTTAGTATTAAAGACGTTGATGACAGCTTCCAGTAGTGAAGTGAGCACTGCTAATCCATGGCGTGAGGTGACAATTCAAATATGCAAAATATTACCACCGATATTTCAGGTATTGGTGAAAGGCAAGGCTCTGGGTGATTGCATGTGTGATACCTTTCTACAATTTTGTCATAAGAAGTATAAGGAATCTGGATGGTTGGTCCTACTTTCACTAGACAAACTGGTGAAATAAACAGATGCACTCAGGACTTCAGAGTCAAAGCTCAAGTGCGGCACAAACGGCCTCAAATTTTCCCCTTGTGCTTTGAAGAAACCCTTATTTCTTGTAGGAAGAGAGCTAAAATTGCTGAAAAACAAACCCACAGTCTTATTGTAAGAGTGACTGAATTACAGCACCAGCTCAATTGCCAACCTTCTGAAGTTAAAGTGAGGGTGTTGATTGGGAAGAAATGGGATCCTGAGATTTGGGATGGGGACATATGGGTAGATAAACAGGAAGCTGGAGACACTGAGCCCCTAAATTCCACTGAATCACTCCTGCCAGCAGAAACACTCCCATCTGAAGAGATTACTTCCTGTTTTTCTGCTACACCACCCCACCCAGAAAAACCATTAGCCACCCCCCACTCTCATCTAATGAGATTAGCCCTAGTCCAGCTGTCTCTAAAGAGCCCTTGCCTGAGTCATTGCCTGGGGCATCTCCTGAGGCAGATGTTTTAGAAGACAATGCTGAATGTTCTCAAAACAATTCCACACTACCAATTCTGGCTTCTAGAGCTATAATTAAGTCCCAGCAAGCCCCAAATGGTAAAGTACAAAGTGTGATCCAGGAGGAGGTACGCTAAACTCCAAAAGAACTGCTTGACTTTTCTAATATGTACAAACAGAAACCTGAGGAATATGTGTGGGAATGGCTATTAAGGGTGTGGGATAATGATGCAAGGAACATAAAGATGGGTCAGTCTCAGTTTTTGATATAGGTCCACTAAGGACAGATTCTTCATTCAATGTTTCAGCTCCAGAAGTTAGGACAGGATCTAATAGTTTATTTGGTTGGGCTGCTGAAGCATGCATTACATGGTGGCCTACACAAAATCGAGTTGAAATACCAGACCTGCCTTGGTATACTGTAGAAGAAAGTATCCAAAGGCTTTGGCAAATTGGCATGCTAAAATGGATTTATCAGGTTAGACCCACAGACCCACACATGGAATGCCCACACCTTTTACCACAACCTTAAGGAACAAATTTGTGAGGGGAGCTCCAGAGTCCTTGAAGACTGCTGTGATTGATATTTTACGTAAATCATATTTGACAGTGGAAACTGCCCTAACTGAATCAAGACACCTAACCACGATGGGGCTGATTGGACCCCATGGTAGTAGGGGCCAAGTGGCTGCACTCAATTGACAAAGACAGGGTGGGCATGGTAACACTAATGGACAATGGAGTAAAAGCAGTAATCAGAATAGTCTGACTTATAGGGACCTATGGCATTGGCTACTTTGTCATGGTGTTCTAGAAGTGAAACAGATTGGAAATCTACTAAATATTTACTTGATCTGTACAAACAGATGAATTCTAGGTCCGGTGAACAGTAGTCTAACTCGAATCGCCAGAATAGAGAGCCATAGTCCCTCAATCAATTCCCAGACTTGGGCGAGTTTAAAGACCTGCAACCCCTTGAATGAAGGGGAAGCCAGGTCCCCTTGAGGAAGGACTCCAATACACTACCAAAAACATATACTGTTAATCTCTCTCTCTCAGCCTTGCCCAAAGGGATCTATGGCCTTTTACAAGAGTGACCACTGGGGAAAAGGAAATAATCAGACTTTTGGGGGATTACTGGATGTTGGCTCTGAACTGACACTAATATCAGGAGACCCAAAATGTCACTGTGGCCCACCAGAGTGGGGGTATATGGAAGTCAGGTTATTAGTGGACTCTTGGCTCAGGTACATCTCAGAGTAGGTCGAGTGGGTCCCCAAACCCATCCTGTAGTGATTTCCCCAGTTCCAGAATGCATAGTTGGAATAGATACACTCAGCAACTGGCAGAACCCCCACATTGGATCCCTGATAAATGGAATAACGGCTATTACGGTAGGAAAAGCCAAGTGGAAGCTATTAAAACTGCCCCTACATAAGAAAATAGTAAATCAAAAGCAATACCACATTCCTGGAGGGATTTCAGAGATTATTGCCACCATCAAGGTCTTGAAGAATGCAGGGGTGGTGATTCCCACCACATTCCCATTCAGCTCACCTATTTGACCTGTACAAAAAACAGACGGATCTTGGAGAATGAAAGTAGATTATCGAAAACCAGGTGGTGACTCCAACTGCAGCTGCTCTTCCAGATATAGATTCATTGCTTGAGCAAATTAATGCATCTCCTGGCACCTGGCATGCCGCTATCAATCTGGCTAATGTCTTTTTCTCCTTACTTGTTTCTAAAGACCACCAGCAGCAGTTTGCCTCCAGCTGGCAAGGCCAGCAATACACCTTCACTTGCCTACCTCAGAGCTACATCGACTCTCCAGCCCTATGTCATAGTTTTGTCCTCAGGGAGCTTGATCGCCTTTTCCTTCCACAAGATGTCACACTGGTCCATTACGTTGGTGACATTATGCTGATTGGACCTAGTAAGGAAGCAGTGTCAATGCCTCTGGACTTACTGGTAAAATATTTGCATGATAGAGGGTAGAAAATTAATCCCACAAAAATTCAGGCACCTTCCACCTCAGTGAAATTTCTAGGAGTCCAGTGGTATGGGTCATGTTGAGATATTCCTTTTAAAGCAAAGGATAAGTTGTTGCATCTGGCTGTTCCCACAACTAAAAAGGAGGAAAAACGTCTAGTGGGCCTCTTTGGGTTTTGGAGGCAACATATTCCTCACCTGGGTGTGCTACTCTGGCCTATTTATCAAATGACTCAAAAAGCTACCAGTTTTGAGTGAGGCCCAGAACAAGAAAAGGCTCTGCAACAGATTCAGGCTGCTATGCACACTGCTCTGCCACTTGGGCCACATGATCCAGCTGATCCAATGGCCCTTAAAGTGTCACTGGCAGATAGAGATGCTGTTTGGAGTCTTTGGCGGGCCCCTATTGGTGAATTACAGTGCAGACCCTTAGGATTTTGGAGCAAAACCCTGCCATCCTCTACAGATAACTAATCTCCTTTTGAGAAACAGCTTTTGGCTTGTTACTGGGCCTTAGTAGAGACTGAGCACTTAACCATAGGACACCAAGTCACCATGCAGCCTGAGCTTCCCATCATGAACTGAGTGTTGTCTGACCCACACAATCATAAAGTCGGACGTACACAGCAGCACTCCATCATTAAATAGAAATGATATATATGGGATTGGGCCAGAGCAGGATGTGAATGTACAAGTAAGTTGTATGAGGAAGTGGCCCAAATGCCCATGATCTCCACTCTTGTCACATTACCTTCCATCTCCCAGTCTGCACCGATGGCCTCATGGGGAGTTCCTTGTGATCAGCTGACTGAAGAAAACTCGTGCCCGGTTTACAGATGGTTCTGTGTAATATGCAGACACCACTGGAAAGTAGAGAGCAGCAGCATTATAGGCCCTTTCTGGGACCTCCCCAAAGGACAGTGGTGAAGGGGAATCCTCCCAATGGGCAGAACTTCAAGCAGTGCACCTTGTTGTTCACGTTGCTTGGAAGGAGAAATGGCCAGATGTGCAATTGCATACTGACTCATGGGCTGTGGCCAATCATTTGGCTAGATAGTCAAGGACTTGGATGGAACATTATTGGAAAATTGGAGACAAGGATTTATGGGGAAGAGATATGTGAGCAGACCTCTCTGAACGGGCCATAGACATGAAGATATTTGTGTCTCATGTGAATGTTCACCAAAGGGTGACTTCAGCAGAGAATGATGTTAATGATCAAGAGGATAGGATGAAGTGTTCTGTGGAAACCAGTCATCCTCTTTCCCCAGTTACTCCTGTCATTGCTCAAAGGGTTCATGAACAAAGTGGCCATGGTGGCAAGGATGGAGGTTATACATGGGCCCAGCAATATGGACTTTCACTCACCAAAGCTAACTTGGCTACAACCACTGCTGAGTGCCCAATCTGCCAGCAGCAGAGACCAAAACTGAGTCCCTGATATGGCACCATCCCTTGAGTTGATCAGCCAGCAACCTGGTGGCAAGTTGATTACACTGGATAACTTCCATCATGGAAAAGGCAGCATTTTGCCCTTACTGATTTAGACACTTACTCTGGATATGGATTTGCCTTCCCGGCACACCGTGCTACTGCCAAAACTACCATTTATGGACTTACAGAATACCTTATTCACCGTCATGATATCCCACACAGCATTGCCTCTGATCAAGGGCTCGCTTCACAGCAAATGAAGTGCAGCTGGGCCCATGCTCATGGAATTCACTGGTCTTACCATATTTCCCACCATCCTGAAGCAGCTGGCTTGATAGAATGATGAAATGGCCTCCTAAAGACATAATTATGGCACCAGCTAGGTGGCAATACCTTGCAGGGTTGGGGCGATGTTCTCCAGGAGGCTGTATATGCTCTAAACCAACATCCAATATATGGTATTGTTTCTTCCATAGCCAGGATTCACGAGTCCAGGAATCAAGGGGTGGAAATTGGAGTGGCACTATTCATTGTTACCCCTAGTGACCCACTTGAAAGATTTTTGCTTCCTATCCCCTTATGCTCTGCAGGTGTAGTGGTCTTAGTTCCAAAGGGAGGAATGCTGCCACCTGGCGACACATCACTGATTCCATTGAACTGGAAGCTAAGAATGCCACCTGGCCACTTTGGGCTCCTTATGCCTCTCACTGAACAGGCAAAGAAGGGAGTTACCATACTGGCTGGTGTGATTGATCCTGATTACCAGGAGGAAATCGGATTGATATTACATAATTGAGGTAAAGAAAAGTATGTCTGGAATGCAGGAGATCCCTTAGGGCTTCTCTTAGTACTACCATGCCCCGTGATTCAAGTCAATGGAAAGCAACTGCAACACAATTCCGACATGACTACTGATGGCCCAGACCCTTCAGGAATGAAGGTTTGGGTCACCCCACCAGGCAAAGAACCACGACCTGCTGAGGTGCTTTCTGAGGGCAAAGTGAATATGGAATGGGTGATGGAAGAAGGTAGTTCTAAATACCAGTTACAGCTACGTGATTAGTTGCAGAAACAAGGACTGTAATTGTTATGAGTATTTCTGCTTTGTATGTGTGCATCGGATTTTTCTTTTCTTCTTCACATATAAAATATAAGATGTAAACAGGGCTAGTGTATTTTCAGTTGTATGTGTGTTAGTTATATCATGCTAGGGCCAAGTATGACTTTGTAATTGTCTTTATTCAGAGATTATGTATGGTTTGGGGAGATGTGTACAGGTGCCAAGTTGACAAGGGGTGGGCTGTGATGGTTAAGATTGTGTGTCAACTTGGCTGGGCCATGATTCTCAGTGTTTTGGCAGTTGAATAATGTTGTGATCACTTCCCTGTAGAAATTTGATATGTGGTCACCCCAATGATGGAATCTGCTGAGTGGTACCAGGAGGGGTGCGGCCTGTGGTGGCTCACCACTCCCTCAGCTTTCATCTCTCTGCCCTCCATTACCTACTTCCTTCTTGCTCACCTTCCCAAGATTTTTGGCTTGTTCTGGATCCTGCAGCTGCATCTTGTCCTCTGACCTCCAGTTCTTGGGACTTGAGCTAGCAGCTTACCTGCCGATCTTGGAATTTGTTGATCTTCACAGCCTGTGAGTAAGAGTGCTACTCTCCGACTGCATATCTTGGGTTTGCCAGCCCCTGCAGCTACATGAATCAGGAGAAGCCTTGTGTTCTTGCCTGCCAATATTGGGATTTGTTGACCTTCACAGCCTGTGAGCACGATCCCTGCTCTCTGACCTGCCAGTCTTGGGTTCACCAGCCCCGGCAGCTGCATGAATCGGGAGAGGCCTCTATCCTGATCCACAGACTTGGGGGAAGTTCTAACCTCTACAATCATGTGAGCTGTTTCCTTGATATAAATCTCTTTCTATATATATATATATTTATATGCTTTACTGGTTTTTCTTCTCTAGAGGACCCAGCCTAAGACAAAGGACATGTTACATGGCCTTTGCCATCGAGTCAATTCCAACTCCTAGTGACCATATAGGACAGAATTAGAACCGCCCTGTAGAGTTTCCAAGGAGCGGCTGGTGGATTCAAACTGCTGACCTTTTGGTTAGCAGGTAAATGCTTAACCACTGAGCCACCAGGCCTCCTACATGAGAGTAGGTCAGGGAAAGAAGAGCTCAATAAAATCTAGCTTTAGCAACAAATGCAGAAGCCAACAGACCAGTCGTATAAGCAGGGCCTGTTCTTGATTAGCAATGTCAACCACAAAGAGCAACATTGCTGGAATGTCTAAAAGGCTTTCAGTCATCTGGTGATAAGGGAGAGGAATTGTGTAAAAATGTTGCCAGCTCTGGTTTCTGTGATTTGAATAGGTTTCTTGGGGATAGAATCTAATTATTCTCTTTTGATGGAATATCTCCTACCACTTCACCCAAGTAACCCCTAGTGACATAAGTTCCAACATTTAGTGACTCCAGCATCAGGATTGCCAAAAGATTGCTCTACCACATGTAAATATGTGCATTAATGAGGTTTATTAAGTATTGAGTATTATTTGAGAGTGCTGTTCTTACTTCACACAGACAAATTCTGTACCATTGAGAAATAAACATGGGAGCCAGATACAGATTGCAAATATTACTAATGCATTCCTGATAAAACCGAATTAGAAAACCTCTCTTGCCTTTGAGACCAAAACTGATGTTTTCACAGGTTTAGACACAGGGACTTATATTTGGAGATAGTTGGTTCTTCAAAGCAGACACATACTCCAGAAACTGCTTCACATCTAGTTGTACACAGAGAGATCAAGAGAAAAAGATCACATATGCTCAGCAACCGTGAATGTATTGTCATTGTCCAGTAGGAAAAAAGGGTGGGTCAGCGTAAGTCAGGCTTCCACATCTCACCGTTTGTGTTCATTTCTCCTCCTCCCAAGGAAAAGAACAAGTAAAATGTCAGAGAAAGGTGAGTGGCCTCTTTATAGTACTTCTGAGAGAGAGGAAGTTCCTATTTTACAAACGAAGTAGAACATGGGAAGAGAGAGAAGATCGTTTCTCCTACACCATAATGAGACTGATAACTTTAACAAATTAACCGAAACATTACTATGAAATGAATGTTCGTTTTTCCAGATTACTGATTATAAAACATGGATTCTATCTAATAATTTTAATAGTGCTACTATTTGTTTCTTCTGAGCTTGTAGTAAATTCATTCCTTTATTTAACAAACCTACAGTTCTTACTTTGTGACAGATACTAGAGATAAAATTAAAAAAACAAACAAAAACAGTCAATCTTGAGTCTGTTCCGACTCACGTAGCCCCGTACGTGTCAGACTAGAACTGTGCTCCACAGGGTTTTCAAAGGCCAGTTTTTTGGAAGTAGCTCATCAGGCCTTTCTTCTGAGGTGCCTCTGGGTGGACTCAAGCCTCCAACCATTTGGTTAGCAGCTGAGCATTTTAACGGTTTTCACCACTCAAGGACTCCTAGGTTACAATAGCACCTTCAGAGATAACGTGATACACTTGGGGAGATAAACTTGAGTGAACAACTTCAGTGTACTGTGGAAAGTGCCACAACAGAGGACAGTAGCTAATTATACTTCAAGGAGGAAATGAGGGAAACCTTCACTGAGGTATAGCTAGCTCCCATCAAGTCAACTCCAATTCATGGTGACCTTATGTACCACAGAACAAAACGTTGCCTAGTCCTGCTTCCGCTGCTATTCATAAGGTTTTCACTGGCTAGTGCTTTTCAGAAGTAGACTGCCGGGTCCTTCTTCCTAGTCTGTCTTAGTCTGGAAGCTCAGCTGAAACCTGTCCTCCATGGGTGACCCTGCCGGTGACCTTCTGCATGTGAAAGCTGGACAATGACTAAGGAAGATGGAAGAAGAGTTGACGCCTTTGAATTGTGGTGTTGGCGAAGAATATTGAATAAACCATGGACTGCCAAAAGAACGAACAAATCTGTCTTGGAAGAAGTACAACCAGAATGCTCCTTAGAGGCAAAGATGGCGAAATTGCGTCTTACATACTTTGGACATATTGTCAGGAGGAATCAGTCCCTGGAGAAGGACATCATGCTTGGCAAAGTACAGGGTCAGCAGAAAAGAAGAAGACCCTCCACGTGGTGGATTGACACAGTGGCTGCAACAATGAGCTCAAGCATAATAACGACTGTAAGCACGGTGCATGACCTGGCAGTGTTTCGTTCTGTTGTGCATAGGGTCGCTATGAGTCAGAACCGACTCGACGGCTCCTAACAACAACAACAACAGTCCTGCTTCATCTTCACAATTGCTGGTATATTCGAGTCCATTGTTGTGGCTACTGTGCCAGTCCATCTCACCAGCAGCATCCCTTGCCAGACCTCCACTTCACCAAACAGCAACTGATCGCTCTTTACAACATGTCCAAAGCAAGCAACAATGTTCTTTTGTGACCCATAAGGTTTTCATTGGGTAATTTGCAGAAGCAGATCACCAAGCCTTTCTTCCTAGTCTGTCTTAGTCTGGGAGCTCTGCTGAAACTTGTCAACTAGGGGTGACCATGCCGGTATTTGAAATGCCGATGTCATAGCTTCACAGCAACGTGCAAGCGACCACAGTAGCACACACTGACAGACAAGTGTGATACTTAAATATGGAAACTGGAAAGAGGAACAGGCGTTAACCTGGAAGACACAGAGAGGGGAATGCATTCTAGGAAGAGAGAGGAATATGCCAAAATATGGAAGGAAGCTATACACTCTTCTTCAGAGCAATTTAGGTAATGACTGTGGTTTTCCTAAATTCAAGGGCCATCAGGAAGGTGGATTTCTTCATCTGTCTCCATCAGCGCTGTTCCACTTCCTTCCTAGGAAAGCTTTTGGTCCTTCTGTGCAAATTACTCACCGGACCCTCTGGTTTTCCCTTCCAGGCCAAGATGATGATAAAAATGAAGCCGTATTATGCCTTTAAGACTTTTCCCTAGTTTCACAAAAAGAAAATTCTAACAAAGCCTTGGTTTATTTCTCGGTAGCCTTTCCTTTAATATCCATCTTTGGGCATAAAAATGTTTTCTTATCATTAAACTTTTATACTTAGTTGTGTTACGGGGGTAGCCGTGATTTTTTTCCATATGTCTTTTCAAACTATTTATGGTGTGTCTGTTCCTTGGGGGTATTTGCAAAAGTTCTTTCCTGAGACTCTTGTTTACAAAGCTTCACTGTAAACTCCCTGAAGCATGAGAGAAGCTGTGTCTCAGGAAGTCATAGGTCATGAGAGCGCTACACCTGGGAATTCAGGACACACATGGAAACTGCAAAATTGGATCACGGAAATTTAGGCAAATGTCACCTCATGAAGAGCCTGAAACACTTCAGAGAAGTTGTTTGAAGGAGGTAACATGATCATATCTGTAACTTTTAAAAAAATCTGTGAGAGATGTACTTAAGGTGAAAAGACTAAAATTATGGAGACTAATTATTAAACTCATCAATATTCACAGGACTACGTTGTTACAACTACAACAGTGCTGGTGGGAGAAGGGAGAAGGGAGCGGATTTAAGAGGTGTTTAGGAGGCAGGTTGACAGGTTGACAGGATGAAGTGAAGGTGGAGGAGATGACGTGATTGAGGGTAGTGAAGGACAGGATTCTTTGCTGAGAACTACAGCCAGGAAAGCAGTAGGTGGGACAGTGAGTAGGGGAAAATACTGAATTTAATTCTGGAATTTTTAATTTGAGGCTAGTTTTTTATGAGACAATTGAGAGCAGTGGTGGTTCAGTAGAAAAATTCTCTCCTTCCATGTGGGAAACCCAGTTTTGATTTCCTGCCAAAGTACCTCAAGTGCAGGCACCTCTCGCCTGTCTGCATGTCGCTGTGATGCTGAACAGGTTTCAGTGGGGTTTACAGAATAAGGTAGACTAGGAAGAGAGGCCTGGTGATCTACTTCTGAAAATCAGCTAATGAAAATCCTATCCATCACAAGGGTCCAATCCCAGTGGACGTGGGGCTGCCAACAGTTGGGATTGACTCGATGGCAGCTAACAACAACGTGAGACTATCAGATCATCTGTTCTTTCAGAATATTTTCAAAGCTAGTAAAAGGTCTTTTAGGAGTGTATCTGATTTTTCAAAAAATGGCAAAATTATTTCAGAAGTGGAATTGCTATGGAAAGCGACTATCAGGTGTGCCAGTGCTCTTGTTTTATTGTTTTTATTTTCAAGGAGTGGGACTCTAAATCAGCCATTCATGTGGTTGACTCTCTATAATCTTACCATAATGTATTAATTGTAGCATAGGTTGAGGCAACTTGACATAGACTAAAGGCCAATAAAAAATAGAAACGCTTAGAAAATCAAAAGTAAGATTAAAAGAAAAAAAACTGGAGTCAGGAAATTACCAAAAAAAAATTCCTTTCAAAAAGATAGACCGTTTCAGCCAAATCTCCTCTTTCCCCTTATCTGCTTACTCAGTGCCAAGACGTATTTTTATTCTGTCAAAGCTCAGGTCATTCTTTCAGCAAAACATTGTTTCTTGATGCTTCAATGTATCTTCCAGAATGAGACAAAAGTTCCTTAGTTAAGATTCATCTCCTTTTTGCAGGCTCTAAAATAAGAAAATTTAAATAATAGGAAAGAAATGTATTCTTAAATATATAAATCCAGAAGATGGCCAATCTCTTAAGATTTTATGAATAGCCTACTTTCATGGACTATCATCGAGAATTATCTGAGAATTACTCAGAATATTAAATTGCAATTATCTACATGACTAATGATAAGGTCTCAAATGCTGTATTTTCCTTTGGGGGATTAAGAATAAGCAACTGAATGTGTTCAGCATCTCCCTTGATTCACACAGTCAAGGTCATCAACTGCTGGAGAGAAGCTATTCACATCCAGTAAATATTGCATTTCCGAAAGTAATAAAATTGAACTTCACGGTTTTGGGTTTTTTTCCAGATTGAGCAATGGATGTTGTTGCCGGGAGACCTCTGTTTTGGCAGCACGAGAGAGGGATAAGCTGAGGTTTATCTAAACGCTCAGCAGTCTAAGAAATAGAAAATAAACAGACAATGGCAATACAATAAAGAATTCTAGCAAAGTTTTAAATTCATAAATGATCATTTTTAAGACTGTAGAAACTTTTGTCCTGAAAGGATAGAGTTTACTACTTTATTCTCTAAGACAGCACTGTAGCTGCTCATAGTCCCAAATTCTGAAAATGTGTTGTATCTTTGAAATTGGATAATAACCTTAATAGATTCAATACAAACTAGTTACTTGGATGGCCCATAGCAATCATTTACTAAAGAAACAAATTTTGCATTACAACCTATGCCATTTCATAAAGCATATGAAGTGATATGCATATTTACTAGCTTTAAACAATAATAATAATATATTTGCATTATAAAGATATCAAACAGAACACCAGGAATTAAATAAGAATTAAGTCTTCCTCCCGCCCCAGGTGCCCAATACCCATCCTTAGCAGCCCCCTTAGCCTTCCCCTCCCCCATCCTACCCAGAGGCAAATTCAGTTTTCGGTTATCAGTTTCTTGCATATCCTATTCTCTAGGTATAAAAAAAAACTACATATATATTACATACATATATGCATGTATGTACATTTACATTGTTATGTACGCTTTCTCTAATGCTCTCAAACCACATACGTCAAAGTCAAACCACATATGTGTAAGTCACAATGTGATGTTAGAAATAGAAAATTTCTAAATTTAGAAATAGAAAGAAGTATGTGAGGTGTGTAGTAAACATCCTCTCTGAGACAGCTGTACACACGCAAGCTGTAATAAAGAAAATGTAACATGTCGTTAAATCTCTGTAAGGTGGCCTTGAAATATTAAGTAAATCGTAAATAACTCCCTTCATTTCTAACCTTAAAGGAAAGACACTACATACGGTTGATGTTAAAGAAAACATGTAACACACTAGTCTTTGTTAGACATTGCATCACCTGACCTTTATCATGCAATGCCAAGGAGAGAAAATTACATATAAACTCAGCACATTCACTGAGAAAAGAGAGAGAGAGAACCTTCCTCTAGAAACTGACTCAATCTCTCAGAAGACTGAGGATCCAGACCAAGATTCTGTCTGCTGCCACCCTTGGACCTTAGCTGCAAAGGACCTCCACCAAGGACAAACGTGGGTCAAGCCTTCCTTCCAAGACCACTTGTTAAAAGCAAAAACCTGAGTCAGAATACTTGGGCTCTAACCATTTGACCGATTTTATATTGTCATGATTCTCTGGTCCCAATTGAATGCCTTGTGGTCTTACCTGTTTGCCTTGCCATGACTAAAAATGGCTACCTTGCAATAAATGAAATGAGCTTATGCATGATAAACTTGATCATCTTCACTTAATTTTAAAATTAAACCCACAGGGCATGCACGTATATATTGCTGCTATTTTTGTTGTTGTTAGCTGCTTTCTAGTTGGTTCCAACTCATGGCTACCCCATGCACAACAGAATGAAACATTACCTGGTCCTGAGGGCTGTTTTCATGATGGTTGGTGTGCTCCAGTCCACTGTGTATTTTGAGTGCCTTCCAACATATGGAGCTCATCTTCCAGCACTATAATGGACAATATTCTGTAGTGAAGCGCAGGATTCTCACTGGCTAATTTTCAGAAGTAGATGGCTAGGCCTTTTTTCCTAGTCTGTCTTAGTTTGGAAACTCCGCTGAAATCTGTCCACCAGGGGTGACCCTGCTGGTATTTAAAATACCAGAGGCATAGCTTCCAGGCTTATGGCAGCATTCAAGCCACCGCAGTGCCACAAATCAGCAGATGGGTGGTGGACTTATGTATATCCTTTTCTTACACAAATGTGTGCACATCATATCCATAGTCTGCTGTTTAATTTTGTTTTCAGTTAGGATATCTTAAACATTGTTTCATATTAATGAATAAAGAATTACTTTTTTTTTTCACAGTGAAAGCATACTGTTCCATTGTATGGAAGAGCTATAATTTTAGAAAGAGCCTTTTCCTGAACATTATACAGGTTTGGTTAGAAGCTATACTGGCCTTTGAAGCCGCAAGAGAAGATAATTCTACATGCTGTTGAGTCCCATCTCAATTCCATTTCTCCTCTCTAAAGAATTTTATAGGAAAAGGAAGATACCCTGCTCTCTTATGGAGTTTTGATCTTGACAGTAGTCTCCCAAAACACTGAGATCATTGACATGTTAAACTTAAAAAAAAAAAAAAAAAAATTGATCTAATTACAGATATGTTTCCTCCCTTTTTACACTTAATCTATACCTTTGAAATGTTTTATATTCCTCATATATTACTTTGATAATTAGTTTTTATAAGCTTACCAATAAAATAAAGAACTTTAAGAGAATGGCATGGTCAGGGAAAACTCTTGGTCACAGAAAGCTCTTGCATGTGACCTCGCACAAGTCACAGATACCATCCACACGCTTCTGCCTGTTGCTTCGTAGACTGAGATTCTTGGGTCAGGAAGTAAATTCCAGAGGCAAATAATCTGTGGGAATTTTTCATGTCTCTCTTGGATTCTTATTTGAAGGCCATCAGAAGAAATAATTTCCCATAATGGAATTTAGGGAGAGAAGTGATCTCAAAAGTTTACTCAGTTCCTATGTCAGGAATCGACCGAGTCAACACCCAGTATTCGAGCTCACAAGCCAACGTAAATAGCAGACCGTAGAGTCCTGCTGTTCTCCAGCCACATTTCAGAAGCCACGCAGCTTCCTTCCAAACATCTCAGCTCCTCCAGGACAGCTTAAGTAGGCTACAGCCCACTACTTTGTTTTAATAAAACTGGGAGTTTTTGTGGGACTGTGTACTTCTCTCAGACAACGCTTTCCTACTGAAGTTTCACTCTCAGGCGGTTAGTCATTTAACAGCATCGACGGAAAATATCACTAAAACGCGATGACGTGGGGCTATTATTTTGAATAATGACAGAAGAAGAGAAAGAACTTAGTGTATCTTGAAGCATACTTTAAGTATACTTTAATTTGGGAGCAAAGAAAACCTCTAACTAGATCCTAGATTCGGAGTAGCTAGCGTCTGAAATCAGTCCTCTTCTTCAAAATATAATTTTCCTTCTACTCTCTGTTGACCCGGGCCATTAGACAGGGTTCAACTTGGAAAGCCTTCCTTTGGATTCTATTGTATGCTACTCCACCTGGACTTTAAAACCCGTTGCTGTTGAGTCCATTCCTACTTATGGTAACCCTATAAGTAAGACAGAGTAGAACTGCCCCATAGAGTTTTCAAGGAGCAGCTGGTAGATTCTAACTGCTGACCCCTGGGTTAGCAGCCATAGATAGCCCTTGCCCACTGCACTACCAGGGCTCCACTTAGACTTTAGCGCCTTTCTGTTTGAGGGAAAGGCCTACTGAATTTAAAGCCAAGGGCTGTGGCCATGAAAATCATCTAGCCTTTGCCAGCTGTCTTCTCCCAAGTGTGATCCAGCCTCCAGGATTTCCTGCCCATAGTTCTATGAATAAAAAGTTTTCCTAATGCCTACCACTTCATTCAGAATTCTCTGCTGCACTGCTCCACCCACTGAGCTTGAGCTCCTTGTAAAGATGAGTATATTCACAGGAGCTTGCTATACCTGTTAGGGACTATGCATTGGGTCACCTGGGCGTGGGGCAGTATCTGGAGCAGTACCTGTAGCTGTAAGAGTTTCCTCAGCTCCTTCCCCACCTAAAGATTTATCTTTAGCCGGAGCTTGGTCACCTCTTGCTTAGCACCTTGCATTGCCCAGATGGTGGAATATTGTATGCCTGAATCTACCTGAGTTACCAAATTTAAATTTGAGGAACTTCTTTTCAACAACTAAATCTTACTTTTCTGGCCATCCAGCCTCATCCTGGGCTAGCAATATTGCAGCTACAGTTCATGAAACCATGTTCTCAAGGAAGTGTTTTTTTGTTTTTTGTTTTTTTTGATCCCATGACAGGGTTGATTCTCTCTGTTATTTCTTCCATAATACCATGTATTTATGCCAGTCAGAACACTTATCACATCTTGTGTTCCATTCACCATTAAAATTCAGTGTTTTTCAGCACACTGTCAGGTATATAATAGGTGCTCAATAAATGTTACCAAATGAGTAGATGAGTGAAAATTGGAGCAGAAATAGGAAAAAAAATCATAGAAGGGTTATATGAACAAGCAGAGAGGAAAAGAGATGTGGCATAACCACCACAAATAATTTATCTAAAAGTCATTTGTTAGAAGTCAGTCTGACACATAGCCATGAGTAAACCTTGTGTAAACTTGCCCAAATATGGCCATATGATAAGTGGTGATGGAGTGAGATGGATTCTGAACCAGAAAGACAGGTAGTTTTCAAGAGAAAGAATGTGTCACAAAGAATAATTTGAGAAAAATAAGAAATTTACTTTAACACAAATTGTTTTGAAGGCATTAACGTGCAGGATAGTAAAATGATATTCAAAGAATATATAATCCTACGTGTCTTGGTATGTGTGTATTTCTTTTTTAAAGTAATGACTTTAAAAAAAAACAGTACGATATAATGCAAACTGGAAAACCATGATGTAAAAAT
This sequence comes from Elephas maximus indicus, assembly GCF_024166365.1. Classification (NCBI taxonomy): domain Eukaryota; kingdom Metazoa; phylum Chordata; class Mammalia; order Proboscidea; family Elephantidae; genus Elephas; species Elephas maximus. The sequence goes on along the minus strand of NC_064836.1, from coordinate 77,436,921 downwards.
GTGTAGTGATTCAAGTAACACCACGTACCCTCCAAAACAATTGTTGTGGGGCAGTAGAAGGGAAACCTCTCAGAGTGGTAACAGTGTGTTTGATGAAGGCATCATACATGACATTCTTCTGCTTTTTAGTATCTTCCAAAATTGTATCTACTAAGTATATATTGCTTTGATAATTACAGAGTGTATCATTTCTACACAGGTTAATTAGTGAGCACAGGTATGTAGTTCCCATAGCAACGGTACATTTTGTAAATCTGCCCTTGAGTAAAAGTGACCTTAACCATTGACTGTTTTCAACACAATAGAGCAGTGAAACTGAATCTTAAAAGAAGTGTTAGGGCTAAAACCAAACATATTCTCATACCCTTAAAATAAGCATAGTCACTGTTGTTGTTGTTAGGTGCTATTGAGTCAGTCCCAACTCATAGCGACCCTACGTACAACAGAAGGACACACTGCCTGGTTCTGTGCCACCCTCACGGTTGTTATTACGCTTGAGACCCTTGTCACAGCCACTGTGTCAATCCATCTCATTGAGGGTCTTTCTCTTTTTCACTGATTCTCTACAAAGCATGGTGTCCTTCTCCAGGGACTGGTCCCTTCTGATAGTATGTCCAAAGTATGTGAGATGTAGTCTTGCCATGCTTGTCTCTAAGGAACATTCTGGCTGCACTTATTCCAAAACAGGTTTGTCTGTTTTTTTGGCAGTTCATCACATATTCAGTCTTCTTCACCAACACCATAGTTCAAAGACGTCAGTTCTTCAGTCTTCCTTATTCATTGTCCAGCTTCTGCATGCATATGGGGCGACTGAAAACACCATGCTTGGGTCAGGCACGCCTTAGTGCTTAACGGGGGATCTTTGCTTTTCAGTACTTTAAAGAGGTCTTTTGCAGCAGATTTGCCTAATACAATGCATCATTTGATTACTTGACTGCTGCTTCCATGGTGTTGATTGTGGATCCAAGCAAAATGAAACCCTTGACAACTTCAGTATTTTCTCCATTTATAATGATGTTGCTTATTGGTCCAGTTGTGAGGATTTTTATTTTCTTTACATTGAGATGTAATCCATGCTGAGGGCTGTAGTCCTTGATCATCATCAGTAAGTGGCCCAAGTCCTCTTCACTTTCAGCAAGCAAGGTTATGTCATCTGCATAATACCAAAACGAAACCAAGCCCTTTGCTGTTGAGTCAATTCTGACTCATAGTGACCCTATAGGACAGAGTAGAAACTGCCCAATAGAGTTTCCTAGCAGAGCCTGGTGGATTCAAACTGCTGACTTTTTGGTTAGCAGCCATAGATCTTAACCACTACACCACCAGTATTTCCCATCTGCATAATGCTGGTTGTTAATAAGTCTTCCTCCAATCCTGATGCCCTCTTCTTTTTCATATAGTCCAGTTTCTCAAATTATTTACTCAGTGTCATGGATTGAATTGTGTCCCCCCAAAATTATGTGTCAACTTAGTTAGGCTACGATTCCCAGTATTGTGTGGTTGTCCTCCAATGAGTGATTGCAATTTTATGTTAAAGAGGATTTCAGTGGGATTGTAACACCCTGACCCATGCCACATCTCTGATTCAATGTAAAGGGAGTTTCCCTGGGGTGTGGCCTGCACCAAACTTTTATCTCACAAGAGATAGAAAGGAAAGGGGAGCCAGCCAAGAGGGGGGAACTCATACCACCAAGAACACAGCGCCAGGAGCAGAGCGCATCCTTTAGACCTGAGGTTTCTGCCCTGAGATGTTCCCAGACTAAAGGAAGACTGATGACAAGGACCTTCCTCCAGAGCTGATGGAGAGAGAAAGCCTTCCCCTGAATTGGGGCTTCTAGCCCTGCTGGACTGTGAAAGAATAAACTTCTCTTTGTTAAAGCCATCCACTTGGGTATCTGTTATAGCAGCACTAGATGACTAAGACACTCAGCATACAGACTAAACAAGTGTGGTGAAAGGATGCAAGCCTGACACACACCTTTCCTGACTGATACTGATACCATGCAGTATCCCCTTGTTCTGTCCAAACAATTTGCCTCGGGAGCAGAATTAAGTGTTCTGGAATTCCCATTCTTTGCGATGTTACCCATAATTTGTTATGATCCACATACTCGAATCCCTTTGCATAGTCAATTTTTAATGATTAAGATATTTGAAGGCTGTCGTTGTTGTTAGGTGCCATCGAGCCAGTTCCGACTCATAGCGACCCTGTGTACCACGTATGTATATACATATATATACACACATAACACATACGGCTAATGTCATATACAAGCCTAGAGGTAGTTTTGAAAAAGGGGAAAGTATATAATTGGGTTTAGCTGTGTAACTAAGCTACAACCAAACAAACAAAAAAAAAAAAACTGTTGCCTCCAGTCGATTTCGACTCATAGCGACCCTATAGGACAGAATAAAACTGCCCCATAGAGGCTCCAAGGAGTGCCTGGTGAATTCGAACTGTGACCTTCTGATTAGCAGCCATAGCTGTCAACCACTACGCCAGCAGCGTTTCCAACAAGCTATAGAATTGCCATATTCATACTCTAGGTAGGTGTCAGGAGGAAGGCCAAACGCTGTATCTGTGGGCATGATGTATGAGTGCTAATGTGTGTGCGTGCATATATACCTGCATTCAAGAATCCAAAAAAAAAGTTGTAGTATATATGAGAAGGTATCATTTTCCCTTTTATTAAATAATAGTAGAGGCACCAAGATTTTTGGTACTGTCACAACTTTTCCTACATTTTACATTTTGCCCATGTTACTTTAAGAGTGAGCTTATTGTAACTGTAAAATCAAATTCTAAATATTTATGTAAAAGGGACAGCTATTGGCTCTGGTCATAACATCATAACTAAAATCACAGATAATATCATTTGAGGCAAATGCTGAAAGACAGTTCAACCTATGTTAACAGAATGTTGCTCATGAGCAAAATTACTAGAACATCAATTACTAGAATATCCTTCCTTTTAATTAGTTTTTAAATTGTAAATTTCTGTGTGAACATTCATTTGCAAAAAAAAAAAAAAAAAACTATTATAATAGCTCCTGCAACGCATTCTCTGGCTCTAATAATTACGTTTCAAACCCATAGAAATTAATCGAGCTTCATAAGGAAACTTCATAGAGGTTAATGTTTTCCAACTGCCTTGAAGGGATAATGTAATTATGTTAAAATTTATTTTTAAGATTTATAATAGATAAATATCAGTATGTGCTAACCAACTTATAAGAAAAATCAGAATTTTACTTTTAGCTTATTTGGTAAATATTAATTTTATTAAATCACTTTTATAAAACATTGTGACAAATGATTGTTGCTGTTGTTAGGTGCTATCAGGTTGGCTCCTATTCATTGTGATCTCATGCACAGCAGAAGAAAACACTGCCCGGTCCTGCGCCATCCTCACAGTCACCGCTGTTTGAGTCCATTGTTGCCACTACTGCATCAGTGCAGCTCTTTGAAGGTCATCCTTTTTTGCTGACCCTCTACTTTATCAAGCATGATGTCCTTCTCCAAAAACTGATTCCTCCTGATAACATGTCCAAAGTACATAAGACAAAGAAACCAACCATCCTTTAAACTACACTCTCTACTTCCCTGCTGAGGTCGAGGTTGATGACTTGTTGCAATGGCAACACAGAACTCACAGACAGTACTCACTATTATCGGTTTTATTAGGGAAGTATCGGGTTCAGGAATGCTCAAGATAACATTTCTTCAATCAGGACAGCCTCTTCTCAGCTGTAACCACAGGCATGCCTCTCTCTGGCCTCTCAGCCTGTACTCTGCTTGGGCAAGTGTTACAAAGCTCTTTTCGGTCCACTGATAAGTGCCTCAAGGCACCTCCCTCAGCCAGTAAGCCTCGGCCTGAAATGCTCAGCTCTAGCTCTGTGGGTGTGAAAGCCTAGCTCCACCAAGAGCCCAGAGGCACCCTATTCCACCAGCAAATCTACCACCCAAAGGCGCTCAAGTTTCTAGTTCTGTGGGCCGGGAAGCCCACCATGCCATCTCCTGCCTGTCTTCTGCCAGTCTCCTGCCTCTGCTGCAGTCATTTCTCTGTTGCCACCTCGTGCCGTCTCTGATGTTACAGCTGTCTCTCAGTCTCCTGGTTCCAGGAGCTTCTCAGCACAGGGATCCTGGGTCCAAAGAATGCACTCCACTCCTGGCTTTTCTTTCTTGGTGGTGGTGAGATCCTCCCTACCTAGAAAGGCTCTTTTTAAGCCTAGCAGGATGGCAAAACTGACCAATCCCCTTGTTAGGATTCTATACACCTTATATGTATGGTCTCACCCTGACAGAGGTGCCATATGCCTTAATTACATTATTAGCAAGCTATCTAATCCCATTGGTGGCCACAAGCACCTCATTTGCATACTGCCACCCAGTCATTTGGTGGAAGTTACAAAAACTATTTCTAGAACAGCCATTTTAAGTAATTCAAAGGCCACCCTCTGGCTTTTCTAGCCATGGACCCTTTCATACTTGAAGGATTAACTTTCCCCTCCCAATCATTTTACCGGTCCAAAACATTCACTAACATTTTGTCCTTCTGTAAGGCAGAGTCCTCAGGGCAAGGTTATTCAGGTGCCAACCATTCAGCTCTGCGGCAGAAACCCACCCATCTGATCAGGTTCTCCAGAAGTCAGCTCAGCCTCACCTTCTCCTGTCTCCGATAAAATTTAACTGAGAGAAGATTAGTCCCTTGCTCTGAGCTGAAGAAGGTATCAGCATAGCAAAACTTTTAAGGGATTTTAGGTTTGGCCACTGTACTCCAACCCTGCAATGCCTCCCCCTTAGCGCACCCTTTCACAGTTACTGCTTCTACAATTACAGCTTTTACAATCACAATTGTAACAACCAACACTGTATCATATAATCCTACCAACATCTTCCCCTGCCCTCTCTTCCCCAGACCCATCAGGAAAAGAGGTATCTATTCAGTGCGGATGCAGTATTCTGAAGAGGCAAGCATATTCCTTTCTCTGAAGAACCTTCTGTCTTGGTTAGAAAGTTGATCTTCTGCATCCAAAACAAAAGTCCAATTCAGGGCAAGCCATCAAATTGCAGCAATTTTTCTGTTCAAATGACTGCCTCTTGCTCTAGGTGCAGATTGCTCATGAACACAGTTTTCTGGAATTCCCATTCTTCACAATGTTATCCATGATTTGTTATGATCCACACAGCTGAAGGCCTTTGCTCAGTCAATAAAAAATAGGTAAACGTCTTTCTGGTATTCTCTGCTGTCGGCCAAGTTCATCTGACACCAGCAATTATATCCCTCATTCCATGTGTTTCTCTGAATTTGACTTGAATTTCTACCAGTTTCCTGTCAATATACTGCTGTAACTGCTTTTGAATTATCTTCAGCAAAATTTTAGTTGCATTTGACATTAATGATATTGTTCAATAATTTCTGGATTCTTTTGGATCACCTTTCTTTGGAGTGTGCATGTCTATAGATCTGTTCCAGTTGGTTGGCCAGGTAGCTGTCTTCCAAATTACTTGGTATAGAGTAGTGAGTGCTTCCACCGTGGCATACATTTGTTGAAACATCTTAATTGATATTCCTCAATTCCTGTAGCCTTGTTTTTCACCAGTACCTCCAGTGCAGCTTGGATCTCTTCTTTCGGTACCATCAGTTGTTGATCATATGTTACCTCCTGAAATGGTTGAATGCCGATCAGTTCTTGTCGTATTCCCATCTTCTTTTGATGCTTCCTGCATCTTTTAATATTTCCCCATAGAATCTTTCAGAATTGCAACTCGAGGCTTGAATTTTTTCTTCAGTTCTTTCAGCTTGAGAAATGCTGAGTGTGTTCTTCCCTTTTGGTTTCTAACTCCAGGTCTTTGCACATTTCATTATAGGACTTTACCATGTCTTCTCAAGCTGCCCTTTGAAATCTGTTCAACTCTTTCAGTTCATCATTTCTTCCATTCTCTATAGCTACTCCATGTTCAGGAACAAGTTTCAGAATTTCTTCTAACATTCATTTTGATCTTTTCTTTCTTTCATGTCTTTTTGTCTTTTGCTTTCTTCATGTACAATGTCCTTGATATCATCCCATAACTCATTTGGTCTTCAGTCATTAGTGTTCAATGCGTCAAATCTGTTCTTGAGATGGTCCCTAAATTCAGGTGGGACTAACTCAAAGTCATACTTTGGCTCTTGTGAACTTGTTTTAATATTCTTCAGCTTCAACTTGAACTTGCAAATAAGCAATTGATGGTCTGTTCCACAGTTGGCTCCCTGTCCTTGTTTTGACTGATGATATTGAGCTTCTCCGTTGTCTCTTTCCACAGATATAGTTGATTTGATTCTTGTGTATTCCATCCAATGAGGCCCATGTGTATAGTCACCATTTATGTTGTTGAGAAAAGGTATTTGCAATTAATAACTCCTTGGTCTTGCAAAATTTTACCGTGCAATCTTTGGCATTGCTTCTACCACTAACGCAATATTTTCCAAGTACTGATCCTTCTTCTTTGTTTCCAAATTTTGCATGCTAATCACCAGTGATTATCAGTGCGTCCTGATTGCATGTTCCATCAATTTCAGACTGCAGAAGTTGGTTAAAATTTTCAATTTCTTCATCTTTGACCTTAGTAATTGGTTCATAAATTTGAATAATAGTCGTATTAACTGCTCTTCCTTGTAGGTGTATGGATATTATCCTATCACTGACAGTGTTGACCTTCAGGACAGATCTTGACATGTTCTCTTTGATGGTGATTGTGATGTTATTCCTCTTCAATTTGTCGTTCCTGGCATAGAAGACTGTTATGGATTGAATTGTATCACCCAAAAATGTGTGTCCCTTGGCTAGGCCATGATTCCCAGTACTGTGTGGCTGTCATCCATTTTGTGATCTGATGTAATTTTCCTGTGTATTATAAATTCTAACTGTTCTGATGTTCATGAGGTAGTTATGTTGATGAGGTAGGAGTCAATCTAAAGGACTAGGTTGTATCTTGAGTCAATCTCTTGAGATTTAAAAGAGTGAATTGAGCAGAGAGGAGAGGGACTTCCTATCACCAAGAAAGAAGCACTTGAGGTGGAGCACAGCCTTTGGATCCAGAGTCCCTGTGCTGAGAAGCTCCTAGACCAGGGGAAGATTGATAGCAAGGACCCTCCCCCATCACTGAAAAGAACGGCTTCCCCTGGAGATGGCTCCCTGAATTTGACCTTCTAGCCTCCTAGACTGTGAGAGAATAAATTTCTGTTTGTTAAAGCTTTCCATTTGTGGTATTTCTGTTATAGCAGCGTTACATAACTAAGACAAAAACCATATGATTGTCCAATTCAAAATGGCCAATACCAGTCCATTTTAACTCACTAATGCCTAGTAGATTGATCTTTATGCAATTCATCTCATTTTTGACGACTTCCAGTCTTCCTAGATTCATACTTTATACATTCCACATTCTGATTATTAATGAATATTTGCAGCTGTTTCTTCTTATTTGAAGTCATGCCACATCAGCAAATGAAAGTCCCTAAAGCTGTACTCCATCCACGTCATTAAAGTCAACTCTACTTTCAGGAGGCAGCTCTTCCCTTCCAACAGGAAGGGGTCATTTTCTGGCACTATACCAGGCAATGTTCTACTGCTATTCATAAGGTTTTTACTGGCCAATTTTTTTAGGAAGTAGATCTCCTTGTCCTTCTTCTTAATCTCTTAGTCTAGAAGCTCCACTGTAAGCTGTCCACCATAGGTGACCCTGAAGGTATTTGAAATATTGGTGACATAGTTTCCAACATCGTAGCAACATGCAAACCACCACAGTACAGCAAACTGACAGAGGAGTGGTGGGACAAATGATTAATACATACCAAATTAATCCCCAGATTTCAGTCTCTTAGCAACATACAAGTTTATTTCTTACTGATGTAATAGACTAATTCTGATATTTTTCATCCCCACTTGGTGCCTTTCCTCCATGTGGTAATTCAGAGACCAAGGATTCTTCTATTTTACATCTCTTCATTCCTTAAGATCTGTAGAATTCCTCTGTATATACGTGGTAAATGGAGAGAAGCCACACCTACCCTGTAAATACCTTGGCTCAGAAGTGATGTATATCCCCGTCACTCACATTCCATTAGCAGGAGGTAGTCACGCAGTCCACCAAGTCCCAAGGGAGGCTGGAAAATGTAGTTCCTAGCTAGGGAGTTACTTGCCAGGAACAACTGTACACTACAGAAAGGAAAACTCAAATGCTGGTGAACACATCATCTTATCTATACTTCCCTAGCAATGATAGCAACAATATTTTTTTTTAAATATTTGCTTACATTGTATCATACATTGTTTGATGTGTTTAGTTTGTATAATTTAACAACTCTGTGGGGTCAGACATGTTGTCATACCTATTTTATGCCACAAGAAACAGATATAGAGAGGCTTCAGAATATTTTTTACAAAAGATTTTTTAAAATGATAGAAACTGAATCATATTTGGTTTTAAGAAATAATAAATTTCATATACATACAATACCAAAATGGAATGTGTATGTAAATACAGATGAAAAAAATGATTTAACCAAAAAAATTAAACTGTTAATGGATATATCATGAACAATAGCTCATGCTTATTCTTCTCAATACCATTTATTTGTTTTCATATTTCAAATAATTTCTTGACTAGTAAATGTTTTCTGATGCTGATCTTAAATGATGAATACTAGAAATTCGATTGCTATGTCACATGTTTTTTTTTAACCTTGTGAACAGATAATTACCGAATGGATTAGTCGATTTTCTTTGACTAATTATACCAACACTTCGATTTAGATAATTTTAACCTAAGGATTTTGGCAATTTTCATCACTCTGCTTTAGACTTGAGCAAATTAGCAAAGAGTTTACTCTCATCTACTTGATTCTGAGTAGCCTGCTGTAGGCCATTGAAAAAACATTGTTTTGGAATGACTGAAAATTTCCCAAAATAGTGAAGTTATAATTTATAACAGGCTAGTTAGAGGACGTGTGAGAGAACATGCACATACTAAAAATATGAGATCAGTATTTCTTTTTTCATTTCTAAACATCATCATTTGTCACTCTATAATTGGTATTATCAAATTAAAAATCAGTGTTTATAATATTTGTAATTTTATAGTGTGTTGAACTAGGTTTGTACTTGGCTGTAAGCAACAGAGTATGCAATCTGTAGTAGCTTAATCAGAGAAGTTGCTCATTTTCTCATCTAACAAGATGCCTGAATGTGGCAATGCAGAACAGGTAAAGCAGCTTCATAATGTCATCAATTCCTTAGGCTCCTATGTTTCTGCCTTACTGTCTTAAGTTTTCATCCTCATGGTTGCAAAATTGATCAGGAAGCAGTGGAAAATTCAAGTGCCAGAACTAGCAAGCCTTTGCCTTTTCATTTAGGAAGGAACACTCTCCCCAGGGTCTTCCTACTACCCCTCATCGTCTAATAATGGGTGTCATGGCCACTCCTAGCAACGACAGAGTCTGGATACATTATTTCCTCAAATAAAAATCAAAATTATCTAAGTAAGAAAGAAGGGTTCAATTAGTAGTTGTTTATTTCATGTGTTAAGAATCACGTTTAAAACTATTACAATTTCTTTTTAAACTTTTACTTTTAAAGTTAGACAAGCATGCAGCCAAACCTTCCTGACAAAAAAAAGCCAAACCCATTGCCATTGAGTCAATTCCGACTCATAGCAACCCTATAAGACAGAGTAGAACTGCCCCATAGGGTTTCCAAGGAGCACCTGGTAGATTCGAATGGCCGACTTTTTGATTAGCAGGCGTAGGACTTAACCACTACACCACCAGGGTTTCCAAACAGCTTCCTGAGTGGGGAGAATTTTTACCTTTGACATCTTCCAGATATTTGCAAATATATTACAAAATTGCACTTTAGTATATGGTTTGCAGAAATTATTTTATTGCCACTTTTAAACTTTCCTGAATAAGCTAATTTAATCCACGCAACACTTAGATAAGGAGCCCGTTGTGCAGTAGTTGAGCACTTGACTGGTAACCAGAAGGTTAGTGGTTTGAACCTACTGACCTCCCCATGGGAGGAAGAAGTGGCAGTCTACTGCTGTGAAGATTACAGCCTCGGAAACCCTACGGGGCAGCTCGACTCTGCCCAGCAGGGTTACTATGCGTCAGAGTCTGCTGGACAGCAATGCGTTGTATTTGTTTTTGTTTTGGAGGGGACGGAGTTAACACTTAGATTCCATTAAAAGTTCTGTCCCAATGAAAACTTAATTTTGATTTCTGAATAGGTTATTATGTCAGTATTGAGATGGGTTTTACTGATTTGAGTAGTATTTTTAATTTTTATCAAAATTTGGTACTGCCCCTCAGATTTTCCAAGGAGTGCCTGGTGGATTTGAACTGCTGACATTTGGTTAGCAGCTGTAGCTGTTAAACATTACGCCATCAGGGTTTCCTAATTTTTATCAAAATGCTTTGGTATGTTATATATCTTCAGCCAAGTTTTGCAGTGCTTAGCATGTTCTAATTGCTGGCATTCACTACGTATCCAAATAGTCACAATGTAATAAAATAGTTGCAAAATAGAAAACATAGATATTCATAGCCTTTTTTCACCTGCTTTTTTATGGAATAAGGACAAACAAGTTAATTTTTTTAGGCATTAATGTTTTTAGGCATTAGCAACCTGTCCAGGTTCAATTCTGTGTGGACGCTCTCAAAGATTTTTTCTTATAACTAACACTTAAATACTCATTATTAGCGTGGATAAGAACTTCATCCCAGAACTATGAGAAAATTTCAAACCTGTCACTTTTAATTGACTTAAGTTCTCCTTGGTTTCAACTGAATATTCGTTACTATACATTGTCCTAAGTATAAATACGCCAATATGTGTACTAATTTGTTATCATTAGCTTTCCTGGTTCGACTTACATGGACGACAATAAAAAGATGATAATATTTACCATTTGTTATGTGTTTTCAATACATCAAGCCTTATGCTAAGTACTTTACATGGATTAACTCATAGGATCCTCAAAGCAGCACCAGAAAGTTAGTATCACTATTTATCCATTTTTCAGATAAAGAAACTAAAGTTAAGAGAGATTAAGTCAGTTGACCAAGGCCATAAATTGACAAGAAGCTGAGCTCAGAATTTAAACGGAAGCAGAAAACTAATAAAGTTTACTTCTAATCAATCAAACTTGATAATAAAATTTGCATGAGGTCAGAGAGGTAAGTGATAAGGAACACGGCTAATGATTTCTAAATCATCCTCTTCCTGCTGATAAATGGACTATATTAGGAAAGTTTTGCCTAATCTTGAGCTGGAATCAGAAATTAAAAGAAAACAAGACCTAAAGGCAATGCTTATGACTAGAAAAAAGGTGCTTGGCTTTTGAATTATGAAGACAGGCCAGATAATCCAATCTCAGGGGATTTCAAGTGTTAATGAAAGTTTATACCATGCTGCCTAGACTCTAAGGAAAATCGGGGCAACGTGCATAATAAAAGCTGCTCAGTAGGCATAAACGTGTATTAGCGATAGATGAATGTCTTTTCCTGATCAGGTAATTTTGGGAGTACTCACTGGATTATGAAGGCAGTGTAGGAGAGGAGGAGAAGAATATAGGACAGGGAAGATCTATGTCAATTCTAAGGCGCCCTGGTGGAGCCACGATAAAGGGATTAGCTGCTAACTGAAAGGTCTGTGGGTCAAGTTCACCAGGTGCTCCATGGGTAAAAAAAAACCTGGTGATCTATTCCAGTAAATATTAAAAAAACCTTTGCCGTCAAGTCAATTCCTACTCATAAAGACCCCAAAGGACAGAGTAGACCTGCCCCATAGGGTTTCCAAGGAGAGTCAGGTAGATTCGAACTGCCAACCTTTTGGTTAGCACCATAGCTGTTAACCACTATACCACCAGGGTTTCCCCAGTAAATATTACATACTAGGAAATCCTATGGGGCAGTTCTACTCTGTCATATAGAGCCATTATGAGTCAAAATTGACTTGATGGCACACCACAACAACATAGCTATTCTACAAGTCAAAGGAAAATTTGTTTATTGACTAATTCTCAGAAGCCCAGATATTATTCTACCAAATTCAGAGACTAGTTTAGGAGTCTACGTAAATGACATGTTGGTGTAGCCTCAGATTCTACAATGTTTGAGGGAACAGTAAAGGCGGCAAATAATTGCTTCAGAATCCTTCACCTTAGGTAGATAGCTTAAGATGATACTGAGGAAGCTTGTCTACCATGACTTCTGTCATAGACCTTAACCTGGGGAATGAGGTATGATTTGGAAAGCCTTTGGGCTGCTGTCTCATGCTACTGAGAGAGTGAAAAAGCTGAAGCTTTATGGCTTGGATCGTTTGCCCCGACTATGAACTGTGACATTAAACTCATCCCCTTTTGACTTAACTCAGACTCTTATTCCTTCAAACTTTTTCTTCTGCACATTATTATTGTTAGGATTAAATATTGTACCAGTCTTAGGTCAGGAAAGCCCTATTTAAGGGGGCAGTATCGCGTAAGGGTCAGAAGGTTGGGCTCTGGAATCAGGAAGGCCTGATTTTGTGTCCATGTTCTGCTACTTTCTAGCCATGATTTGGGAAAATTACTGAATTTCTAAACATGAGTTCCTTTAAATCAGGTTAATACACCCACCTCATAGGAGTGTTGTAGAGATTAAAGAATTAGCTGAGAAAATACAAGGAAAAGAAGTTACACAGTGTGTTGTAACCATTAAGCGTTCAACAAATGCAAACTAATAAATTTTCAAAATATTAGCTACCTAGCTTACTCACAGCAAATGCGAATGCTACAAAATGACATCCATAAATTCCATGGCCCAAACCATGAGAACTATAAAATGTTGTCAAATATAGAAGTAACAATAAGAGTAATAATTGTTGTTGCCGTTCTTATCAAGGAGTGAGATATTCCAATAATTAAATTCCACTGTTGTGACAATTCTTATGATGCAAAGACAGGATAATTTTATTTTTAGACAATTTCATGCATTCACATTGTTGATTCTCCAGAAAGACCTTCAGTGGTTTTAAACTCTGGAAAAGCCTAGGAACTTCAAAAAAAAAAAAAAAAGGCATTTACCTGCAATGATTGCTTTGTGGTTCGGCCGTCCTGATTTTCATACGTGAGGATTCTTTAGAAATGATATTTAAACATTATACTACACGCTCGCTATTCATGGTCTCATTTTAATCTAGAAACCGTTCTACTGTGTGCACTTTGCTAACCATCCTGAGGGGTGTTTTGGGGGCTGGGGGAGAGCTTGGAGCAACGAAGTATATAAATTACATTTTAAAGAAAAAAATAAGTGAATATCGGCTTGGTAAAAATAATCATTACATTTACATGGTTTAGGTAGAAAGAATGTTTAAAATGGAAGATAAAAAACATTTTTAGAATATAGAAGAAAATATTTTGCCAAAAAGTATGTTTTTTGCAGAAAAGGAAAAAAAATCTATGATGTTAGCAATTCAAAATTAGTTTCTAGGTTGACTACCATGTAAATGAACTCTATCGCAAGTTGCCCTGCTTAAAGGGTCAAGAACATCCTTCCTGAACATCTTTCCCCTAAGAGGAAAGGTGACTACTGCTCTAAAAGCCACCTTCAATTTTTCCAGGGCTACCGTTTTAGCAACACGCACAGCACAACACACGTCACGCACACTGCACACACCACACACACAACACACACGCACACTTGCTACCCTGCTATGTTAGGCATGTACAAGGTCGATGGTTAAGAAATTTACTGTTTATATTCCCAGTAACTAGTCTGTATTTAGACCAGTATACCCTTGCTACATTCTCCTGAGATGAAAAAAATTAAAAGTGAAAAATTGTCTCTTGGATTAATATCAAGAAACTATGGGAATTGTTTTTTTGAGCTTGGCTTGTTGAGATACTGTGGCATAGGGCCAGTATAACGCAACAATAGTCGGTATCAGCAATGCAACAGTAAAGCCTCAAGCTTACATGATAACTATAAAAGGACACTTGCTGTATTGTTCTTGCCCTTGGAATGCTCCTTCCTTTCCTGTTTTGCTGCTGCCATAGGATGTCAGCTCAAATTTACTGTCGTTGTTGTCATTTGACCAACAAGTTTCCTGAAATGTGGTAGGCACTCAACCTTGTGTGACTCTACAAGCAGGCAGCCTGAAGTGTGACTCCTCTATGGAGGTTATCAGATTGGCTGAGTGATCTTGGAATACAGATGACAGTGACGTTTGTCTTTTTTTTTTTTTCCTCCGAGTGAAATGTACCTTTCAGAATTACTTTGTGTCTCATACAAAATTTATGGCCTTAAAAAAATATAATTTTCTTTCCCACAAATTTTCAAAGTTACTCTATTGATGTACATAAAAAAAGCATCCTGAAATTCTGTGAGAATTTCTCTAGAGACGAAAATCTGTTTTCGTGGAAAATAAACCTAAGGCAAGATTTCTTAACCTTAGCACTATTGACGTTTTGAAACAGATAATTTTGTTGTTGTAGTGAGAGTACTGTCCTGTATGCTGTAGGTAGGACTCTACCCACCAGATGCCAGAAGTACTCCCCACAAAGGTGTGACAATTCCAAATTTCTCCAAACATTGCAAATTTCCCCTGGGGGAAAATCACCCTACACTGAGAACCACTGACCCAAGAGAAGGGCCTTAATGCAAAGCAAAGTAAATATAATTTTTAAAGTACATATTGTGTAAACACGATTTGATTTCCCTTTCTATTTTTGTCATTATATAGTATTATCTCTAAAGAATAAATAGTAAAAGCACCTTTTTATAGTACTAATTTTCTGATCTTTCTTGTCGTAATGAAAAATTAGATAAGCTCAGAGGTGGTATTCTGATTTTTATGTGGTCGTTTTTAAGTTTGCATACTGGTTTCACACATTAATTCATTCAATAAGCACTTGCCAAGCATCCTGTCTGCTCCAAGCACTCTTCCAGTTGTTGGAAATCAAATAATGCATGATGATAAGCAAGATCTGCTACACCCACGGAGTTCAAATCCTAATGGAGGAAGACACAGTGCACGAATAACATTGTGCTGAGATGAGAAACAAAATTTTATGATATAACAGAGCAAGGATTGGCAAGCTACATTGGCCTGTTTTTGTAAATAAAGTTTTATTGGGATGTAGTCACACTTATTTATTTAATTATTGTCTATGGCTGCTTTCTCTTACAACGGCAGAGTCCTTAATTTTGACAAAGACTTATGGCCTCCAAAGCCTAAAATGCTTGCCATCTAGTCCTTTACAAGAAATGTTTTCAGGCCTCTGCAATATACAGAGATTGGGTGGCCACCTATAATTGGGTAATTGGAAAACAACTTTCTGTGCAGATGACATTTAAACTGATAGCTGACAAGAGGGAGTCAGTCATGGAACATATAGGGGAAGCACAGGCAAAAGAAGAACCTGGACTAAAATTCCTAAGGCAAAAATGAGCTAGTTTTGGTGAGAAATAGGAATGGTTGGAGATGAGATCTGTAACATAATGGGGGACAGATCACGTAGGGCCTTGTAGGTAATACTAGAGGTGAGGGCTTTCACTCCAACTGAAATAGAAAGCTGAGAAGATTTGAGAATTTCATGTGATGTGATCTAAGATACATTTTCAATAGGAACACTCTGACTGCTCTGCTGAGACTAGGATATGGCATGGCAAGGGCAGAGCAGTTGGCTAATAGTCAAGCAAAAAGACAACGGTCGATGGTGGAGATTGAAAGAGACAATGCATTTGGATATATTTTGAAAGTATAATTTACATGACTTGTCACTAATTTGGAAACCCTGGTGGCGTAGTGGTTAAGTGCTATGGCTGCTAACTAAAGGGTCGGCAGTTCAAATCTACTGGGCGCTCCTTGGAAACTCTGTAGGGCAGCTCTACTCTGTCCTATAGGGTCGCTATGAGTCGGAATTGACTCGACAGCAGTGGGTTTGGTTTTTTGGTCAATAAATTAAAAGTGAAGGATAATGAAAGAAACAGCTTGAATAAGAATTCCTAGATTTCTGGGTTAAAAATTTGCATGGGTTGCAATACTGTTTATTGAGAGAGAGGGAGAGCACAAGGAAGGAAGTGGGATGTTAGAAGTTCTGTTTGAGGTCTACAAGACTTTCATGTGGAAATATCAAGTAGATATTTGGATTTATTAACCTGGGAATGCGGAGAGAGTTCAGAGTTTGAGATGGGTATTTAGGAGAGACACAGAGATGATATTAAGGCTATGGGAGTTGAGGGACACATTTAAGGAGATATTGCAGATGAAGAAGTTCAGGAAGAGGACAGAAGTCACAGCACTGGTCAATTCCACATTTGTAGATCAACTATGAGAGGAGGATGCAGCAGAAGACCTAAGAAGGAATAACCAATGAAGTTGAAGTAAAACTAGAAAAGTGTGGTATCTTGGAATCATCATCTGATCAAGAGAAGACTCCATCACCTTGTGAGACCAACTATTTATATTCCCACTTTACAAGTAATGGAGAGTTAATGAGATTGGGTGGCTATTTACAAGGCAATAATCAGTATAAACCAAAAAAACCAAACCTGTTTCTGTTAGGTCAATTCCAACGCATAGAAGCCCTATAGGACAAAGAGTGCCTGGTGAATTCAAACTGCCAACCAATAATCAGCATAAACTGGAACTAAACTCAAGCCTTCTTATTCGTGTTACCTAGAGAACTCTTATAACACAAGCTATCTGAGATGGAAAATTGTTTTGTTCTCTTTTGTCTAGTTACGGCTCTTTGGGGAACTGCCACTCCACTTTATCCTCACTTCATATGTCTGGAATGGAGCCCCTGAGAAGTCTTTCATCCCCCTGGCTCCAGTAATGGCTTCAGGGATGGATTATCTACCCAAACCAGACTAAGTCAAGCCCTCCCTGAGAGTCTTCCAGAACCATTGGAAAGGAGAGACTCTCTTTTCATAAGGATAGTAAGCTGTGAACATAGGAGTCATCATCATGGATCCATTTTTCCCCTTCTGAAATTACAGACATTGTTACCTTTTCTATTACTGGAGGGAAAGTAATTCACCCTTTTCTGGGACGACTTTAAAGACCAGACCAAACTCAACCTGTTGCCTTCCAGTCAATTGAGCTGACTTTTGGCTAGCAGCTATCCCCTTATCTACTGCACCACCAGGGCTCCACCTGGACTTTAGCGACTTTCTATTTGAGGGAAAGGCCTACTGAATTTAAAGCCAAGGGCTGTGGCCATGAAAATCATCTAGGCTTTGACAGTCTTTTCCCAAGTATGGATCCTGCCTCCAGTATTTCCACCCATAGTTCTATGAATAGAAAGTGTTCCTAATGTCCACTATCGTCTCTTTCCGCAGACGTAGTCAATCTGATTTCCGTGTGTTCCATCTGTTGAGGTCCATGTGTATAGTCGCTGTTTATGTTGGTGAAAGAAGGTATTTACAATGAAGAAGTCATTGGTCTTGCAAAATTCTATCATTCGATCCCCGGCATTGTTTCCATCACCAAGGCCATATTTTCCAACTACTGATCCTTCTTCGTTTCCAACTTTTGCATTCCAATCCCCAGTAATTATCAATGCATCCGGATTGCACGTTTGATCAATTTCAGACTGCAGCAGCTGATAAAGGTCTTCTATTTCTTCATCTTTGGCCCTAGTTGTTGGTGTGTAAATTTGAATAATAGTCCTGTTGGACTATTATATGGAAAAGGTCAATATCATCAGTCAGAACAAGGCCAGGGGCTGTCTGTGGAACAGAGCATCAGTTGCTCATACGCAAGTTCAGCCTGAAACTGAAGAAAATCAGAGCAAGTCCACTAAAGCCAAAATATGACCTTAAGTATATCCCACCTGAATTTAGAGACCATCTGAAGAATAGATTTGATGCATCGAACACTAGTGACCGAAGACAAGATGAGTTGTGGAATGACATCAAGGACATCATCCATGAAGAAAGCAAGAGGTCACGGAAAAGACAGGAAAGAAAGAAAAGACCAAGGTGGATGTCAGAGGAGACTCTGAAACTTACTCTTGAGCATCGAGCAGCTAAAGCAAAAGGAAGAATTCATGAAGTAAAAGAACCGAAGGTTTCAAAGGGCCCCTTGAGAAGACAAAATAAAGTATTGTAATGACATGTGCAAAGAGCTGGAGATGGAAAACCAAAAGGGAAGAAGACGCTCGGCATTTCTCAAGCTGAAAGAACTGAAGAAAAAATTCAAGCCTCAAGTTGCAATAGTGAAGATTTCCATGGAGAAAATATTAAATGATGCAGGAAGCATCAAAAGAAGATGGAAGGAATACACAGTCACTATACCGAAAAGAATTAGTCGATATTCAACCATTTCAAGAGATGGCATATGATCAGGAACCAATCGTACTGAAGGAAGAAGTCCAAGCTGCTCTGAAGGCATTGGTGAAAAACAAGGCTCCAGGAATTGATGGAATATCAACTGAGACATTTCAACAAACAGATGCAGTGCTGGAGGTGCTCACTTGTCTATGGCGAGAAATATGGAAGACAGCTTCCTGGCCAACTGACTGGAAGAGATCCATATTTATGCCTATACCCAAGAAAGGTGATCCAACCAAATGTGGAAATTATAGAACAGTATCATTAATAATATCACACACAAGCAGAATTCTGCGGAAGATCATTCAAAAACGGCTGCAGCAGTATATCAACAGGGAACTGCCAGAAATTCAGGCCGGTTTCAGAAGAGAACGTGGAACCAGGGATATCATTGCTGATGTCAGATGGATCCTGGCTGAAAGCAGAGAATACAAGAAGGATGTTTACCTGTGTTTTATTGATTATGCAAAGGCACTTGTCTGTGTGGATCGTAACAAACTATGGATAACACTGCGAAGAACGGGAATTCCAGAACACTTAATTGTGCTCATGAGGAACCTTTACATAGATCAAGAGGCAGTTGTTGGGACAGAACAAGGGGATACTGATTGGTTTAAAGTCAGGAAAGGTGTGTGTTAGGGTTGTATTCTTTCACCATACCTATTTAATCTGTATGCTGAACAAATAATATGAGAAGCTGGACTATATGAAGAAGAACGGGGCATCAAGATAGGAGGAAGACTCAGTAACAACCTGCGTTATGCAGATGACACAACCTTGCTTGCTGAAAGTGAAGAGGACTTGAAGCACTTACTAATGAAGATCAGAGACCACAGCCTTCAGTATGGATTGCACCTCAACATAAAGAAAACAAAAATCCTCACAACTGGACCAATGAGCAACATCATGATAAACGGAGAAAAGACTGAAGTTGTCAAGGATTTCATTTTACTTGGATCCACAATCAATAGCCATGGAAGCAGCAGTCAAGAAATCAAAAGACGCATTGCATTGGGCAAATCTGCTGCAAAGGACCTCTTCCAAGTGTTGAAGAGCAAAGATGTCACCCTGAAGAATAAGGTGCACCTGACCCAAGCCATGGTGTTTTCAATAGCATCATATGCATGTGAAAGCTGGACAATGAATAAGGAAGACCGAAGAAGAATTGATGTCTTTGAATTGTGGTGTTGGAGAAGAATATTGAATATACCATGGACTGCCAAAAGAACGAACAAATCTGTCTTAGAAGAAGTACAACCAGAATGCTCCTTAGAGACAAGGATGGTGAGACTGCGTCTTACATACTTTGGACATGTTGTCAGGAGGGATCAGTCCCTGGAGAAGGACATCATGCTTGGCAGAGTATAGGGTCAGCGGAAAAGAGGAAGACCCTCCACGTGGTGGATTGACACAGTGGCTGCAACAATGAGCTCAAGCATAAAAACGATTGTAAGGAGGGTACAGGACCGGGCAGTGTTTCATTCTGTTGTGCATAGGGTCGCTATGAGTCAGAACCGACTCGACGGCACCTAACAACAACAATGACCACCACTTCATTCAGAATCCTCTGCTGCACTGGGCTTGAGCTCCTGATAAGAATGAATACTTTATGTTCATGGGAGCTCATTACACCTGTTAGGGACTATGCATTGAGCCGCCTGGAAATGGGGCAGTGTCTGAGGCAGTGTCTGTAGCTGTATGAGTTTCCTCAGCTTCTTCGCCACTTTAAAGATTTATCTTTAGCTGGAGCTTGATTACTCCTTTCTTAACACCGTACATTGTTTAGCAGCCATAGCTCACTGTAGCTCTTAACCGTTCTGCCACCAAGACAGAGGTGGTGAAATTTCAGTACCATGTGGGATCTTTCACTGATGGTCACCAAAAATGAGGGAAATTTTCAGTGAGATGGATTGATATAACAACCACAACAATGGTTTCAAACATATCAAATATCATGGAGATGGCACAGGACTAGGCAATGTTTTGTCCTGTTATATATAAGTTTGCCGTGAGTCACAGTTAACTTGATGGCAACCAAAAAAACACGGAATCTTTTCTTCTAAGTACCCGGCTCCAGGCCTACAAATACTCTGATTTTACCTCTCAGAATGTCTGTATTTCTAATGTCTTTACATCAGAAACTGCGATGAAGCTGGCTTGAGGTTATGAACAGAGTGCTATTCATCGAAGTTCATAAACCACGAAGCTGGAGTTTAGTTACGGCAGAGTTCATTTCTTCCTCTGCTTTGTCTTTTCTGTCCCAACAAAAGTTATTAATTCAAGTTTTATCTGCACATTTTCTGGCCTCATCTGACCCAGGTTTTTTTTTTTTTTTTTTTGGTGTCAGCTTATTAATTAAATGTACCCTGACACCAAGGCGTTTGCTTCATTCTCAGCGTCCCTCCCCAACTTTTTCACTATTTGGATTAAGCTAGAATTTATAAAGCACATTGTGCTTTAATGCCTATTTTTAACTCTTTTTCTGTTTTTAATGTGGATTTTGTGACACACGTATCACTAAGGCCTCTTTGGAATGAATCCCACCCAATTTAGTCCAATTTAGACTTCAGGTAAACATTTTTGTTTCCACCGTGACGGGCTCCCTTAGCTAGTTAAGTATTACATATTGGAAGCTGCTACGTACGAAAGAAGTATGAAACCCTAAAAAACACCAGAAAAAGAATGTTAGTTGATTCCTAGGTGACATCAAGTTGATTCCTACCCATAGGCACCCTGTGAGACAGATGGGAACTGTTCCATGGTTTCCAAGGTTGTAATCTTTACAGGAGCAGATCCCAGGTCTTTTTTCCAGTAGAGCCATTGGTGGGTTCAAACCACCACTTTCAGTTAGCTGCTGGGCACTTAACTTTTGCGCCACTACGGTGTCTTAGTATATCCTCCTTAAATCCTGATTCAGCATACCCATTTTGTGTTGTATGTGACATTACTGTAAAATTTCCTCTTCTATTAAATTTCTTATTAAAGCTTAACCTCAGATCACGCCTCAAGAAAACCGTTGAGGTATTTCTAATATGTTTGCCCATTTTGGGCATTACATAAAATGTCATCCGGTGTCGTGTGTCACATGAAAGTTGAAGTTAATCAGTAAGACAAATTGTCTAAAGTGAATTTGTGGCCCTCCTCCAATACTGGTGAAGAGGTCCTTTGAGGTAGACTTGAAAATCTTTCTTAGATTTGGGCCTGTTTCTAATAAAGTAGTAAATTTAGTAAATGATCTAAAGTTGGGGCATATGTGCATATGTATTTGTGTATGCATGTTTTAACTGATAAATGGTGAGAAAATTACAATTAATAACTTCATTTAAACAATGACGACTGGGAGAGAATAGCTTAATAACTTTTTTTTGGATGAAATATACTTGAGCTTAAACCAAATTAATGAGCCAATAGACTCCAATCTAATGTTTTAGAAGGTGCTTCAATAAGCTGAAGGTCTGTAAGACCTTAAAGTTGGTCTGTAAACTATGTAATGAGATTATATCTGCAATAGCATTCAGACCTGGACATTATATTTTAAGAGAGATACAAACAAATTGGAGGAAGTTCAGAAAAGAAACACCAAAAGGTAAAGGGACTAGACAGAAACCAAATAAAATTAACAGCAGTTTAAGAAACTAAAGTAATTTATCCTAAAGAATAGAAAATTCAGGAGGTTTTATGATGTTATGTTAACATAATGTGAAGAGCTTCCAACAGTAAGTAAGGTTGCATTTTTCTCTGTGGCTCCAAGTAGCAGAATTGAGGTCATTGAAAAATCTCTATGTAGATAGATTCTGGTTTTTCGTAAGGAAGAGTTTCTTTAGACAATCAGGAATGTCCAAGGGGGAATGGGATTTCTCTCGGTATGTTTAAGAAAAGGCTGTTATATAGCAAGGGGACATTGGTAGTTCAACGGTAGAATTCTCACTTTCCATGTGGGAAACCTGGATCAGATTCCTGGCCAACGCACCTCGTGTGCAGTCACTATCCACCTGCCAGTGGAGGCTTGCTATGACACTAAACAGGTTTCAGTGGGGTTTACAGCCTGTGGTGGACTAGGAAGAAGGGCCTGCTGATCTACTTTCAAAAATCAGCCCATGGAAACTCTGTGGGTTACAATGGTCCAATCCGCAACCGATCATGGAGATGGCGTAGGACGGGCACCACTTCCTTCCATTGTGCGTGGGGTTACCGTAAGCTGGGGGCTGACTTGACAGCACTAACAACAACAACATATTACAAAGTATGGTTGTCTATTTGGAATGGAAGAAATGGATTTTCTTAACAGAGAGTTTGTCCTCTATCCTGAGATATTTTCCCATGGACAAATTTTGCTATTTCCTAGATATTGTTATGTAGAAGAAGGCAGTGAAAAGGACTTTTTTTGTGGTGGTCTGCTTCCATAAAGATTGACACCCTTGGAAACCCTATGGGGCAGTTCTATTCTGTCCTATAGGATCACTATCAGTCAGAATTGACTGATGGCAGTGGGTTGGCTTTGGTTGTTTTGGTTAATATAGCCTCAAACCAAGGTGTAAAAGTCTGCTCCCCTTCTTGATTTATCTATTTTTATTTATTTACTTATGTACATATGTATATAAATAAATAGATAAATATATTATTTCTGTGTGTGTTTTTTTTTTTAACCATATTCTATTAGGGTCTAAGGTATGGTCCTTCTTTTAAAAGCATATCTTATAACCATCTGTTATTTGTTCCCTCTGCTAGACCTAAAACATGATTCCAGATTCTAAACTGTTCAAATCTAAACCAGGTTACCATCCTCTTAACACGAGTCTTTACTACAATATCTTCCTTACCATCTTTTCTTAGATATTCGGTCGTATTAATATCCCTCAAATATTCAATTTATTTTGCCTTTCCCCTCTTCAGTAACTTTAAAATTTACTGCCTACAGAATTAGTGCATACTCCTAATAATGGCTTTCAAAACTCTCAATAATTTTAATACCTATTATTGGCTAGGTTTTGTCATTTTCAGTATGTCATGAATTGAATTATGTCCCCCCAAAAATGTGTGTATCAATTTGGTTGGGCCATGATTCCCAGAATTGTGTGATTTGCCCGTGTGTTGTAAATCCTGCCTCTGTGATGTTAATGAGGAAAGATGGGAGGCAGTCCTATTAGTGAGGCAGGACTCAGTCTACAAGACTGGATTGTGTCTTGAGGCAATCTCTTAAGATATAAAAGAAAGAAGTGAACAGAGAGCCAGGGGGAACTCATACCACTAAAAAAGCAGCACCCTTTGGACCTGGGGTCCCTGCGCCTGCAAAATCCATCGACCAGGGAAGATTGATGACAAGGAGTCTTCTTCCAGAGCCAACAGAGAAAGAACTTCTCTTGGAGGTGATGTCCTGAGTTTGGATTTGCAACCTACAAGACTGTGAGAAAACAAATTTCTCTTTGTGAAAGCCATCCACTTGTGGTATTTCTGTTATAACCAAAAACCAAACCAAACTCACTGCCGTCAAGTCAATTCTGACTCATAGAGACCCTATAGGACAGGGTAGAATGGCCGCATAGAGCTTCCAAGGAGCGCCTGGTAGATTTGAACTGCCGACCTCTTGGTTAACAGCTGTAGGTAGCACTTAACCACTAAGCCACCAGGGTTTCTGTTATAGCAGCACTAGATAACTTAGACACGATGTAAACTTCCTAACGTAGGAACTGTTACCTTTCTTTCACATGGACATATAAAGTTGATTATTACACTTTCTCTGTGCATTCCATCCTATAACCCTGAAACCCCAACTTTGAACTTACATTTTTTACCTCAGCGTATTTAAAGATCTAGCTTACTTTTTCTGTGGGGAAATCCTCTGACTTCTTTTGTCCCATGTAAATGCCCATTTCTTTCTTACTTTTATTATAGGCACTGTAATTACATATTTATATTAAATTGTTTAATAAACTACTAGAACCCAACTTACAGTGTATATGGGAGACTCTCCAGATACATGAAATGGTCCTGGACATTTTTGTCATCCGGTGTTGCCATAACAGAAATACCACAAGTGGATGGCTTTGACAAAGAGAAATTTATTTTCTCACAGTCCAGGTGCTCCTTGGAAGCCCTATGGCGCAGTTGTACTCTGTCCTATAGGGTCACTATGAGTCGGAATCGACTCAGAAAAGGGTTTTAGTAGGTTACAAGGCCCAATTCAGGGCGTCAGCTCCAGGGGAAGACTTTCTCTCTCTGTCAGCTCTGGAGGAAGGTCCTTGTCCTCAATCTTCCCCTGGTCAAGGAGCTTCTCAGGCGCAGGGACCTGGTATCCAAAGGAAGCGCTCTGCTCCTGGTGCTGCTTTCTTGGTGGTATGAGGTCCCCAACTCTCTTCTTGCTTCCCTTTCCTTTTATCTCTTGAGAGATAAAAGGTGGTGCAGGCCATGCCCCAGGGAAATTCCCTTTATTTTGGGTCAGGGAGGTGGCCTGAGTAAGGGTAGTATTACAATCCCACCCTAATCTTCTCAACATAAAATTATAATCACAAAATGGAGGACAACCACACATGGCTTAACCAAACTGATACACACATTTTTGGGGGGACATAATTCAATCCATGACAATTCTCTATCAATAACATGGTTCAGTTGTACATATGTAATCTCAATTCCTCTATAACATTTATTTCCTACATTAGACTAAGAAAAAAAAAAAATGTGGTGAGTCTCTGTCAATATCCATAGGTGGAAGGAAATGCTTCCATCAGTCACATTAAGGCTGAAGAGGCAGAGGACATGCTATTCACGTTTGAATTTCACAAAGCTGCCTGGTTGGAAGCTGGATGAGCCATGGTAACATCTCAGGCACTTTGTTATTTTTATCTCTGCCAAGAAATAGCTAATTTCATGCAAGAATTACCTCACACCTGATCCAGAGAAAATACTTTCTGGCTATTCTTTATATACTTTGATGCAACGGCAGAATTGTTTCACACTTTAAAAACCAAATAAGGAAGAACAGAAGAAAAAGAAAAGCAACATGTAGGACAGCTTAACAGTTTTGCTTTTATTTATTTATTTTGCAGACTTATTTGTAACTGAAGGGGGGAAAAAAGGCTGTCAGGAGATTTAGTAACTGGGAAGAGTTGCAGTGGTTATCTCTTCAAGAATTTTTGTAAACTTTACCCTCCTAATGTTTCCTTAGGAAACCCAGTAACTTTAGCAGGTGGTAGTCACATCTCTCTCTCGTCCTCTTCCTCTCTCTCTACTGTTGACATTCAATTCAAACAATCTCCTCATTTATTCTTTTATGTACATTTAAAAAAATCAATGTCCACAATTTTGATTGCCTTCTCAGCAATTGTCTTGTGACTCGCCAGAATAAAATGGAAAATTGGAAAGAGGTCTTTTAGCGAGCAGGCAAGGGGGAAAGAGAAGAGATGGAAATCCATTGTGTTCATCACCGCAGTCTTTTACCAGAGACTGCCTTCCAAAATGCCACCTTGTATTTTCAAATTCATTTTTCTTCATCTTTAGATGCAACTGTAATTGGTAGGAGAGCCTTTCATTCATTTTCACAAGTCGGTTTTATTCTTGTGAATGCTCCATTCCAATCCTGTAGAAAATACAAGCTTCACATATCTCCTGATATCATCCTGCCTCTCATTCTTGTTCATTTAGGTCATGAAATTATGTTAAAAAGTACATCTGTTTCTTCATTAATACCAATGTTTAAATAGTCACGCAAAGTCTTCTTGATCTTCTCTTTTACTATAAGAAATAGTTATTTTCTTATAGTCACCAGGCAAAAGAAAATAACACAGGACAGGAAAACAAATTTTAAAAAATGTATATAAGTGGACTAAGAAATTCTTATTGGGGGTATTTGATGGGGGGGGGGACGGGGGGCATATTAGATAAAAAGGTTCATCAGTCCCACCTGAACCTGACACTAGCCTAAAACATTCCCCTTGAAGGCTCATTCTATTATCCCTGAAAAAATGTAATTATTTGGGGAAGAATAACACATTGGGCTAGTATATCCCTTTATGTGAGAAAGTTTATCATAAATTTTCAACCAGGCAATTGGGAAGGGGAGAGAGAAAGAGGGAGAGAGAACTACAGAGCCTGAAAAAACTGAATACAATGTTGTTAAGTTTCCTAAGTTCTGACACTGTGAAGGTTAGAGAGGTCAGTCCTGGGAACTTAAGACTGTTTAAGCAAAGTAGGCTTGGTCAGAGCGGCTGAGAAGGGCCATATAAGGCACTGCGAGAAAGGTTAAAACGGAAAACCATTGAAATCATTCACACCAAGAGGTAGCACTGATTGGAAATACTTGAAACCCAGTTCACAAATTACTGGTAAAACGTCTGTAGAAAGATCCTGACAGATGCAAGACAGAAACAAGAGTTGTTTTATTGCGGTTTACCTGTAAATAGATAAAAGTACATGATACTTTTAGAAACCTGGGCCTTGATTACTATGCTGATTCCTTAGTATGCAGTACCCATTAAAAATGAAAATGAGTCCCACTAATGTATATAAACTCTTTACCGATAGATTTAGAAATTTAAATGGCACTTGAAAAATGCATACAGTAGTTCAGAAAGTTATCTTCGGTGTATCCTACACTTTTGCATGCCATCTTATGAAATCACTTTCTTCTCTAGGAAATTACTGTCTCATAGTTTTAAAGGGTGTGTTCAAATGCTTTTTAGTGATTTGAGCATACAAATGAGTTAAAAGTAAATAAAACCTCCTTTTTTTAAAACTTCCTTTGTATTTTCAAGCAACTCATTCCCTTACAAAAATTACAGTGAATTTAATAGGTTTTTTTTTTCATTTTTCATTAAAAAAAAATATTATGAGCATTTTAAATCAATATTTTATTATCATGAGAAATAGCATTTTATTTCCCATTTCACTTTGGCTACTGGAAAAGAAAATTTGCTATAAAAGCCAATTAGTATTTAAATATATCTGACTATACATAGAACTGTGCCTGAAAATATATTCAATGATGTAAAATACTACGCGTTATCTTTGTAAAATTTTTCACATGTGCACGCACAAACACACACACGCACATACACACACACACACAACCAGAGAGGAATAATTTCTTTTGGGGGTGGATTAATATAACATGGCTTTTCTGGCAAGTAGAGGCATACACTCCAAGTTAACAAAATGACTCTGTTTTGTTTTCTATCTACTTCCTTTTCTTTCCTGACCCTTCTTGAACCCCTTAGTTGATCATTTGACATACTCTCTTATCCAAACCTTTGATTTCTATGGGTCTCGTAGTTCTGCTATACCTGCTCAGTTGAACAACAAACCTGTTTTAAGATACAATCTTCCTTCCCGGTGCCCTACTAGAGAAATTCACAAATTTTCCCAAGTTGGCATTGCTATCCAACTTGGAAGAATTTGTGAATTTCTCTTTATATTCCACAAAGTCCACTGTGACCTCGGAATAGATTTTCAGTCCTCTTCTTACTTGTCCAGAATTTCCCTTCAACTCAAAACTTTTACCACTCTCATTTTGAGAGGACAATTCTGTCCACTACTTCGTCTAGGAGAAACGGAGCATGATCAAGCGTGGTATAATTACTCAACCTCTCACCAATATGGGAAATTTACATGCATGTAAATAAACCCCTGCCTCCTCCTTCTCATTCTCAAGAGTTCTTTTCTTTTTTTTTTTTTCCATTCTTTAAGAATGAGATGCCCCTTAATCTTTTTTTCTAATTCCTCTCTTAATACATAAATTTATGCTTTAATTTTTCTCATTCCAAAGTTTTGTTCCCCTGGCCCCCACCTGAAACGACATTTACACACAAGTACTGTATAAACTCGCTTGTCCATTCTTATACAGATTTCCTTAAAGAATGATCTCTACTTGTTCTCATTTTCTCATCTACCATTCTTTTCAACTCACTTTCCAATTAACATTATTCCCATTAAGGTCACAAATGATATCTAAATTATTAACCCCAATGGATGTTTTGACAATTATGTATTTATTTATAAATAATGGGACCCATCTCCTGCATTTCATGCTGTTGCTCAGTCCCTGGAAATACTATACTCTCTTGGTTTCTAGTGTACCATGCTCAGCTGGTTTCTTTATAATTCTCTCTTCTGTCTCGTGATCTCTCTTTCTCTTTTTTTCTTTGCTGTTTTCCTGAATGTTGATCCTCAGGGTTCAACTCAAAATTTAATGCTGTCCGTATCCTCTATACTGTCCCTTTATGATATCATAACTCTAGGAGGTATCACTTGTCGATGTTAATAAATGCATGTTCATATATATTCAACTGCCTGAATAAAACATCCAATTGCTCATTCAATAGATGCTGTAAACTTTCCATTTTCAAAACTGAGGTCTTCCTCCCTTTTCCCTAAATAGATTGTCTTTTGAAATTCTCTGCCCTAGTTGTTGGAGCTCTCCTTCACCCAGACATTACAGATAAAATATTTGTGTCTCACATACTCATGCAATTGCCAGTGACTACTGCATTTACTAATCAATGGTTCTCCATCCTTGTTGCTAGCCAGGGTCATCTGAAGAGTTTTAAAATACGTTAGATCGGTTAAAGCAGGATCTCTGAGCATGGGCTCTGGGAACGTCTATTCCCGTGTGCAAAGAGTTTGGAGCCACTTTTCCCATACTTGTCAAAAAAAAAAAAAAAAAAAAAAAATTTTTTTTTTTTCCCCAAATATATTACTTATTTTTCACCTCTACCACCTCTGCACATTTCAGGTTCTGATTGTCACCCTTTTATTTACCATTCTCTTATTCCTACCAAATGAACCTCCTTATTCCCTGTGCATACATAGATTTATTTTATTATTTTTATTTTTTATTCCCTGTGCATACATAGATGATTCTTTTTTGCCTTTACTCATGAAGTCTTCTGACTAGAATGACCCTCTTATGATTGTCGAATCCTATTTATTTTATATATCTCAGCTTCGTAATTACTTTTTTCCATACTGAGTTAGATTCCTTTCTGCTACAGAAATCATTGTTCTTAGCATTTGAGTTTATAATAATCACTTTACATGCCTGTCTTCTCTTTCAGAACAATGACTGTATTCCCTGGTGTCTAGCACAGTGTTTGGCATATTATCAGATGTTCAAAAAAGGTTTGTTGTGTAAATAAGCGAGCAGTTTAGAAGTCACAGTTGATAAAATAAAGATGAATAACTAATAGATGTTGTCTCCTGAAGCCATCAAGAGATTCAAGGAATAAAAAAAAAAAAAAAAAAACTTTGTAAATTGAAAACGGGGAGCTTGGAAACCAATACGGAAAATTTTCTGTATGCTTGGAAGATATTTGATCTCTAGTGACATTTTTTGAGTTACCGTTTTAAGTAATTTGTTTCTTCTGATTGACACATTCATTTAGAGCTTTCTGGTCTTAATTCTGCTTCCTGGGCAGAAAAATGAATATACAACTGGCCTATGATAGTGCTGGTTTGATCAGCAGCTATATTTCTCATATAATTTCATGGTTTTGTACAATAAATTAACCTCTTGTGAGTTTGGATTTATGCCCTTTTTTTTTAAATTATGCTTTCAGTGAAAGTTTACAGTTCAAGTTAGTTTCTCTACAAAAATTTATACACAGTTTCTTATGTGACCCTAGCTGCTCTCCCTGTAATGTGGAAGCGCACTCCTTCTCTCCACCCTGTATTTCCCATGTCCATTCAGCTCCTGTCCCTTCCTGCCTTCTCCCCTGGCCTCCAGAGAGGAGCTGCCCGTTTAGTTTCAGGTATCTACTTGAGCTGAGAAGCACAGTCTTCACAAGTATCATTTAATGTCTTGTACCCCAGTCTAATTTTTTTCTGAAGAGTTGGCTTCGGGAATGGTTTTGGTTTTGGGCTAACAGACAGTCCGGGGGCCACATCCTCTGTGGTCCCTCCAGTCTCAGTCAGACCATTAAGTCTGGTCTTTTTACTAGAATTTGAGTTCCGCATCCCACTTTTCTCTTGCTCCATCAGAGACTCTTTGCTGTGTTCCCTGTCAGGGCAGTCATTGGTGGTAGCTGGATACCATCTAGTTCTTCTGGTCTCAGGCTGATGGAGTCTCTGGTTTATGTGGTCCTTTCTGTCTCTTGGGCTCATATTTTCCTTATGTCCTTGTTGTTCTTCATTCTCCTTTGCTCCAGGTGATTTGGGACCAATTGATGCATGTTAGATGGCCACTTGCTAGCTTTTAAGACTCCAGATGCCACTCACCAAAGTGGGATGGAGAACATGTTTTTAATAAACTTTGTTATACCAATTGACGTAGATGTCCCCTGAAACCATGGTCTCCAGAACCCTGCCCCTGTATGACCTGCATTTTTCAGGGTCCAATCACCTTGGAAAAAGAGACCAATTTCCACATCTGCCAAATGGAATGATGAAATATTAGAAATGAGACAGGGTATGCCAGGACAAAGTAGTTTACTCCAAATTTTGAAGTTACTGTATTTAATACTTTGGTAACCCACCCAAATTTAGAGACCATTTCAAGAATAGGTTTGAACCACTGAATGATAATTATTAAAGACCAGATGAGTCATGGTAAGATGTGAAGGACATCACACATGAAGAAAACAAAAGGTCATTAAAGAGACAGGAAAAAAAAAAGACCAAAATGGATGTCAGAAGAGACTCTGAAACTTGCTCTTGAATGTAGAGCAGCTAAAGTGAAAGAAAGAAATAAGTAAAAGAGCTGAACAGAAGATTTCAAAGGGTGGCTTGAGAAGGCAAAGTATTATAATAAAATGTGCAAAGACCTGTGTCTTAGGCTGGGTTCTCTAGAGAAGCAAAACAAGTGTATAAATATGTATATAGAGAGATTTATGTCAAGGAAATGGCTCACACAGTTGCAGAGGCTGGAATGTCTCAAGTCTGTGGGTCAGGATAGAGCCATCTCTTGATTCGTGTAGCTGCAAGGGCTGATGAACCCAAGACTGGCAGGTCAGAGAACAACAGGGCTCTTGCTCACAGGCTACAAAGATCAAAAAATCCCAAGACAGGCAGGCAAGACTGCAGGCAAGCTACTAGTTTAAGTCCTGAGGACTGGAGGTCATATGAACACAAGCCAGCTGCAAAATCCAGGGTCAACAAAAGCCTACGAGCCCTGCTGATTGCCTACTCACAGCAGATTCCTTCATAGGGTTGATCACATATATCAAATGTCATCATGGAAGTGATCACAACATAATAAGACTACCAAACCACTGAGAATCATGGCTCAGCCAAGTTGACACACAATCTTAACCACCACAAACTGGATTAGAAAACCAAAAGGAAAAACACACTCAGCTTCTCTCAGGCTGAAAGAACTGAAGAAAAAATTCAACCCTTGAGCTTTAATATCAAAGAATTCTAAGGCAAAATATTGAATGATGCAGGAAGCATCGAAAGAAAAATGGAAGGAATATACAGAGTCACTGTACCAAAAAGAATTGGTCAATGTTCTACCATTGCAGGAAGTAGCATATGATCAAGAATTGACGGTATTGAAGGAAGAAGTCTGAGCTGCACTGGAGGCATTGGCAAAAAAGAAGCCTCCAGGAATTGACAGAATACCAGTTGAGACGCTTTAATAAATGGATGCAATGCTGGAAGTACTCACTCATCTATGCCAAGGAAATTGGAAGACAGTTACCTAGCCAACTGACTGGAAGACATGCATATACGTCACTATCCCAAAGAAAGGTGATCCGACAGAATGTGGTAAATATGAACAATATCATTAATATCACATGCAAGTAAAAAATTTGCTGAAGATAATTCAGAAATGGTTGCAGCAGTACATCGATGGGAACTATCAGAAATTCAAGCTGGATTCAGAAAGAAATTGGAATGAGGGATATCATTGCTGATGTCAGATGGATTTTGGCTGAAAGCAGAGAATACTAGAAAGATGTTTACCTGTGTTTTATTGACTAATCAAAGGCATTCGACTGTGAGGATCATAACAGACTATGAATAATATTTCAAAGAATGGGAGTTCCAGAACACTTAATTGTGCTCTTTAAGAATCTATAGTTAGACTAAAAGGCAGTTGTTCTAAGAGAACAAGGTGATATTCTGTGGTTTAAAATCAGGAAAGGTGTGCATCAGGGTTGTGTCTTTTCACCATACTTATTCAATCTGCATGCTGAGCAAATAATTCTAAAAGGTGGACGATATGAAAAAGAACAGGGCATTAGGAATGGAGAAAGACTCATTAACAACCTGCGATGTGCAGATGACACAACCTTGCTTGCTGAAAGTGAAAAAGACTTGAAGCACTTACTGATGAACATTGAAGACTACAGTCTTCAGTATACCTCCTTTATACCTGGACCTAAAAAAAACAAAAATCCTCACAGCTGGACCAATAAACATCATGGTTACTGAGATTGCCAAGGATTTCATTATACTTGGATCCACAGTCAATGCCCATGGAAGAATCAGTCAAGAAGTTAAAGGACATATTGCATTGGGCAAATCTGTGGAAAAAGACCTGTTTAAAGTGTTAAAAAGCAAAGATGTCTCTTTAAGGACTAAGGTGTGCCTGACCCAAGCCATGGTGTTTTCAATCACCTCATATGCATTCGAAAGCTGGACAATGAGTAAGGAAGGTCAAAGAACTGATTCATCTGAATAACGGTGTTACTGGAGAAGAGTATTGACCATACTTTAGACTGCAAAAACAAACAAATCTGTCTTGGAAGTACAGCCAGAATGCTCTTTAGAAGTGAGGATGGAAAGACCTCGCCTCAGGTACTTTGGACATGTTATCAGGAGGGATCAGTCCCTGGAGAAGGACATCATGCTTGGTAAAGTAGACGGCCAGCGAAAAATACAAAGACCCTCAACGAGATGGATTGACACAGTGGCAGAAACAATGGGCTCAAGCACAGCAGTGACTGTGAGAATGGCACAGGAGAGAGCAGCGTTTTGTTCTGTTGTACATACACAGGGTCGCTATGGGCTGGAATCGACTCAAGGACACCTAACATCAACAAACATGTATGTGTACATGTATGACATACACACATGTACTATATAAAAAATACACGTGTACTTATATGTCTAATAAACACATACCACAAAACCTGTCATTTGCTTTAACATGATGTGCTTGATGCCATAAGCAGTGTCATTTTCTCATTGTCATCTCTTAAAGTTGCATAACGTAACATAAAAGGAACGACATATGCTATAACATGTATTTTAATTCTTCTACATTCATCCAGATATGAATATGAGTCATATATTTAGTTATAATGTTACCCTATGGCACTGTTTTGCTGTGCGCTGAAGAACCTTTTGTACATAGCTTTCATCTTTTTTGGATTTAGTTTAAAGGTGACCCAGTAAGTTTTTCTCTCTTGCAGTCTTCCTTTAGTAGATGTAGGTACTATTTCTATTAGTAAAGGAGGTATGGATGGATGGAGGACATACTGAGAAGGTGAGCACTTTTGCAGATGAACACAACGTGAAAACAAGGAACTAATCCATAAATATTGGCATAGAAATAATAACAAAGAAAAAAAAAAACAGAACAGAATTACTTCCGCAACTACATTTTATCTTCCGAGCGGCTGGAAAGAGCATATTTTCTGTTTTTCACAGAGTGAAAATCTTAACTAAATTTAGAGTTGTAAAGCATGTTTATAATAAGTCAGGACTCTTCACAGAAATAATCACAATATTAAAGTACTTATTTAGTTCGAAAGTCGTTAGCACAATTGAGAAGCATTTGATCAGGTTAACTGGTTTGAGAAGGAGTAGAGATAATTAAAAACAAAACAAAAGAAAATACCACAATATCTGAGAAGCCCAAGGTGTAAAACGTATTCAACACTATCAACTGCAAAGTAAGGTCCCAAGCCTGACAGTCTAGAAGGAACTGTTAGTAGCACGTGTGGTAGGGTAGAAGCTAAATAGAAAGACAAGGAAGAAAAAAATAGAAAGACAAGGAAGGCATTTGTTTAATCTTTGACGTCCTTGAAAGAAGAGTCCCAGCGCTGTAGATATTTCATTTTAAGACTAGTCTTTTCCAGGGGAAAGGGATGGAGCCACAAAAAGATTGAAAATGCTGGGAGAGAATGACAGATATAATAACGCTGCTTTTAAAAATGAAAAAAAATCTATGTAGAGTAAAGGTAACTCAGACAAAATATAAAAGCTGTTTTCTGTCAACTTATGCAGAAACCTGGACTAAATAATAAGTTGCGACGAGTCTACCAGAAATTGCTTGGGCATAATCAGCAGAGGTTAGTTAGCCAGCATTGTCCACCCATTTGCTCTTTCATCAGCCTGATGGGGGAATTGCAATCCCTGTAGGAACCAACGGTAAAAGAGGAACGACACTCCCTAATTTAGGAAGTTTTGATTGGCAGTCGGCTACAGCCTCTGTCCTACTCTAGGTGAGGATTACGCTTCATCGTAGGTACTTGGTGACTTGCCCTTCTTTACAGTCAACAAGAAGCAATAGCTTAGTCACGTTTGGCTGCTGTTCTGCGCAGACTTTGGCAGCCCTAGGGAGACACATTTCTCCAGCCGGACCCGCCCAGACCAGGGGAGCAGCACCCTCCAGCCACTACGCTGTTGCTATGAGACAAAGGACGGGAAGGTAGGCGAGCGAGGCAGGAAGTCCCGCCTCCCAGCCCCGGGCCTGAGGCTCCCCCCGACGTTCACGCCCACCTGCCACCTATTACGGGCGAGCTCCCTAACGCCTTGCATCCCTTCCTTCACTTCCTTTCCCTTTTGCACTTCCATTCTAGGGCGAGTGCAGGCCCCGCCGCTTCCCTCCGAGTCCTCGTTCCTCTGGGGCGCGCGGCGACCGCCCTTCCTTCGGGGCCATTGTGTACGCTGGAAGACGTGGAGGGGGCGGTAGCGCGCGGAGGCGGGCGCCTCCCGCCCATTGGCGGCGCCGGCCGTCGGGCAGGGCGCGGGCGCCCGGGATTGGCCCAGCCGCGCGAGGCCCCGCCCCCGGCCCCGCCCCGCGGCGGGTCTCGGCGTGGAGCGGGTGGGGTGTCCAGCGAACCGTCTGCTGCTCCGCTGGGGCGCGCGGCGTCCGGCGGCCGGGGAGTCGGCAGCGGGGAGAGCGGCTGTGGCGCGGTGCGGACGCTCGGGGCTGCGTCTCCACGTCTCGGCGGCCTGTGCTCCGTGCCGCTCGGGCCGGGGACGGTGCTAGTGCGGTGAGTCCGCGCTGCCCGGGGCGCGTGCCTGTGGGTCCGGGGCGCGCACACGCGTGTCCCGGCCACGGACGGCGCGGGGGGCGAGGCGGGCAGGGGCGCCGGGGAGGCTGGCGCTGCTTTCCGGCCGGGCAGGGGCAGCCAGGCGCGGGCCACGGGGGCAGAGGGGCGGCCCCGGCTCCCAGCTGCTGTCGCGGCCGCCGGCCCGGTGCGCTCAGGGGTGCTGAGCACCCAGAACCGGGCCGGGCCGAGGAGTGGAGCCGGAGGAGAGGGAGCCGGGCGGCCGGGATCGCCGGCGACTCGGGAGTGCGCTCCGGGCCGAGTGCGGAGAGTGGAGCGCCTGCGGGGGCGCGGGGGGCCGTGGGGCGCGAGGGGGGCCGTGGGGCGCGCGGGGGGCCGTGGGGGGCGCGGGGGGCCTCGGGGACCTTGGGGGGCCGGGGGGGCGCAGGGGGCGCTGGAGGCCGGGGGCGCTGCGTCCTGCTGTGCCCAGCGCCTTCCCCTCACCGAGCCCCGGGGTGGCAGCGGAGGGGCTGGGCGGAGAGGGGCCCGGGCGTCCCGGAGGAAGCCCGGCGACTCCCCTGCTCCGCGCCACCCCCGTGGGCGAGAGCTGGGAGCGCCAGCCGTGCACTCTCTCTTTTCCATGCCCTCTTCTGTGCGCTCTTCACTCTCCCTTTTAAAAAGCTGTTTCGGTGGCTGCTTTATTTGGTTCTTTACTTGGGGGTTCCTCCTCACCGCGTTAAAAAACTGTATGTGTGTCCGTGCTTGGCGCTTTGAGCGGGGAAAATCCAGCTCCTACACCTTTGTTGACAACAGACGTGCCCCTTAGTCTTGTGTAGAGTAAGCTTTACGTTTCTGTAACTTGGCGAAAACTAACAGAACGAAAGGGAGGTTTCTTAGTGAGGCTCCAAGATACTAGCTAGGGCTTCAGTTGTTTAAGATACTGAAGTGTGGTTAAGGCAGGGAGGGTGAGAACGCTGTGTGTTCTTATGTACTTGGAGGAAACCTATTTAACTTTTTTTTGTTGTTGTAAATTGGGAATTAATCAAGCTTTTGCACCTTGAAGTGTGAGGAGACTACCTCTTTGACTGTTAGCGTTCTAGAAGCAAATTTAGGGTTGTTGCTCCCACATGCGCTGTGTGTAAAGATTGGGGGTGTAAATTCACACAGTCATTGAAAAGTTGGATTTGGAACCCTGAGTTTTGTTCTCATTGACCGAGGATGTAATGGGTATGAGTAAGCCTGTTCAGTTTTCTGTTGGGTAAGTATTTTTGGAACAAACTAACTTTTGTTTTTCTTTATCTTTCAAAGAAGTGGGATTCCAGATGGCAAATTCTATGAATGGCAGAAACCCTGGTGGTCGAGGAGGAAACCCCCGGAAGGGCCGAATTTTAGGTATTATTGACGCCATTCAGGATGCAGTTGGACCTCCTAAGCAAGCAGCAGCAGATCGCAGGACTGTGGAGAAAACCTGGAAGCTCATGGACAAAGTGGTGAGTTCTGCCAGACTCTGCCTACGCTTGGTCCTGTTCACCCAGGGTATGGGTTTTCCACATTTATTTATACTTCTAATTTCAAATAATTATTATTATGGCAACGGTCTTTTGGTTTTGGGTGACTGTTTTCCATACATGCACTGTGAATTTTGGAAAGTTAGATTCAGAGCAAAGATTTTTTTTTTTTTGTATAGTTGTCCTACTCTTCAGGGTTCAGAGTTCCTCTATATGACTCAGATATGCAAAGCTTTTACTGTTGGCTGCTTTTGTTGGTGTATGGTGTTTGCAAGTGTTTATTCTGTCTCATGTGAAGTTATATTGCTGTAAGATAACAGAGTGCAAACAAGTAGTTTAAGAAAAACCTCTGACCGAAAGCTCCTGACAGCCACGTGTGTGCTGCCGGGAATATTTACTTGAGAAAAAATCAGATTAGCCCGTAAGTGAGGAAACAGACACTTGAGAGGAATAGTTTCCATTTTGATATTTGAGAATTCATCTTCATTAAGAAACTTTTCTGTTGTTGTTGTTAATGGTAGAGTTACAGTTTCTTTCATCTGCTATTCCATTTTCAAACAGGAAACCTTTTTGATTGCACATTGTTTATCGTGAAAGGAAAATTTATGTTGGGGTGGTGGGACTGAGAGTGCCAGAAACCTCTGTGGTTTCTGCATGTTGACTTCAGATGAACCAAAATTTCATGAGAAGAAAGGAAGCAAGATGTCGGTGTCCAGAAGACTCTAGTTCAAAGGGCAACCTGAGTACCTTACAGGGATCTAGTCAGAGAGCTGGAGCTGTCAGTGTCCTGTCTCGGCAGGTAGGAAGGTGCAGTAAGTAGGACTGAAATGTGGCTTGCTGCTTTGCCAAGTGAGTAGCTCTTGAAGCAGTAACACTGTCCTGGACATATTGGTAGGTGTTGGTAGTACCGCTTGGCTTTACTTCATAGATTTTTTAGGGCTAATTACAAATTTAGTTGAGGATTTTCATAACTGTATAACTACACAAATGGATTTTTTTTTCACCCATGATTCCTTTGTAAGGATGTGCTAAGCCCTCTGTGAAGTCCTGTGGTGGCATCCACCTTTGCTTTGGCTTGCAACTGTGTGCAAATATTGGCCACAGAAGACTGCTGTCAGTAGGATTAGCACTGCAGGAAGGTGACATGATTTACTTTATTTCATATGTTGGTGTAAAAAGTGCAGATGGATAGATGAATGGCGAGCCTGTCGTTCTGTGGCCTTTGGTGGTATAGACAGAGCCAGAATATTTTTGCCAGATAAATTCCTTTTGGGCTTCAGTGTGACCTATTTAAGCTTCTTCCAGTTTATTCAAATTGTTATATTAAAGTGCTCCAGACAGAATGATGTCATGGTGTCAGAACATTGCGACTTTCCGCATGGGGTCGGGTTTCGATTTCAGCATTGGATGTTTAAGAATGAGGAATATGCACTTTGGCAGAGTGAATATATTTGGCAGACACTATGCTAACTCTCGTTGCTTTTCCAAAGATTATGCGGTTGAAGGTTACCTTTTTTGCCTGAATCATTACTTGGGGCTAAGAGAAGGAGTTCAGGGTTTTTCTGTACTCATCTGTTACATTCCAAAAAACCTGTTACCATTTGGTGGATTCCAAACTCCTAGTGACCCTATAGGTCACAGTAGAACTGCCGTATGGGGTTTCCAAGGAGTGCACCGAGTGGATTTAACTCTTGACCCCTTGGTTAGCAGCCAAGCTCTTAACCACTACACCACCCGGGCTCTGATCTGTTATATTAGTTTGCAGCAAATGGATCAGATTCTACAGAGGGAGCTACCCCTCTCTCCCCATCCCCTTCCTTGAGTGGTCAACACTTATAGATTTGTAAGTATTTGTTAGAATATCAAATCAGAAACGTTTATGTAAGGAAGTGGTCAGATGTAGTAACTATAAAGTCATCGCTTTTGAAACTTTAAAAAATTAATGGTGTGTATACCTTTGGTCTGTAACTGATTCGTAACATAAATTTTATCCACTTTTAATTATATGACCATGAGTTGTGGTAATGTAGATGGTTATTTGATAGTTAAGCATCCGCCATTGTTTGTTTTATTAACCCTTTTGCAAGTTTGGGTTTGGCCTCTCCAAGACTTGAGAAACTTGACTCACAAGAAAAGCTATTGTCTGAAGTCTCCACTTAGTGGCAGTGGGTGCGGTGTTGGCGAAGGTGCGTTGCTGTGGTTTTTCCTATTCGTCCTCGTTATTTGTCAGAGATGAAAATTGCGTTCGTTTGTGAACGCATCCGTCCGTAGACTTGGTGGAGGGAAGTCCCATAAATTACTGTGAAACAGGTCCGTATGTGTGTTTCTGCCCTATCACATAGTAGTAAAAAGGCACTGGTAATTTCTACTCGGCAGTATATTTTGTTTTATTGTGTAATGCAGAAGCATCCCCTGCGTGTGTTTATTTTTTCTTACTTGCCCGTGGTGAAGGAAGTGGGTCATGATATCAACATGGCCCTCAGGATAACATCAGAGCTTTATTATTAGTCCAGAAGTTAATTTTTTGGCACATTACCTGTTTTGCAAAATAACTGCCATAGGATGAATTTTGCTAGTGAATAGCAGAAAATAGTTTCAAGTCTAATTGATAGTGATATAAAAAGGAGCATTTAGTGTATAGGGTGAGGAGCCCTGGTGGTACAGTCGTTAAGTGCTCAGCTGCTAACCCAAAGGTCAGTGGTTTGAACCTGCTAGTTACTCTACAGGAGAAAGATGGGGCTGTCTGGTTTGGTAAAGATTTACAGCCATGGAAACCCTATGTGGCAGCTCTGCCCTGTCCTATAGTGTCGTGAGTTGGAATTGACTCCATGGCGATGGGTTTGGGTTTTAGTGTATGGTTAGCATTTTTTCTTTGTAAAGCATTTTCACAGGGGCAGGTAATATAATACCCAGTGCCTATGAAGTATGATATGAAAACAAACTCCAAATTCACGTTGTCTTAGCTACTTAAAAGTAAAATAATTTATTTCACCGGGGATAGTGAAGCAGTCTTGAACTGTAGAACAAATATCTAGTAAGTGTGTAGTTTCAACGTTTGGCCTCTGGAATTTAAAATGGTCAGCTGAGATTGTAGTTCCAGCTCACTGTTATGTTTTCATAAGGTAGGTAGCTCACTGGTAGTGGGAGAGAGTAACCGCTCGGTTATACTGTCAGTAAGATGTAAAGTGTTTCGTAGCGGAATACCAGTAGCATAGCATTGGCATGGTACATGTACTAAGGTGGGGGAAGAATATTAACATATCACAAAGCATTCCATTTAGACATATTTTCTGGGTTTAACCATATATGCCATTGTAAATCTGGCCAAAATTTTCTCAGGTTAGGGGATCCCTATGTGATACAGCGACAGAAGTGTTAGTCCTGAAGATACATCTAGGTTCAAGTATACTCTGAATGTGGTCTGTTCCAAAGCTACTCAGGTAGGTTTCTTAAACACTTAATAAACTTAATAATCATTTATTGAGGACCTACTGTGTTCCCGGAGTCCTAGTGGTGCTGTGGTAAAGAGCTCAGCTGCGAACTAAAAGGTTGGCAGTTCGAATCCACCAGCTGCTCCTTGGAAATCCTGTGAGGCAGTTAGTTGTACTCTGTCCTATATAGGGTCACCTTGAGTTGGAATCAACTTGATGACAACTGTTTTTTGTTGTTGTTGTTGTTACTCTGTTCCTCCTAAGGGCTTATTATGGGAGATGCAAAGCTAAACCAGACATAACCCCGCCCTTGATGCATCAAGGAGGTCAGAGAACAGCGTCAGAGCCAGGCACATGAACGGATAATTGCCATGTAGCATGGAAAGAGCTGTAATACAGACTTTCACAAAGTGCATTGGGAGCAGAGTAGAGAGCATCCACCTGCCATTTAAGAAGCCTGGTTTTTCTGGCCACTGCTCAGACAGAACCTGTCGACTCTGCTGGCCATTGCCTTTTAGAAACAGCGTTGTCGTGCTCTTGTTGGAATTGCTGAGGTGTGAGGGTAAGGAAGTGATTGCTGATCGGTGTGGTAGGGATAAGCATTTATTAATGTGAGGTTCCTCAGCGTGGTTTTTACAGGAGCCTTAGCCAGGTGATGGAAAGGAGAAGAAATAGTTTTCCATCTAATAGATGCTAAATGTCCTGAGCATACATAGATGTTCGGGAAAATAAAAAATAATTAATTGATGCTGAAGAGCAGAGCAAGTGGAGTATTTGCCTACAGTTGGTCTTGCGTCCTTGTTATTTATTTGAAATTATGTTTCTGAAAGAGTTGTTGAAAGCACTTAAAAAGTGAGGATGCCAGATAGCCTTTTCCTGCCTTGTACTTTCAGTACATTTAATATAGCTGTCAAGCTTGGAATACAGCTTTTTCCCTATATTTATAACTTCAGTGTGACCATAACATATTTTAAAGTTTGTCAGTCAGAGATGTTTAGATACTGATACTAAAAGACGTGGGTAAATACTCTAAGTTGAATTCTTCATACCTCTGAAAAATGCTGCATGTGGAGTAAAGCATTGGTTTTGGGGCCTGTTTGTTGGTTTTGAGCGTGTCACCTTCCTAGGGCCCTTAGCAAAGGAAACAGCATTTGTTTGCATCTTTTCCCACAAACGTTTCCTCTTCCTCCTGAGTTATTCTACACTAGCAGAATCATGGGCATAGTAGACTTGGATACATGGTTATAGCACATTAAGTGTCCAGGTAATTTTGTTTAGTACTGAGTTAGATTTTGCCTTTGTGCTGAAAGACATGAAGTGACCCTAAAGGTGGCCGCTTGTAACTTCTAGGAAGACCTTTGATAAACTGAAAGATTTAAAGGAATCCTACCAAGAGGTATCTTGATTTATCCCTATGCTGTTAGGCATACATATAATGGAAGCCTGAATCAGTTAGTAATCTATAAACTCTTAGAAAATTTTTACTATGCAAAATTTGAATCTACTTTTTTTTTTTCTTTCTGAGTTACTTTATATACTGTGTTGATTTCATCTTCATTTATCCAGTTCTGACTCTGGACAGACAGACAATTATAAATAGCCATGCCATACAGTAGAATAATAAATGGTGTGATACAGAGTTTTGATGTAGTATGCGGAGGAGGAGATAAATGCCGTTGGCTAGGGGTGAAAAGTTAGTGTAGAAGGAAGCATAGACGAGGTGTTATCCAGCTGTTCTTTAGAGGATGGTTGGGATCCGAGTGATTTGGAGGACATAGCAGGCTGAAAAAATTATGGGTACAGGAGGTTGTTGAGTGAGAGAAGGTGAGTTAGAGAAGGATGATCCAAAAACCAAACCCAGTGCCATGGAGTTGATTCCATCTCATGGCGACCCTATAGGACAGAGTAGAACTGCCCCATAGAGTTTCCAAGGAGTGCCTGGCGGATTCGAACTGCCAACCCTTTGGTTAGCAGCCGTAGCACTTAACCACTACGCCACCAGGGTTTCCAGAGAAGGATGATAGAAGCTTTGAATTCCCTGTCAGAGAATTTGGACTTATTTATCTTGTAGACAACAGAGAACTGTTGAAGCTTTTTGAGTAAGGAAATAGAAACTCAAGGCTACGCTTTGGTAGATTACTCTCTTGTCTCTGAAGGATGGGTTGAAAGAAAAAATAAAAATAGGGAGAATGATCAAGAGGAATTAGTTGGCAAGAAATAATGAAGAGTTGAGCCAAAGAGTTGGCAATAGGTATAGAAAGTGTTGAATCAAATGAGGGAGACATTTTGGAGATTAAATCTGCATGTCTTGCTGAACCCTTATAGATAGAGAATGAAAAAGAAGGTTAAGTGAAAATGACTTGAGGTTTTCAGCCTAGTTGATTCTGAAGGCAGTGATGCCATTAATGAGATAAGGAAGGGAGGAAGAAAAAGAGGAAGCTTGGGGATTGGTGCATGGTAAGTTTGTTTTTTACTGTGTTGAGTTTGACATGCCATTTTTAAGGCAGAAAATTTAGTGCGTAGTTCAAGTGATGAGTTTAAACTACAGATACATAATGGTAGATAAGTATATTGTATATTGGAGTAGCATTTCAAGCTACGGAAGTGGATGGAATTTCCAAGGCAGAGTAGAAGGTGAAAGTAGAAAAAGTCAGAGAATGACTTTTTTTTTTTTTTGAGGGGTGTGTGTGGTCTATTTACAGTTAGATGGCAGAAAGGAGGAAGGAGCCTGTGAAGAGCAATGGTAAGAGGGGTAGGAAAAGAATTAGAGCTTACAGATTTCTTGAGTAGAAAGGAGGTAGTTTCAAGTTCTGTAGAAAAAACCGACCTGGATGAAAACTTAAGAATTCATTCACTATCATGATTAGAGGCCATTGTTGGCCTTTGTAAAGCAGTTTCACTCATGTGACGATTGCGTGGATAGTGTGTGTTATAGAATTGTGACAACTCATGGAAAGAAAGCTCTGATGGCTTTAGGGTTTGAGCAGATCTGAAATAACTTTGTTGTTGGGGTGCTGTCGTTCATAGATTCATGGCAAGGGTGTAGGTAGGAAGCAATATAAGATGTAAGGAAAGAAGGAATAAATGAAGTGGTATCTTAGATTATGATATGGGAGGGGAAGGTTAAAACGAGGAGGAGGAATAACCTTCCTAGATTAATGTAACTTCCACTGAGACAAGAGAAAATTGAGAGACTATACAGGGAAGTTTTGAGGGAATTTGTAAATTTTTGTATTGGGCTGTCAGGAAGTGATTTAAACCATCGAATGTATAACATTTAAACCTTGTTTTAAAATTGTATATATCACAATCAATATATAATTTAACCAGTCTTTTGGCAGTTGAGTGGGTAAATAAGTAAAAAATTTAAATGGAAATCCGTTCTCATTTTTTGTATTAAGATCATCTGAAACACAAGCTGTGACTTAGATGATGTCGCAGCTATTTTTATCTACTGTTTGGATATTATTTAATATTTCTTATGTGTGTATAAATTTCTGATTTTCTCCTAGTAACAAAAGAAGCATTTTGGAAACAGACTTTTATAGCTTTATAACATATTAGTATGTAAATAATTATTAAGCTCATGCACACTATCTTACAATAGCAATAATAAACGTAGTTATTAAATTAATGGTCTACTTCTTAAAAGATTTGATATTTTAGTCCTAAATCTTTTCGTGAGAGTCTTTTGAAGAGACAAGAAGATTCTATAAGAATGGCACATTACTGACTTGGGTTTAGAAACCTTATTTCTTGCTTTTCAACACAGAACATACCACACATTTGTAGGGTTTCAGGTAACTTTATGAAATAAAAGACCTTTAAACATTATTATGATCATCACAAAGTGGTCAGTGCCCTTGGTCTGATTTTAATTTTGTCTTAACAATGGAATGTAAAGGAGAAGAAAAAAATACTAAAAAGTGGTGCACGTCTGCTGTGTGCCAGGTACTGTGCAGGGCGTTCTGCACTTCCTCTTCCAAGGATTGTCCTGGTAAGAGCCTCCGTGGGGCAGTTCTGGATCCACATG
The DNA here is from genome assembly GCF_024166365.1 of Elephas maximus indicus. Classification (NCBI taxonomy): domain Eukaryota; kingdom Metazoa; phylum Chordata; class Mammalia; order Proboscidea; family Elephantidae; genus Elephas; species Elephas maximus. The sequence continues at coordinate 77,392,434 of NC_064836.1, read as the reverse complement.
ACAGCACATAACAACAACAACAAGGTGGTTCCAGAAGTGGAAACCTGCCCAGGGCTGTAAAGCAGGGCCAGGTCTAGGTTTGCTTGATTCTGATATCTGTGTTTGTAGAATAAAGACAGTCAAACACACTGCTCCATGGAATGCTGTGATTCTTCCTCTCTTCCATGGGAAATAAAAGAGTATTTCCTCCTGTCTTAGTCGTCTAGTGCTGCCATAACAGAAATACCACAAGCAGATGGCTTTAACAAAGAGCAGTTTATTCTCTCACAGTCTAGTAGGTTACAAGTCCAAATTCAGGGCGTCGGCTCCAGGGGAAGGCTTTCTCTATCTATAGGCTTTGCAGGAAGGTCCTTGTCCTCAATCTTCCTGCTGGTCGAGGAGCTTCTCAGGGGCAGAGACCCTGTGTCCAAAGGACGGGCTTTGCTCCTGGTGCTTCTTGGTGGTGGTATGAGGTCCCCAACTCTCTGCTTGCTTCCCTTTTCTCTCTTGAGAGATAAAAGGTGGTGTAGGCCACACCCCAGGGAAACGCCCTTTACCTTGGATCAGGGAGGTGACTTGAGTGAAGATGGTGTTACAATCCCACCCTAATCTGTTCAGCATAAAATTACAATCACAAAATGGAGGACAACCACACAATATTGGGAATCATGGACTAACCAAATTGATACATATTTTTTGGGGGACACAATTCAATCTATGACACCTCCTGTATTTGGTATTACCATTTTTTATTCCACTCCAGATTTTGTACTCATTTTTTGGCAGGTTTATCCAGTCAGTATTGGTATGGATATTCTGTTTGTAATATTGCATACTTTTTCTAAGAATTTCTTTATTTTTTTCCTTTCCTCATTTTCTTCCTATATCATGGCATCAAATATTTGTTGAGTATCTACTATATGTAAGGCTATATTAGGTGCTGGAGATTGACCGGTGAGCAAGACAGATATGTTTTTCATCGTTAGGAAAGTTGCATTCTCATTTGCAAGAAAGATAGTGAACAAATGGATATATAGTTGATATTTTTATTATGTGGTTATTTAATGAGTATTCCTAGATGTGTCTTCTAATGAAACCTTCATTGAAAACCATAAGAAAATTGGTAGTTTTACCAAAATCCTACTGTATTTAAATATACTAGACATGATATGGGGCCCTGGTGGTACAGCAGTTAAGCACTCACCTGCTAGCCAAAAGGTCAGTGACTCAAACCCACCAGCCTCTCTGTGGGAGGAAGATGTGACAGCCTGCTTTTGTAAAGATTATAGCCTTGAAAACCCTGTAGAGCAGCTCTGCCCTGTCCTTTAGGGTTGCTATGAGTTGGAATTGACTCGATGGCAGTGGGTTTTTAGACACATGACTAATTTAGTGTGTTAGGTGTCTTGTTTTTATTCAGTTAATATTCTGTGTAGAAAGAATTTTTTAGTATTTTTGTACTTTAGACCATGCAAGATAGAAAGAACCAAATAACTCTTAGATGCGTTTTTTTTTTTTTTTAAATCATGATTATGTACCTTATGTAACTCCAGTAAGAAAACTCTTTTAACATTTACAGGATGGTGCAGGATAGGGAGTATTTCAGGCTTCCCATAGTGTCTTAAAGAATGGAATATTTCACTTTGAGGGTACATGGTTTGATTCAATATAGCTTAAGGCTCCATGAAGGGAGTTGTGTTTTATAATGAGAGTCTGGTGTAGTACAGACACAATTCCTTACTATTCATATTTTCATTTGCTTCAGTAGAATTTCTTTCATGTGTTTCAGGGGCTAGTTTGAACTTTGTTTGGAAGGAATACGTTAGCTGATCTAATATCTCTTTATTACTTTTTGGATGGAAATTTTAATTAAGGCCCAAGTCAGGAAACACTTAAGTGCAAGTGTATTCTATGAAAAATAAATGGCTTTGAAAATTCTTATAAACAACAAAAAAACCAAACCCGTTGCCGTCGAGTTGATTCCGACTCATAGTGACCCTGTAGGACAGAGTAGAACTGCCCTATACGGTTTCCAAGGAGCGCCTGGTGAATTCGAACTGCCGACCTTTTGGTTAGCAGCCGTAGCTCTTAACCACTATGCTGCCAGGGTTTCCGAAAATTCTTATAGCACTAGTAAATTTTGTTTTTATATTTGTGCCTTTGCTATGATAGGTTGGTTAAATATGTTTTGTGTATGTGCATATTTATTACGTATTTATGCATTTCTTGAGATACCTATGTAGTATATGTATATTAGACATATATACTTTTATGCATATGATACTGTGCAGATATGTACAAAGAGGTCTGCTTAAAAATTGTTAAATACATTTGTTTTAGGGTTCTCTAGAGAAGCAGGACCAGTAAGATGGATAGCTACATGAATTTTTTAAATGAATTGTCTCATGACTGGGGGGAGGGCTGGCAAGTCCCAAATCTGTAGGTCAGACAGCAGGCTGGAGGCTCCTGCAGTCATGTGTCCCAGAATATGTAGGTCAGGTGATGGGAAGAGTGAAGAGTGAAGGAGTTCTGGCTAAATGTCTGTTTATACTCTGGGGACAGAATACTCCCTAGGGAAAACTCCCTTTTTGCTCCTTAGGCCTTCAGTTGACTGGATGAGGCACACCCATATTATGCAGGGTCATCTGATTTTCTTAAGGCTAACTAACTTCATCACATCTAACTACTTTGTAGAGCATCTAGACTAGTGTTTTTCCAAACACCAAACAGCTGGGCACCATAGTTAATCACATCTAACTACTTTGTAAAGATCAAACACCAAACACATAGCCTAGCCAAGCTGACACATAAAATTAGCCATCACATATACTTTTCCAGAGTTGTATGTACAGCAGTCATAAGTTAGATAAAACCAACATTTTTAACAACAACAAAAACCTCAAAAACAATAAAGAAATCATCACAAAATTTAAACAAATAAAACAAGCTGTTGTGTATTGTAGTGGAGAGAGTACCTGACTTGTAAGTCCGGACATCACAGTTCTGATCAGTGACCTTAGCTAGGTTTCATTTCTGTGTTTCAGTATTGTCATGTGATCTCCTAGGCCTTTTTTAGGTCTGGAATCCTTCTAGTTATGTGACTATACTGGGATTTTAAGCCAGAATCCAATACTAAATGTTTTGTCTTTTCACAAGAGTAGTGTTGTTACTGAAGTGGCCCTTTTACGCATTGGTCGGTGCAGCAGTCGTGTCTGATGTGAGCGCAGGTTGGTTCTTCGTGAGAGCGCTTCTGTGTTGGACCAGCTTTCATTCTGGAACCGACTCAGATGTTTCTAAGTTGTTTGAATCTAAACTTGAACTTCATGGTGAGCTTGGTTCCCCCCCGTCCCAGTGTACTGCTTTTAGAAAAGCAATTTTTCTTTCCCACGCTTTCTCAGTTCCTTGCACATAGCAGACACTCAGTAAATATTTATGGAAATGAAGTGAATTTGACCTGCTTAGCAGTCATAGCTGTAGTGCAGGGTTACTCATTTTCGGCAGGAGCTGTCCCGAATCACAGGGTTTAACACTAATCCAGCTGATGAACTGCACACTCAGCTGTATCTCAGCGTTGTGTGTTGCACTTCCCCAAGTACAATTTTAGAAAAGAGTGCAGCCTGCAAGGGCCTCGATGAACTGAGCCAGCCCGCTTCAGACCTTGTACCATTCAGCTGTAGACTTCCTGTACACCTTACAAATGACTGTTTACTTCTTTCTTAACCTGCCGTGCTCTCTTATGCTTCGTAAGCCTTTCTACACCCCTTTGCCTGGAATATTCCTTTTGACAAATTCAGATATGCCTTTTGTGACAATCCCACGTAGGTATGAGTGAGGTTCTTGTTTTCTCTGTATTATTTTGTATTCTCTTCCATTACAGTACTTAAATTCTAGTTTAAGTTTTTTTAAGCCACTGGTCTTCCACCAAGAAGCTTTGGTGGCACAGTGGTTGGATCACTCAGCTGCTAACTGAAGGGTTAGAGGTTCAACCCACTAGCCGCTCCGTAGGAGAGAGATGGGGCAGCCTACTACCGTAAAGATGACAGCCTCGGAAACCCTATGGGGCAATTCTACTCAATCCTGTAGTAGGGCTGCTGTGAGTGGGAATTGACTCGTTGGTAGTGGGTTTGGGTCTTCTGTTAGACAACTTCTTGAGGGCAGGCCTGTGAGGTATTCCTTCCTGTGTTCCCTAGGGCCTGAAACAGTGGCTTACACATAGCGGTTTGTTGAATTAAAAAATGAGTCCTGAAGTTCATGTAAATTTGCAAATAGAATAAAATAAAAATGTAAAGGAGTTTAGCAGCATCATTAAATATATACCTAATTTTAATTAAATCGTGATGTATTTAGAAAGAAGATCAGCCAAAGATTCAGAAGATACAGGCTCTTGTGTTGGATTAATGATCTTATAATAGTCCTTTAATCTTTGTAGTCGTTCGTTTGCTTACCTGGAAATGAATGGATTGGACAGGGCCTTGATTCAGATCCCTTACAGCAGGAATTACATAGCTCCTAAGTTAATTGTGCAGAGTTAGGTCTCTTCTGCCAGACTCCTTGAGGCGGGATCCATGTCCTAATCATCTGTAATTGCTTGGCACTAAGCTCTGTACCGGCTATATAGTAGTTATTCAAACAATTTTACTGAATAAAGCATTAAATTCCCAGGTAGAGCAACAATTTTAAATAAAGCAAATGCAAAAAAAGTCAGAATAGTGAATTAAAAGTCTGTAAAACTTAAAAGTTACTATTAAAGAAAATTTATTTGCAATATCTGAAAGAAATACCCAGAGACTTTTTTTTTTTTCCTTTGTATTAGTTAAAAAATTCACCAGTGGAGGAAACCAATTTGAAGCTACCTGGTCTCTAACTAAAAGTTAATTTATCAGTCTGTAACATTTTTTACCAAGATTACTGTTGCTAAGATGAAGCTGTGCCTGCTGTAGGATGTTGGTGGCTGGATTTGCGAAATTTTATATATACCCTGGTGGCGTAGTGGTTAAGTGCTACGGCTGCTAACCAAAAGGTTGGCGTTTCGAATCTACTAGGCGCTCCTTGGAAACGCTATGGGGCAGTTCTACTCTGTCCTATAGGGTCCCTGTGAGTCGGAATCGACTCAATGGCAGTGGGTTTGGGGTTTTTGCTGTAGGATGTTGGTGGCTGGATTTGTGAAATTTATATATACTCTTGATAAAAACCCCAGATAGTATCCTTTAATCCAAAGAATTGAAAAACTGTATCCTATTTCAACCAGCGTTTGTTATATCATTGCCATATTTGGACTTAATCAGTCTTTAGGCCAAAATGAGCTCCTCTAGCTGTAGAAAAGTATCAAAAAAAAAAAAGGGGGGGGGGAAGAACATTATCAGCTCATTTAATTATATTTTAGTGAAAATTTAGTATTATTTAATAAATGAGATATTATTCTCCCTTTCTAAGAATTTCTTTAGGAAATCATGTTGGGTTATTAATTGAAATACCATCAGAGTTTATTCCTGAAAATAAAGACAATACAATCAAAATATTTGCATACGGTATACACATCAAGTATTGCAGAATCTATTAATCAGCTCATCCATCTATCCATTCATTCATGTATTAGTTATGTGCAATGTGCTAGACAGTTCTGTTTTAGGCAGTGTATACAAAGGGAGGGAAACCCTGGTGGCGTAGTGGTTAAGTGCTACGGTTGTTAACCAAAGGATTGGCAGTTTGAATGTGCCAGGCGCTCCTTGGAAACTCTGTGGGGCGGTTCTGCTGTGTCCTATAGGGGTGCTATGAGTCAGAAGTGACGCGACAGCACTGGGTTTGGTTTTGGTTTTTATACAAAGGAAGATATGATGATGCCCTAGATTAACGTGAGAAATAGTTGCCTTAAATTAGGGACTAGGAGCTGATGGGTTTGTTTGATTTGATTCAGATTCTTCTCACCACACAAAAAAAACATTTGGTAATTTCTTAAAGGAAGTAAGGTATTGAGTATAAGGGTACTCTTTTCATTTTGTTGTTTCCTTGATTTATTCTGTTTGTAATTTTGAAATTATTACCATTCAACTGTTTTGTTTTTGGCCCAGGTACTTTTATAAATATCCAAGGGCAAATCCATGTTCTGTGGAATCTGAAACATACAATTTGGCAAGATCCTTTTAAAGAAAAAAAATATAAATGCAATGTACAAATACAAAATTGATTATGAAAATCAGTTTTGTTTAGAATGAGAAAACAGTCACAACAAATTATACATTTTTAGAAGCTGGCATATCCACAAATATAGAAAATCCAGAGAAATAAGGCAGACTGATTTGCTTCCACTGTGCGTGTGCTTCCAGTGCTGGGTGCCGTAGGACATGGTCAGTTGTCAAATCAGAAACGGACCGTCCGGTCTCCCTGCTAGACTAGTCGGTACTGTGGGTGTTTGAAGTAGTCCTGAAGACATTATTTTAGCAGGACTGCTGACAATAATTAAGGTATTTACAGAAGTGACCATGTGCCTCACATGTGCCTTCTACTAAACCCTAACTAAACATTGCACCAGTTCACATTCACGTTAGCCAGATCCCACAAATGCCTGCGGCCACTCCAGTGCCACCCAGTAGGAGGCTAAGTATAGTGAAAGAGAAGTTATAACGGAAAAAGACAGTAATCTTAACCAATTGTGTTTATAATAACTTGTTCTTGACAATTTTATTAAAAAAAAAAAAAATTATTCAGGCCTAAATTAAGAGGGCCAAGTGTGTGAGGGACCCCAAAGCTTAAGAAGCTTCATTAGCTTCTCTGTACCTACTCCTTGCTCTCAAGTCAGTTCTGACTCATAGTGACCCATAGGATGGAGTAGAACTGCCCCATAGGGTTTCCAAGACTGTAAATCTTTACAGAAGCTGACTGCCACATCTTTCTTCTGCGGGGCAGCTGGTGGGTTCGAACTGCTGACCCTTTGGTTAGCAGGTGAGCACTTAACCACTGCACCACTGGGGCTTGCTGTAAACCCCCTTTGTGAGTATATTTTACTTTTTGTAAAAGTGCTGTGCAGTTAGAGTGTGTATATTCTTGTGCAATTCTCAGTGACTTAATTTTTTTTTTCTCTTCCAAATTTCAGGATTCTTTTTGTCCTAATTAGAGGAGTAAGAATGAACTGGACTTACTCTGGGATAAAGCACATGAATACCTATAAGTGAATATAGTAGAACAATTACTTTTTCTTGCTGGCAGAGGGTATCTTCAGTTCTGCAGGGAGTCCTGAATGCCCCAGTGGTTAAGTGCCACCTGATGGATGACTGAACCGTTACATAATACGTTGATGGGTGTGGTAGAAAGTATGGGGAGGTAGAAAAGACTAGCTCTGGCCTGACCCATTTACTGCTTAATGACTCATTTATTACAGTTGTGCCTCTTTGTTTTATTCTCCTAAGGGTTCAGGAACAATATGCCAAAACATTAATTAAAATCTATGAAAGAGCTTTAGCTGGGCGTTCAACATAGTAAAACAATGTTTAAATGTGAGACGTTGGTTGCCAGCAAAAGAGGCCCATTTCCTCATTTTTATTTAAAATAAGACTATTAGTGGTATCCAGTGATTAGCACACAGGTGTTCTCTTAAGCTATGAACAATCTGATGTTACAGAAGAGAGAACAAGAGCATTAGGGCTTGAAAGTAAGAGTGATATCGAAAAGACCGAATGGGAGAAGAAAATAGGATTTAATTGCATTAGGACAGATGTGAATATTTACCAGTTCTCTATGTATATAGTAGTGATTAATTTAAGACAGTAATTTTTACTATGGAAAATGAATAAGCAGTACTTAGTTCTATAAATTTATAATTTTTCTATGAAATAATGTATTGTGGTTTATATGAAAATGTTTTATTTCTGTCTTTGTTTTTAGGTAAGACTATGTCAGAATCCCAAACTTCAGTTGAAAAATAGCCCACCCTATATACTTGATATTTTACCTGATACATATCAGCATTTGCGGCTTATATTAAGCAAATATGATGACAACCAGAAACTTGCCCAACTCAGTGAGAATGAATATTTTAAAATCTACATCGATAGTCTAATGAAAAAGTCAAAACGGGCAATAAGACTCTTTAAAGAAGGCAAGGAGAGGATGTATGAAGAACAGTCGCAGGACAGGTAAGAATACTTAATTTGTTTTCTTATTGTTAAGGTCATTCATGTTGCTGCTTTTTGCATCATAGTTAACAAATGTCATTGTGTATTTGCTTTTCGCATTCTTTAGACTGTGCACATTTACGTAGATTTATCTATGATAACAGCTAGCACATGAGATGGTGTTCTTAAGCCACAGCCTTGATGGGATGTGCACACACAGGAGATGTGTGATGGAAGACTTAGCTTCAGCCTCTAAGCTTTGCCTGTCAAATGAGGACACGTGGACCGCAGTAGTGAAGACTGAAGTAGCGTCAGTTTAATCTGCGTTGTATGGCCAGGATACTTGACTTAGGGACCACTTGTTAAAGTCTGTTGTTTGGCTATTTTAATGTGAAAAGTCTTGATCTGTCTTAACCCAAATATAGTAAGTAACAGAGTTTCTCATTTCTGGAAAATTTTAAGTATATCTGGAATAGTTGTTGATAGTGATAGCCCATTTAGGTTTACAAATTGGAAAAAGATACAATAATTAAAACATATAAAGTCTTACCATCATTAGTTAAGTTGAATTTTAGTGTGAGACACTTATCTTCTCTGCATCTTGTTGTCATTAGTTGTTGTTGAGCCAGCCCCTGACTCAACGGTGACCCATGCACAGTGGGAAAAAAAATCCCGCCTGGCCCTGCACCATCCGTGTGATGAGCTGTTGACCAGACTCTTGTGACCCATAGGATTTTCACTGGCTGGCGGTTGGAAGTAGATCACCAGGCCTTTTGTCCTGGTCCATCTTAATCTGGAAGTGCCACTGAAACCTGTTCAGCATCATAAAAACATGCAAAACCCCACTCACAGAGTGGTGTCTCCTGCGTGGAAGGAGAAAATTCTACTACCGAACCGCCAATGTTTTCTGTGGATTTTAGTTTTCTTATATATAGGAAAACTCTTAAAAGCCCTCTAATAGTTTTCTCAGGTCTGAAAACTAGCCTCATTTAGTTTAGTATAGCATAGGACTACATAATAAGAAGTGAAGTAATTGAGATATGTCCACTCAAAAGTTGTATGTAAATACTGGCCAAACAAATATGCAGAGTGAGTAAAATCATCAAATCCAAACATAGAAAAACCCTCTGCCTGTTGTAAAATGCCATACGTGTCTACTGATTTATAATTTAATGTCTAAATTAGTGATGAACTCAACATAATCAGAAATCTAACCAAGTGTGTACCCGTGGGCACATCATTTGGTATTCTTGGACCACCGTTTACTAATCTTGAGGGTGGTAGATCTTAAACTTGCCTTTTAGCTTCAAAGCTCTAAGACTCTCTCCAGTACTACCAAATGGAATTTGAATTGCCAAGAGGTACCAGATGTAAGGTAGAGAGATAGTATAGTAATTTTTTATTTGTATAGGCTTTCCAAGAATGGACAAGGTTAAGGGAAACAAGATGTTTTATTAAAAATTATATTTTCACCTTGTAGCTCTACCCCCGATCTAATAAAGTTACAAATATCTTTATAATTCATATCAGCCCTGTAATAATTCTTTTTTCAGCAAACTATTCTATTCATTTTTACTTTATTAGGGTGTTAGGGCACTAAGAAGTTATGTAACTTCTAGGCCTAGGAATTTGTAAAAATGCATGATGTAGTAAACTGTATACCCTACATTTACAACTTCCTTAGAAATTTGAGACATTTTGTAACTCAGTAGAATTTTTGTAATTACTGTTGCATCTGTATATTGTTTTTGGTTTTTTATATGGAAACATTTCAGGGTGAGATCCTTTACATTTTTGTTGGTTATGTATAGATTTCCACAGAAGATGGTAGAGCAGATAATGCAGACCGGTCAGGTGAGGCAGCTGTGTAAATGCTGTGTATCTCTGCGTTTTACATGTCCGGGTAGATTATGGTCACTCTCCTAGATGCAAAACAAAGTGTCTTTGTTTCTGTGCTGGTGTATAGCACAGCCCTGCTTGGGCATTACCCCAGGTCCCAGTTTCTGATAGGTTTCTGAGGACAGCTGTGTTTATCCAAATTTACACTTGATAAGTGTTTAATCATAATTCAGAAGAACCCTGGTGGCGCAGTGGTTAAAGCGCTCAGCCCCTAACTGGAAGGTCGGCAGTTCAAGCCCACCAGGCAGTTTGAACCCCTCAGCCACTCTGTGGGACAGCAGTCTGGCAGCCTGCTTCCGTAAGGATTTACGGCCTGGGGAACCCCATGAGTCAGTCCTCCTGTATTCTGTAAGGTCTCTGTGAGTCAGAATCGAATTGACGGTGGTGAGTTTGGTTTTTGATAATCATAATTCATAGTACTTTACCATTTTTAGTACTCCGTAACAGGGTAAAAGACATAGATTTTTGTTGCTGTGGTGGTAAAATATGTATAACAAAACATTGGTCAGTTCAACCTTGTTTACCTGTGCACCTCAGTGACGTTGTTGTTGTTTGTTACGTGCTGCTGAGTCAGTTCCCAGTCATAGCGACCCTGTGTACAGCAGAATGAAACACTGCCCAGCCCTGCACCGTCCTCACGATTGTTGCTGTGCTTGTGCCCGTTGTTGCAGCCACTGTGTCAGTGCATCTCGTCGAAGGTCCTCTTTTTCACAGACCCTCCACTTTACTCAGCATGATGTCTTTCTCCAGGGACTGATGCCTCCTGATAACACGTCTAATGTACATGAGACAAAGTCTCACCATCCTCTCTTTTAAGGAGTCTTCTGGCTGTACTTCTTCTAAGACAGATTTGTTTGTTCAGATGGCAGTCCATGGTATATTAAATAACCTTCACAAACACCGTAGTTCAAATGCATAGATTCTTCTTCAGTCTTCTTCATTCATTGTCCAGCTTTTGCATGCATATGAGGCGTTTGAAAACACCATGGTTTGGGCCAGGCACACCTTAGTCCTCAGTGTGATATCTTTGCTTTTTACCAGTTTAAAGAGGTCTTTTGCAGCAGATTTGCCCAATGCAATATGTTGTTTCATTTCTTGACTGCTGCTTCCGTGGGTGTTGATTGTAGATTCAAATAAAATGAAATCCTTGACAGCTTTAATCTTTCCTCCATTTATGATGATGTTTACTGGTCCAGTTTTGAGAATTTTTGTTTTATGTTAAGGCGTAATCCTTATTGAAAGCTGTAGTCTTGGATCTTCATAAGTAAGTGCTTCAGGTCCTCTTTACTTTCAGTAGGCAAGGTTGTTATGTCTGCGTATGGCAAGTTGTTCATAAGTCTTCCTCCAGTTCTGATGCCCTGTTCTTCCTATAGTCCAGCTTCTCAGATTATTTGCTGAACACACAGAGTGAGTAAGTATGGTTAAAGGATAGGACCCTGATGCACACCTCTCCTGGTTTTAAACCACACCTTATCCCCTCGTTCTGTTTGAACAACTACCTCTTGGTCAGTGATGTTTTGTTCATCATGTTGTGTCGCCATCTTCCTTTTCCATTTCTAAATTTTTCTATAACCTTTAACAGAAATTCAGTGCCACCGAAACAGTGCCACTCCCTTTCTTCTTGCCTCCTGCCCCTTGTTGTTGTTAGGTGCTGTTGAATCAGTTTTGACTGGCAGTGACCCCGTGTGACAGTACAGCTGCCCTGTGAGGTGTTCTTACCCCTTGTTGTTGTTAGGTGCTGTTGAATCGGTTTTGACGCGTAGTGACCCCGTGTGACAGTACAGCTGCCCTGTGAGGTGTTCTTGGCTGTGGTCTTTACAGAAGCAGGTCACCAGGTCTTTCCCTGTTGAGCCACTGGGTGGGTTTGAGCTGCCAACCTTGGGGTCAGCGGCCGAGTGCTTAACCATCTGGCCCACCTGAGCTCACTCCTTCTCCTCCTGGAATCACTAATGAACTGTGGTTTGTGTGCATTAGCCTATTCTAGATACTTTGGGTAAGCAGAATATAGTATTTACCCTTTTGTGACTGGTTTATTTCAGTCAGCATAGTGTCGTCAAGTTTAATCCATGTTTTTGTATGTATCAGAACTTCATTTGCCTTTATGACTGAGTAATTCCATTGTAAAGAGCCCTGGGGGCATGGTGGTTAAGTGCTCAGCTACTAACTGAACGGTTGGTGGTTTGAATCCACCAGACACTCAGCAGGAGAAAGATGTGGCCGTCTTTCTATAAAGATTACAGCCTTGGAAACCATATAAGGCAGTTCTCCTCTGTCCTGTGGGGTCACTGTGCTTTGAAATCCACTATGGCAATGGGTTTGGTTTTTCTTGGAACTCCATTGTATGTATATATGATAAACTGATGCATTTGAATTATGGTGTTGGTGAAGAATATTGAATGTACCGTGGACTGCCGGAAGAAGTGGAGTCAGAATGCTCCTTAGAAGTGAGGATGGCGAGAATTCATCTGAGTTGTGTCACTAGCGTTGCTGTCATCCCCTCCCTGCCTGCTGTGGGCAAGGCTGACCCGTGAAACCCCCAGTTGGTGGAGCAGCCTGGCCCTGCCCCACCTTCGTGCAGACTCACTGCTCCTGGCCCCATGCCCCCATGGCTCCCTGCAGCTCCTTGCCTTGCCTGTTGGCCAAGGCAGAGACCCTACGTACTGCCCAGTGGCAGGTGTCCTGGCCCTGCCACACCCCGACTGGCAGGTGACAGGGTGGGGGTGACGAGTTACTGCAGTGGGTGACACCAACCCTAGTGACTGCAGGTGATTGAGGGTGTGTGATGATTACTGCAGTGGGTGACACCAACCCTAGTGACTGCAGGTGATGGAGGGTGTGTGATGATTACTGCAGTGGGTGACACCAACCCTAGTGACTGCAGGTGATTGAGGGTGTGTGATGATTACTGCAGTGGGTGACACCAACCCCAGTGACTGCAGGTGATGGAGGGTGTGTGATGATTACTGCAGTGGGTGACACCAACCCCAGTGACTGCAGGTGATGGAGGGTGTGTGATGATTACTGCAGTGGGTGACACCAACCCCAGTGACTGCAGGTGATGGAGGGTGTGTGATGATTACTGCAGTGGGTGACACCAACCCCAGTGACTGCAGGTGATGGAGGGTGTGTGATGATTACTGCAGTGGGTGACACCAACCCCAGTGACTGCAGGTGATGGAGGGTGTGTGATGATTACTGCAGTGGGTGACACCAACCCCAGTGACTGCAGGTGATGGAGGGTGTGTGATGATTACTGCAGTGGGTGACACCAACCCCAGTGACTGCAGGTGATGGAGGGTGTGTGATGATTACTGCAGTGGGTGACACCAACCCCAGTGACTGCAGGTGATGGAGGGTGTGTGATGATTACTGCAGTGGGTGACACCAACCCCAGTGACTGCAGGTGATGGAGGGTGTGTGATGATTACTGCAGTGGGTGACACCAACCCCAGTGACTGCAGGTGATGGAGGGTGTGTGATGATTACTGCAGTGGGTGACACCAACCCCAGTGACTGCAGGTGATGGAGGGTGTGTGATGATTACTGCAGTGGGTGACACCAACCCCAGTGACTGCAGGTGATTGAGGGTGTGTGATGATTACTGCAGTGGGTGACACCAACCCCAGTGACTGCAGGTGATTGAGGGTGTGTGATGATTACTGCAGTGGGTGACACCAACCCCAGTGACTGCAGGTGATGGAGGGTGTGTGATGATTACTGCAGTGGGTGACACCAACCCCAGTGACTGCAGGTGATTGAGGGTGTGTGATGATTACTGCAGTGGGTGACACCAACCCTAGTGACTGCAGGTGATTGAGGGTGTGTGATGATTACTGCAGTGGGTGACACCAACCCTAGTGACTGCAGGTGATTGAGGGTGTGTGATGATTACTGCAGTGGGTGACACCAACCCTAGTGACTGCAGGTGATGGAGGGTTTGTGATGATTACTGCAGTGGGTGACACCAACCCTAGTGACTGCAGGTGATGGAGGGTGTGTGATGATTACTGCAGTGGGTGACACCAACCCCAGTGACTGCAGGTGATGGAGGGTGTGTGATGATTACTGCAGTGGGTGACACCAACCCCAGTGACTGCAGGTGATTGAGGGTGTGTGATGATTACTGCAGTGGGTGACACCAACCCTAGTGACTGCAGGTGATGGAGGGTGTGTGATGATTACTGCAGTGGGTGACACCAACCCCAGTGACTGCAGGTGATTGAGGGTGTGTGATGATTACTGCAGTGGGTGACACCAACCCTAGTGACTGCAGGTGATGGAGGGTGTGTGATGATTACTGCAGTGGGTGACACCAACCCCAGTGACTGCAGGTGATGGAGGGTGTGTGATGATTACTGCAGTGGGTGACACCAACCCCAGTGACTGCAGGTGATGGAGGGTGTGTGATGATTACTGCAGTGGGTTGCAGATGGTACCAACTCTAGTGACACCACTGCCTTATCGATCCCTCCTCTGGCATTGCTGGCCCTCCTTCTGCTGTCACAGACCCTGGGGTCATTTTGGTGTCACCCCCTCTTGAAAGTGTCAGGGGGTGCGATGCACACCCCCCGCATCCTCCTAGTGATGCCACTGCTTTGTCTCACGTACCTTGGGTATGTTATCAGGGGGACCAATCCCTGGAGAAGGACATTATGTTTGGTAAAGTAGAGGGTCAGCAAAAAAGAGGAAGCCCTTCAAAGAGATGGATTGACACAGTGGCTGCAACAATGGGCTCAAACATGGTAACTTTTGTGAGGATGGTGTAGGACTGGGCAGTGTTTTGTTCTGTTGTCCATAGGATTGCTGTGAGTCGGAACCAACTCCATGGCACCTAACAACAACAGCAGCAACAACAACATTTTGTGTAGGTACCACATTTTGCTTGTTACATTCCTCGCTTTCTGGATATTCAGGTGGTTTACATGTTGGCGGTTGTGGATAGTACTGAAGTGAGTATTGGTGTACAAATGTTCGTATTGCTGCTCTCAGCTCTTCTGGGTGTATGCCTGTGAGTGGAGTGGCGGGTCAGACGGTAATGTTTTTAGGGTAATTCTGTGTTTAACATTTTGAAGGATTACCGAAGTGTTTTGCGCAGGAGCTGCACCGTTTTACAGCCCACCCGCAGTGGAGGAGCGGTTCCCTGTTTCCACATCACCAGTGTTTGTTGTCCATTTTACAGCCCACCCGCAGTAGAGGAGCGGTTCACTGTTTCCACATCACCGGTGTTTGTTGTTGTCCATTTTCTCTGATTGTAGCCATCCTAGTGGGGGTGAGGTGGTGCTTCATTGTGGTTTTGGTTTGCATTTCCCTAATGACCAATGACGAGCATTTTTTCACGTGCTTATTTCATTTGTATATTTTCTTAGTTGAAATGTCTATTCAGGTTCTTTGCCAATTGTTTAACTGGGTTGTTTGTCTTTTCGTTGTTATGTTGTAGGAGTTCTTTATGTAGTTTGGGTATTAAACACTAGCTCAGTGTGTGGTTCCCCCAGATTTTCTCCTACTCTGTGGTTTGTTGATGCACAATAGTTTTTAGTTTTGATGAAATCCGGTATATCTATTTTGTCCTATGTTACTTTTGCTTTTGGTGTATGTCTAAGAAAAAAACACCTTGTTGCTGTTGAGTCGATTCTGACTCGTAGTGACAACCGTGTAGGACAGAGTAGAACTGCCCCATGTCTAAGAAAACATTGTCAAAAACTAAATCCTGAACCATGACCCCTATGTTTTCTTCTGAGAGCTTTATGGTTTTAGTTCTTACATTTAGGTCCTTGATCCATTTTGACTTAATTTTCATATATGATGTAAGGTGTGGGTCCAGTTTTATTCCTTTGTGTATAGAAATTCAGTTGTCCCAACATCATTTATTAAAGACACTATTCTTTGCCGCAGTGAATGGACTTAGCACCCTTTGGAAAATGTGATCAACCATAGTTATATGAGTTTATTTCTGGACTGTCAATTCTTTTTCATTGGTGTATGTATCTGTCATTATACCAGTAACAGACAGTTTTGATTACTGTAGCTTTATAATATATTTTGGAATTGGGAAGTGTGAGCTTTCCCACTTTATTCTTCTTTTTCATGATTACCTTGGCTAATCAAGCCCCTTGTAGTTCCATGTAAATTTGAGGATTTGCCTTTATCTACGAAGACGGCTGTTGGAATTTAGATGAGGATTGTGTTGAATCCGTATATTGTTTTGGGTAGCGTTGACCTCTTAACAATATTAGTTCTTCCAGTACATGGCATGGAATATTCTTCTATTTATTTAGGTCTTCTTTAATTTCTTTCAGTAATCGTTTACAGTTTTCAGTGTACAAGTCTTTCACCTTTTTGGATAAATTTACTTCTAGATATTTTATTCTTTTTAGATATGATTATAAATGAAATTTTTTCCTTTGGTTACCTTTTCTATCTTCTTCTTGCCGAGTTGTTCTGACTAGAATTTCCAGTACAATATTGAATAGCTGTGGTGAGAACAGACATCCTTGTATTCTTCCTCAGCCTTTCTCCATTGAGTATGCTGTCAAGTTGTCAGTTTTTTATATATCCCCTTTATCATACTGAGGATTTTCCCTTCTGTTCCCAGCCTGTTGGGTGTTTTTATCATGAAAGTGTGTTGAGTGAAGATAGACTGTTGATTTGTGTTTCTTCTGATAGAATTGATTTGTGCACAGTTACTGCGAGGTTATCTTAGGACCCCATTTGCAAACTGAGACTACGGTGAGCCATTGCACGTGCAGCTCGGGACATTTTGTTGTATAGAGCATAAAGGAAACTTTTTATAATATTCTCATGTGGTTTAGACAACAGAATATTCTGTTTAGTAGAATGATCTTATCTAACATATATGACATTCTGATTTCGGAGAATATTATAAGTCCTCTGAACTCTCTCTCTTTGATTCTGTAAAGAGCTTACTGGGGACATTAGTATCATTGAGACAAAAACAGAGGTTAGTAATAGTAAAAATGGTGATTTGTTGTTCATTGACTAGACTTGCATTGCAACAAGCTATTCCACATTCAGTGAAGAAAATTCTGCTGGATAAGTACATGAATTAAAATGTTAATGTCCTTACATCTATGTTTTGTCAAAACTAAACAGAATAATAAAATTTTCTGAAGAAGTGCATTTAAAGAATAAATGGTTCTGCTTTAAACATATGGGTAAATGGAAAAAAAAATCATGGCAATTTTAAGTACTTGTTTTAATTGATGCCTGAAGAATGAGTGGTCTGAATCTTTAAAGCAGTTTCACGTAGAGGAGCATAATAGATGGCACTCAGTATGTATGCTAGCTATTCAAATCCTTTGTAAAAGTTGAATTGAAATTATAATTAGGTAAACGTATTTACTATTGAATAGATATTAAGATACAGTGGAAGCCTCTTGCTCAACAGTGGGATTTTCAGAATGGACAATGTAATGATTTCCAATAGAAGACAGACAGGAGCAGGCTGCATGTCACACAGGACTTTTATTGTCGACTCCTTCTCTTGCATCAGCTTTCCCTAGTTTTTTTCCACAAGCAGTTCTAACTCACGCTGAGTTGTTGCTTCTCTAGCTGAGTGTCTAAACCATTGAACTGGGATTTCCGGGAAGAGTAATCCATTGAATTCTGGCACACATAAAGTTTGCTTGTGTGTGTGTTGGGAGGGGGGTGAAAGTGAGTATTGTGTACAGAAGGGGGATTTTATCTATATTTTCAAGCACAGAGAAAGAAACCGTATCGTACTGCTTAATGTTTTAGCGGTAAAGGTCAAAATGAGTGTGAGGGTCGTTACAGCTGACAAATGAAAAATTGACAGAAGGCTCATTTCTTTTGTGATTTGACTGGCAACCTCATCAGTTGTCCATTTTAATAGTAAAATTTACTCTTCCATGTAAAAAGTATGTATTAATCGTCTGCTGTGCAAGGCCTGGCATTGGACACTGTATTTTGGAGAACCACCAGAGATAATGGCTTATCAGGTTTTCCTGTTTAGAACTGCTTCAGTGAACCGGAGTGCTCGAGCCCATTTCTCCCTCCTGTATTCTGGTTTACAACAACTGAAACAAAGCCAAAGTCACCTCAGGTAGAAGGAATAACTCTGTGTTGGGTAAACTACCTGTGAAGAAAATAAAGGCTTTTAAGAAATTTATGCCAGACAGTAACACAAAGATGCTGTCCTGTTATTAATATCATCCTCAGAGCCCCTGAGCTGTTCTTCATGCCCCAGTGCTGGAGAAAGCAAATCAGCTTCTGTGGACAGAATGGCTACAGGGGGTGGGTGAACATTTTTGCATGGTTTGTACAATAATATTCATACTGATTGAAATATAAAGTATGTCAATGTAGCAAAATTAGTCCTAGAAGATGCTCACTTTTATTTAAAATTCTTCAGGAGCATCAGGCAAAAGTCTTTTTCTCCATCGACCATTTGGCCAAACAGAGAAAATCTGCTGTATTAATAGTGTGTTTCTCTGTATAGTATCAGACATCACTACTCTGTATGCCTGTGTTGTAATTTATGAGATAGTGTAGGAAGAGCAGTTTGGAACTGAGGAAAGATACTTTGTTAAGTTAAAAGTTGAATTACATACAACAGTACCTACAATAATAGCACCACCATCACTAACAACAGCGAAACACAAAGCTACAAACAAACCTGCTCGCTTTCCTCTTACTGCTGTGTGACATCATTGCACTGGGAAAAGAATAATGTGATATTGATTTAAATGCTTAAATTTGTATAAGCAGAAATACATGCTGATTAAATATACATATATGATCATCAAAGTAGTATTGAAATTCCTCATGGGTTTTCAGTGCACTATTTAAAGTGATTAGCTGTATGTACATCTGGGGCTTTCTTTAATAGTTTTAATTACTCCTGGACATCACAGATTTATGACCTTGTTTATAGTGCCACATTGAGTACTACATTTTCTCATGAGAAACTCTGTATGTTGTGTGAAGAAAATGAGGAAAGAGTGCAGTTTGAGTACAGGAATGCGGAGCCCAGAAAGTTCATGGTCTCATGCCATATCTGCTCCAGGTGTTCATTGTAACCTTGGTTGGTTTCCTGACTCCAATCCATGTTCTTCTGACTTTAAATTGTTTTCTGGATATTTACAGCATTTTGCCTCATAAAACAAGTTGTGGGTGTTTCTTTCAGACTAAATGTTATTGTTGCTGCATCTGTCTCATTTTAATTTGTACTGTATTGAATGTCTTACATTTAGTTCATGAAAAACCTATTGTTTGATGTTATATGGGAGATAATGATTTATTTATTTTCTTACAAATAATGTTACATTTAAAAAACTAGCCTTTTCATTTGTTTTTATTTGTTTACTAATTGTGATAACTGCAGTTATTTTGTACTTCATGAGGACAAGGAATAAGTTGCAAGGAGAATGAATGCTAAATTACATAGGTTACTGATATACTTTAAATACAAGTATTTATACAAATATTTTAATATAAACTTATCCCATTGCTTTTTTTTCTCCTATATTTGTCTGCATTCTTTTTTTTTTTTCCCTTTTTAGTGGAAGACTAAAGGAATTAGAAGATTCATTTTTGAGATTTTAATGTAATAATTAATACATAACTTGGATTCAGAGGACAAATAGTAGTCAATCCTTTAGTGTAGAAGTGTGTGTCTACGAGGTAGGAAATAGAATTTCCTTTAGAAAACTGAATATTTTCCTGAAGTTGATTTATCATTAATGAATAAAGAGTTTATTTAGTCTTGAGAATGCTTTCATTCATATTTCAGGCATCTGAAGGCCTTGAGTTTGGAAATGAAGGGCTTATTTCTTTAATGCACCATGTAAGTGGAGGCCACAAGAAAGTTATGTAGACAAATGTTTTTAAAGTTAAACAAAGGGAGTCTGTTGGAGTGGGCAGGTGAGAGCTTGCAGCGGCTTTGCCTGTGAAGGACTTCATGGCCCTGTGCCTTGGGCTAAGTCCGTCCCTGCTGTTCTGCTAACTAGATGTGAAGGAATTTCTCTTTGAGTTTTAAGTGAAAAGGGTTTTTCCAGCAATTTCTTCTATGGAGTACGTTTTTCAAAATAAACAAAACAAAATTATCCAGATATAATTTAAAATTAATTTGATCATTTTTGATATTTTAAATAAAGTTTACATCTGATCTATTTCTTATTTACTTATTTTCAGCCCCATGTTAATACTGTTCAGCCCCTGACTCATGGTTTCTTAGTTATTAAATTTTTATTGTGACTTACTTTAACTTCTTCCAAGTCAGATTATATATTATGCACACAGGGTATTCTGATTTTTAAAAGGGGAATTTTTTTTTCCTGCAGATTAGAGTTTATTAAATATTTATAAGTTCCTGAGGATGATAACTATTGGGTTACAAGAGAGTAAGAAAACTCACAAGACTGAAGTGAACTTGACTTTATGGCTAAATACTCATTATGTTTTTCTGTCTTAAGGCAGCTTATTAAAGTTGTTTTCCTTTCAGTAAATATCTGGTGACATTCAAATTTGATAATTGAAATCCAGAAACATTCAAGAAAGGAGGACTGTTTTTAGTTTCATGATAACAGTACCCACAAAGAAGGTTGATGAAAGATGTCTTTCAGGTGGCACATTTGTTATTTAGTTAAAGAAAGCTCCTTTGGAAATTTCGTACAAAACTAAATTAAAGCCTGTTTATAGAACAGAAACATTGCAGCGATAATCCTGAGGAATGCTTGGAAATGTAGCCCAAGAAGAGTCTTATTTTTCCATGGTTTAACAAAGAAGTGGGGTTTCCAGGAATCCAAACAGATTAGCACTCAGCACTAATTGGGTAGGGTGTAAAATAGTACTCGTGTGCCTGTTTTGAAAGAAAGTATTTCAGTTTGCTGAATCCATTTTTAATAGTAATCTTTCCTCTTTTTGAACTAATTATTGTTAGAGTATGTCTTATTGTTTGAGTATGCATTTATACACCATTTACTTATAAAAAAACCCAGTGCCTTCAAGTCCATTCTGACTCATAGCGACCCTGTAGGACAAAGTAGAACTGCCCCATAGAGTTTCCAAGGAGTGCCTGGTGGATTTGAACTGCCAACCCTTTGGTTAGCAGCCGTAGCACTTAATCACTACGCCACCAGGGTTTCCACCATTTACTTATACACATGCTAGTTTTTATAGCAGGGTACACATATGAGACCATTAAAATAGTACTCATTTATACATTAAAATAATGAGGAGAAAATGAAGCTGTGTATCTTGTTCATGTAGAACCACTAAGGAACAGATTAAACTGTAAGTAAATTTAGACTGATTATTGAAATATGTTAATTTGAACATCTGATCATGTGATTATAGTATAGCACTTTCATATTTAATCACAAATGTATAATGAAATAGGCAGCGTAGAATTTATACTAAGGGGAGAAAGTCAAAACTCATTAGTCTATATGTTATAAAAATGTGAAAAACTCAGGCGGCAAACAAATACGTGAGGAAGTGCTCACAATCATTAGCTATTAGAGAAATGCAAATCAAAACTACAATGAGATTGCATCTCACCCCAACAAGGCTAGCCATTAATACAAAAAACACAAAATAATAAATGTTGGTGATGTTGTGGAGAGACTGGAACACTTATACACTGCTGGTGGAAATGTAAAATAGTATAACCACTTTGGAAATCGATTTGACACTTCCTTAAAAAGCTAGAAATAGAACTCCTGTATAACCTAGCAGTCCCACTCCCTTGGAATGTATCCTAGAGAAATAAGAGCTGTCACATAAATAGATATATTCATACCCATGTTCATTGCAGCATTCTTCACAATAGCAAAAAGATGGAAACAATCTAGGTGCCTATCAACAGATGAATGGATAAACAAATTGTTAGATTCACACAATGGAATACCACATAATGATAAACAGTGATCAATCCGAGAAACATCTCATAACTTGGATGAATCTGGAATGCATTAAGCTGAGTGAAATTAGTCAGTTGCCAAAGGACAAGTATTGTATGAGACTGCTATTATAAGAACTCAAGGCTTTAACACAGAAGAAAACATTCTTTGATGGTTATGAGGGTGGGGAGGGAAGGAGGGTGTATTCACTAACTAGATACCAGCCAAGAATTATTTTAGGTGAAGGGAAGGACGACACTCAATACAGGGGAATTCAGCACAACTGAACTAAACCAAAAGCTAAGTTTCCTGAACACAACCAGACACTTCAAGGGACAGAGTAGCAGGGGCAGGGTCTGGGGACCATGGTTTCAGGGGACATCTAGGTCAGTAGGCATAACAAAGTTTATTAAGAAAATGTTTTGCATCCCACTTTGATGAGTGGTGTCTGGGGTCTTAAAAGCTAGCAAGTGGCCATCTAAGATGCATCAATTGGTCCCAACCTACCTGGAGCAAAGGAGAATGAGAAACACCAGAGACACAAGGAAAATGTTAGCCCAAGAGACAAAAGGGGTCACATAAACCACAGACTCCATCAGCCTGAGACTGGAAGAACTAGATGGTGCCCAGCTACCACCAATGACTGCCCTGATAGGAAACACAACAGAGAGTCCCTGGTGGACTCAAATTCTAATAAAAAGCCCAGACTTAATGGTCTGACTGAGACTAGAGGGGGACCCCAGAAGACGTGGCTCCCAGACTCTCTGTTAGCCCAGAACTAAAACTATCCTGAAGCCAGCTCTTCAGACAAAGATTAGACTGAACTATAAGACATAAAATGATACTGGTGAAGAGTGTGCTTCTTGGCTCAGGTAGATAACGTGAGACTAAATGGGCAGCTCCTGCCTGGAGGTGGGATGAGAAGGCAAAGTGGACAGGAGCCCGTTGAACGGACATGGAAAGTCAGGATGTGCTGTCACGTTACAGGGAGGGAGAGCAACTAGGGTCACATAGCAATGATTGTATGTTTTTGTATGAGAAACTGACTTGAATTATAAACTTTCACTTAAAGCACAATTAAAAAAAAAGCAATAAAGAAAGGTTAGACAAGATAATATTGACACATAATAAAGACAAAATCTGTAGATTAAAAAAGAAAAAAAGATTTTACCATCTGAAATACTTAGGGTATTGTGACATTGTGGTGTGGCCTACTTGGTTGGACAGGCTCCTGTTCTCCCTTCTCCCACTCAACAGGTAGGCCCAGGCTCTGGGTACCATTTTGGAGTCTCGCAGTCAACAGGATCTGTCATTGAGGACCTGCCTTTGGTCAAGTGACCTGCAATTTAAGGGCTGGGTCGCAGGCATCATTTTGGGAGAGTACTGTAATTCGTTCCTTTGCTAATGCAACAGAGGTCAGAATTTGGTGGAACTGGGCCTTTATTTGAGTGAGGTCACTGCATCTATGTCTAACTTAAAAGTTGAGAAGTTCTTTAAATGGTTCACATCGTCTCTGGTTCCTTCCATGACGGTATGTTACCACAGGGGAGGCCCTAAGGGAGTTTCCTTCAAAAATGTGCTGTCTTGAGACTGGAGAAACCCCGAGAGTATGGCCCCTGCATAACCTCCTGAGGTTCACCCTTCAGCCAAAGACTAGACAGGCCCATAAAACAAAATGAAACTAAGTGGGCACACCAGCCCAGGGGCAAGGATGAGAAGGCCGGAGGGGACAGGAAAGCTGGTAATGGGGAACCCAAGGTCGAGAAGGGTCGTGTAGACATATTGTGGGGTTGGCAACCAAAATGACAAAACAATATGTGTACTGATTGTTTAATGACATGCTAGTTTGTTATGTAAACCTTCATCTAAAGTACAATAAAAAAGCGCCAAAAAAAAAAATGTGAAAAACTGCTCAACAGATGGTAGTGCTAAACAAAATGACTTGAAATTATTTTTTTAGAGGGGTTTGTAGCATAAATAATTTTTATAGTTTTATTTCAGGTTTATAATAAAAGCTTTGTGAATTTATTTGTTGATTATTTTTTATATTGAATATATTGAAAAACATGGTGAATTTGAAATCGATAATGTAATTTTCATATATGTATTATCATAAGTGGTTTTATGAATCTTAGAGCATAACAGATATTACTGATTGTAATGGATATGCCATCATCCGTTAAAATTTATCAATAATATAAATATTTATATTTAATTAAAAGCTGTGTAGACCAGATTATTCCTGGATTAAGGATCCTTGTTTTGTTCTCTTATTTTGTGATAAACACTGGAGGATTAATTAAAATAGTTAATTGTAAATTACGTCATAATCATTAAATCTGTTTACAAAGAGGAGGGAGGTTTTTTCACACTGGTAGCATAGAGAAGGCTGTATTTCACATTTACTTTGTGTCTTTAATATTACAATTTGTGTGGAATGCATTAGGCCCCTCAAGAATATGTGTTGTAATTCCTAACCTCTATCGACTCGACGGCACTGGGTTTTTTGGGTATACCTGTGATTTGCTATGGGTTGGAATCCACTCCAAGGCAGCAGGTTTGGTTTCTGGGTTTTATGCCTGTGATTATAATGCCATTTGAGAATGGGTTGTCTTTGTTATGCTAATGAGGTAGGATTAGTGTAGGGCGTGTCTTCAGTCAATCTCTTTGGAAATATAAAGTAGATTAAACATGCAAGGGAGAGAAGGAGAGATGGGGGAAGAGAGAAGCCAAGCCACATGAAGATTGCCCAGGAGCTGAAGCTCAAGAGTCGAGGACCTTCATCCGGAGTCAACAGAGAGAGAAAGCCTTCCTCTAGAGCCAGCACCCCTGAATTTGAACTTCTGGCCTCCTAAACTGTGAGAAGATAAATTTCTGTTTGTTAAGGCCACCCACTTGTGATACTGCTGTTACAGCAGCACTAGATAACTACAGCACAATTTAAAGTATTGTAAGTGTGGTTTCAAATCAAGTTTTAGGGAATCAACTCAAAGATTTCAGTTTAAACAAGACCACATGATTTTTTCTAAAAGTGGCATTTTGAGTATTTAAGTGAGGGGTTGGCAAACTGTACGGAGCCAGATAGTAAATGTTTTAGACTTTGCCATATGGCCTCTTGCAGCTACTCAGCTCTGCCTTTGTAGTGGAAAATCAGTTAAAGAAATTATGTAAAGGAGTGGGTGTGGCTATGTTTGAGTAAAATTTTATTTATGAAAATACGTGATAGACTAAATTTGGCCCATGGATCATAGTTTGCCAACCCTTGATTTAAAGTATTAATCTAGTTTTTTTCTCATACAAAAATTTTTACACATACTGTTTTGTGACATTAGTTGCAATCCCCAGAATGTGAAGACAGCGCCCCCCCCCCCCCGCCCCGCCGCCTTTTCTGCTCATTCTGCCTATGGACAAGAGCTGCCTATTTGATGTTGTGTATCTGATTGAAATATTATGAAGCACACCCCTCATGTCTATTATTTTTTGTATTATAGTCCTGTCTAATTTTTTCCCAAGAGCGGGCTTTGGGAATGGTTTCAGTTGTGGGTTAACAGAACATCTGGGGGCCATATTTTTGGTGGTTCCTCCAGTCTCTGTCAGACCATTAAGTCTGGTGTTTCTACGTGAATTTAAGTTTTGCTCCACCCTTTCTCTCCTTCATCCGGGACAGTCTGTTGTGAACCCTGTCCGGGCAGTCTTTGGAGGTAGCCAGGCACTATCTAGTTCTGGTCTTAGGTTGGTGGAGTTAATCTAATTTTTTGACAATAAAAGTTTGAAGGTGTTTATTAACGTGAACTGAGTGTATATGTTATATCAAGGAGGGATGCGTTTGTCTAAAAGTAGCAATATCCAAGTAACAGTTTACATAGAAAGGGATATGTATTTTTCAGCAGTGCTGCTAGAGACCCAAACTCTTTGTAGCTTTGGAATCTTCTGTAGCATATTGGCTTTTGTCCTCATTCTCGGTCACAGCGTGTTGTGGAATTCCTTCTGCAGCCTCATGCTTTTAAGGCTGGAAGTCAAGACCGTGAAAGAAAGCACTGGATGCGTCTGTCCTCTTTTCATCAAAGACCAGCAAAGTGCCCCAGAACCTCTCCACCCAACCTGTTCCCTCCACATTTCTCTTGAGTCTTAGTGGGACACTCGTCGCCCCGAGTTACAAAGATGCTGGTGTATTGAAGATTTCACATGTCAGCCTTCATATTAGAGGAAGGCAAGAGAGAATGAGGGTTGAGAAGGGGTGTTGAGTCTCTACAGGATATGTCAAAAGAGATACTAAGACATCCACAGTCTACTTAAACACATTTTCTGGTGTAACTTGCCTTAGGGGTATTTCTTTAAGAATATATTGTCAACAACTGAAGAGTCTGAAGTTAGTCTGCATCCGGAAGTTAGCTAGCAGAAGACACAAGAAAATCTGTTCAGAGAAAAAGGAGAGTTTATTAGTCATGGCAATAGCATTGGACAGAGAGTTGCATTATTTGTGCTGGGTCTTCAACCCCCAGTTCCTACAAGGTGATACGAAGGCCAGGTCACGTGTGCACATGGAGTAAGTTTCATTACAGGAGAAGAACCCCTGGCTTAAGAAACCTAAATCTTTTATAATGAGCACTAAACCTGTCTGATTGTTTGTCCTGGAAGAGACATTATTATACTGAACAGTAAACAAACCTCCTATTTGTCCCAGAGGGATTTACTGTCTCTGTTATCCAAGGCTGATTGGTATACAAACATTCTTGAAATGATAGTCAGAAACAGAGGCAGTCAGTATCTCTGATTACAAGACAGGCAGAAATGTAAGAGACCACCAGGGAATTTTACCCCCAAAATATGTGTTCTTTCCTAGAAATCATATTTGTGTCTTAAGTTCTTAGTTTGGGATCCAGCTTAAGAGTAAGGATATGATAGCACTACTTTAGATTGTTAATAAGACCAAAATCTTGAGTTTTGCCATTCTAATCAGTCTGTCTACCTATCTATCTGAATAAATTATTTTCATGAAATATTTGATATATTTTGGAAATATCTATTATGCATGTATTAGAAATATGCACATTCAAGCACACGCACACGGAGATACAGTTGATCCTCATTATTTGTAGATTCCATATTTGCAAATTTGCGTCCTTGCTAACATTTGTTTGCACCCCCAAGTCCATTCTTGTGGCACTCTTGTGGTCATTTGCAGACGTATGCAGAGCAGTGAGAAACTTGAGTTGCCTGATGTGCACACTCCCAGCTGAGGTCAGACAAGGCGGCGCTCTACCTTCTTGTTTCAGCATCCACGCTGTAAACAGGTGTCTTTTTTGCAGGTCATTTAGTGCCATGCTTTTTGCATTTTTGTACTTTTTGTTGATGAGTTCACTGTTTAAAACAGCCCCCAAATGTAGTGCTGAAGTACTTTTTCCCAAGCACAAGAAGGCCGTGGTAAAAATGCACACGTTTGATAAGCTTAGTTTAGGCATGAGTTCTAATGCTCTTAGCAGTGAGTTCAGTGTTAATTAACAATATATATTAAACACGGTATCTTTAAACAGAAGCCAGCATAAAACAGTTACATACTGATTGTCAGATGAGGATATTGTTGGTTATCTTTGTTATCAGTGTCTACACTGATGAGTATGTTTCAATTCAGTTTTCCACCAGGAGGAGCTGAAATGATTGGTGGTTACATGACTTGGCCAGAGTTGTGAGTGGTATTTCTGAGTGATGTCTCCTTTTCCTTCACACTTGGCATGTCTGAACCGGCAGCGGTTGGCCTCTGAAGGGCACCATTGTCAGAACTTTAAACTCTTTTTGAACTTTGTTTCAGGAGCACTCATTTGAACAATTAGAACAGTTTATGGTTGTGAAAATGAGGTGTTTCCCCATCTTCATTAACGGAGTGCTAATACTGTATATCAACACTTCCTGTCAGTCAGTGTCACTTTTTTTAATTAGATGGCTTGTATTTATTAAATTCAGAAGGAGTATTTCTTTAAAGTTTCACGTTTAATCATACTTTTCCATGTATATATGTTTGTGTGTGTGTCTGCCTGAAATGTTGCCAGTGACTTTTTTTAGCTTTTAATTTGTCTACATTGGCAAAGTAGTTATTTTTTCCATTAAGGAAATAGGAACGGTAACTTAAATTTTTTTTCTAAAATGTATTAATGAAAATAAAGTTAGCTCATTTTACAGATGCTTCAAACACTTCAGTTTTTCCCAGAGTTTTTCACTAGAGTATATTGATTTTCTAGGGTTGTAACAACATTCGAATATGTCAGATCCGTTCTTTTCCAGAAATTTCAGGAAAAAATTAATTTGACTGTGTATTTCCATAGTGCCAGTCGGACCTCATTTATCTGATTAAATAGGTTTGTACTGATTCAGGTCCTAGGAGAGAATAAATTATTCTTACCAAATTTTTTGTGAGATGTTTTTTTCAGTATAATTCTAATCTTTGTTCTCCCCAAATTGTGTGTGCAAAATTTATGTTTAAAAAGCAACTGAAGTATGAGGTTGGTGATTGACCACAGTGCTTTTGTCCAGTACACCAGGACTTGGTGAACCATATAGCCTGCGGGCCAAATCCAACCTGACAATTCTTTCTCTAAGTAGATTTTCAGTGGCACACAGCCATGCCCATTCATTTATTTATTGTCTGTGGGTACTATGGTAAAGTTGAGTAGTTGCCACAGAGACCAAATGGCCTGCAAAGCTAAAAATATTTACTATCTGGCCCTTTTAGAAAAAGTTTGCCGACCCCTGCACTATTTGGATATAATCTCTTCCTCAGCAGTGTTAGAAACTTCCAGCATTTTAAAATGTAAACATTTTCTTTCTTTCTTTTTTTTGCTGTTTTCTTTTCTGCACTGTTTCTGCCATTGATGCTTTATAAATTACTGACCATTGTGGTCTTAATGAGGGCAAAACAAAACAAAAAAGTCTTGCTCTACTCTCATTTCCTATCTTGTGTCAGTATTCAGATACTTTTAAAATGCAATAAATTTAGGCCTTTTCATCATTTTGTTTTTAACAGAAAGCCTCTCACTGAGGCCTTTGACAATCATTTAGTCTAGTAGGTCTCCTACGCTGGCCATGGACCAGATGCATTCTAATTCTCTGGAATGGATATTAGAAGAGTTCCCCAGGTTTTATGCAGTATTGACTGAGTTTACCAAGTGGCATCTCAGCATCTATATTTTTATTAAGTGTCTTCGTTATTTTTGACAACCTGCCTGCTGTTAGAATCCACAAGAGTCAAAACCATCTGATTTTACATGTAGCGTTATTGAGGACCATCGAGGTGTCATGGATGGGACTAGAACCCTGGACTCTGTTCAGAACTCTCTTTACTTTACCTATCTTCTTTTATCACCACTCTAGGGATCAGTTGTGAGTAGCTTTAAAGTATCCCCAAGAAGGATAAATTTCACTAAGGTCTGAGAAAGTTTTGTTGGAAAAAAATGGATTGAATTTATCTTTGCATGCCAGTCTTTAATCCTGCCTTTTTCTTTCACTTTCCTATTTCTTCTTTTTTCTCCAGATCTTGTTTATTCTTACAGGTGCAGCCAAAGCCGATAATACCTCACTCCCAACCCTTAGCTCAGCGTTTTTGATCACTCTAGCCAAACTGTCTTTTTCTTCCCTTGGCTGTAACATTTATCAGACCTTCCATGTGACATTTAATGTATTATCCAGTATGTGGCACTTAGCTATATGTTATCAAACAGTGCTGTAGTTTTAAATGGTGATAAGACATGTCACCTTCAAAGCCCCATTGTAAGTTTTTTAAAGACAAAAATCATTTCTCCTTTGAATCTCCCACAATATGCGGGACAGTGCTTCACACTTGCAAAACTAAGAATAATATATATGTTGAAGTACTGCAAGACTTATGTGCTGGTGGGGCCTACAAACGGGCAGGGAAATGTTACATTGGACAGCATCTCTTGAAGAGGGTCCAACAACTAGCCTTTTTTTTTTAATATTGTGTTTTACAAAGCAAATTAGATTCTCCTTTAACAGTTTTTATGCAGATTGTTTCATGTCAATGGTTACAGCTTTTACACTGTGTCAGCATTCTAATTATTTCCATTCTCTTTTTTCTGTTTCTGTTCATCTAACTTCCCTTCCCCTCCTTGCCTTTTCATCTTGGCTTTTAGGTAAATGTTGACCGTTTGGCCTCATATAGGTTTCTGTTTAAGGGAGCACATCACTCATGAGTGATATTGTTTATTGTATAAGCCAGTTTGTTGGTTGGCTGAAAGGTGACCTGTAGAAGTAGTTTCAATTCCAAGTTCAAAGCGTATCTTAGGGTGATAGTCTTCGGGATTCCTCTAGCCTCTGTTAGTCCAGTAGATCATGTGGATTCCTTTTTTAGGAATTTGAATTTTGTTCCGTATTTTTCTTCCACTCTGTCTGGGACCTTCTATTGTGTCCTGGTCAGAATGGTTAGTAGTGATAGTTGGGCATCGTCTAGTTCTTCTGGTCTCAGGTTAGAAGAAGCTGTGGTGGGTGTGGGCTGTTAGTCCTGAGCACTGGTTTCTTCTGTGAGCCTTTGATATCCTTCATTCTCTTTCGCTCCATTTGAGTAGAGACTAATTGTTCTATCTTAGATGACTACTCACAAGCTTTTAATACCTGAAATGCTACTTGCCAAACTAGGATGTAGAACATTATCTTTGTGGATTGTTATACCAGTCGATCACATTGTCCCACAAGACTGTGGTCCCAAGCCTTTTAAACCAGTAAACGAATCCTACTAGTTATTTGCATATGTTACTTGGATAGGAAGCCTCCATACCTGTGCCCTGTATGTGGTTTGTTATGTACGTGCATATAGTGCAGACACGTGTATACATGTGCCTACAGATACACCTGGACATGCATACGCATTTACTTCCATATGCCCTCCTATACACATATACATCCATATCTACCTGCATAATTACACACATATTTTTTGGTTGTTTTACTGTTGTTGCAAAATGCTGTATGTTATATAGCATTTTCTGAAACTGTCCATTTTTCTCAGGTACTTCTTAGTGTCTTTATTTACCTTGGTCAGGTTGTGCTGACTTCACTCATGTTTAGGATTGCCTTTTCTATCACCAAAAGTCACAAGTGTCTCCTACCTAGAAGGGGATTCCCCCTCCTTCTCCCTCCCATCCCTGGTACCTGTAAAAGAGCTTTGCTTTCTGTGTGTAATCTATCTTGACTTTTTATAAAAGTGGGACCGTACAGTATTTATCTTTTTGTGAATGACTTGCTTCACTCAGCATAATGTCCTCCAGATTCATCCATGTTGTAAGATGTTTTGTGGACTCCTTAGTATTCTTTATAGTTGCACAGTGACTGCAACAATGGCCTCAAGCATGACAACGATTGTGAGAGTGTTACAGGACGGGCAGTGTTTCATTCTTTTGTACATAGGGTTGCTCAACAGCACCTAACAACAATAGCAGTATTCCATTGTATGTATGTACCACATTTTGTTTATCCGTTTATGTGTTGATGGGCACTTAGGTTGTTCCCATGTTTTTGCTGTTATGAATAATGCTGCATGCATCTATTTGTGTCACAGCTCTTATATCTCTAGGATATATACCTAGGAATAGGATTGCTGCATCATGAGGTATTTCTATTTCTAGCTTTTTTGAGGAAACTGCATACCGTTTTCCATAGTCATTGTACCATTTTATAATCCTACTAGCAGTGTATAAGAGTTACAGCCTCTCCACAGCCTCACCAGCATTTGTTGTTTTGTTTTCTGTTTTTTTTTTTTTTTGATCATTTTC